>NC_073709.1:15094484-15395343 GCF_023634085.1 Falco cherrug
TTGAGACTGACAGCCCTTGTGGGACTCTTAAGTGATTGTGGATGGTAGGACTTCACAACCTAGTCTAAAGCCCCACAGCTTGCCAAAGTGACACACAGATGCTGGGTGCAATATGGACTCAGACAAGATGGAGCTGCTTCCAGTCTCCCCCACAGCAGACCCTGCAGGACAAGATCTCCTTCCATCCCCTCTCCAGTCTCAAGGGAGCTGTTGCACATGGTGGGCAGCAGCATCGCCATGGCTGTAGTTTTCTTCATCTTCCTGCTGGGAGCCTGCTCTGGCTGCATGGCAGCAGGGTGAGCAGCTTTGCAGCACACGGCTGATGCAGCAGTGCGTGGCACCCTGGGTGGTGGGTCTGCAAGCAGACCAGGTAACACCACAACAGCCTCACTGGCACACCCCCTGCACTGATGTCCTGGACACCCACCAGCCACCCTCTGGTACACTAAGACCCAGAATAAATCCAGCACAAATCAATCAAAATTCACCCCTCCATTTCTGTCCAGATGACTGCACCCTGGCCAGGAGGGTGGGCTCAGTCCCAGGGTGCTCCTGACAGCGGTTGGGCTGGTGGTGAGGAGGATGGAGAGGGAGCAGGGCTCTTTTCCCAGCCCTGTGGGTTTTCCTGCTGCTTTCTGGAGGAGAGAGGAGCTTGGGTTGCAGCTGAGCAAATCGTGCCTCTCAGCAAGCGGCACGGAAACGCCAGCTGCAATCCAAGCTGCAGAGCTGACTGCAAGGCGCCAGTGCTCTTGTGCAGGGAACCGGCTAGCCATGAAGGGCACACAGCAAAGGCAAGCTGCTGGGATTCCCTGTCAAATGCCTCTCCTGCCTCCTCGGGCTGTCGGCATGCCATTCTGCTGTGGCAGAAACACAGCTTTCCCCAGCAATGCTCCCCAGGAGCCCAGGGCTGGAGGGGTGATCCAGCCATGGGGCTGCTCCTGCCCTGCCCACACGCCCCAACATGCTGCCTGTCCCTCCACTGAACGCTTCCAGTGCAGAGCCGTCCCCTCCTTTCCCAAGCAGCTGGAAGGCAAAAGGTAACTGGCAGCACCACCTTTAAGTGGCCCTGAGCTGCTCCCGAGGGACGGGATGTCCCACCTCGCACACATGCTCCAGGTCCGTAGCTCACCGCTGCAGCCTCGTGTGTGCTGTGCAGCAGCTGCCCGTGCACTCAGCGTGCATTCGGCACCCTCTGTGTGGCTCAGCTCCGCTACCACTGCCGTGATCCCAGTAGCTTCCTGGAGCGAGTCCCGTGGGACTAGCAGCCTGTCCCAGGGCTTCGGGTGGCAGCAGTGCCAGGGGGAGCTGGACTCCTCGCAGGCGCGTCCAGCCAGCCTCTCACACTGCAGCCCAGGCTATTGAGAGCAAAGCTCCTGAAGCAAAGTGAGCAAGAAAAGACAAGCAAGTACTTTCTGCTCCCCTTTTGCCAAAGTCAGGTAGTTGGGGCTGGCAAACCTTTGCATTGCACATGCCCTTAAGGGACCTCGGGATCCATCTGGACTTATGGATGTGTTGCCAACCTGACAGCACCTGTTCAAGCAAAAAAACCCATCGTCTCTTAATTAGTTTCCCACTTCCTGTGATCCCTTCTGTGTGTGTTTGGAGTCGCAAATGCATACCCAGGGTACCACTTGCACCTTAGATCCTTGATGACTGCAAGGGAATGTAGGCTGCCATTTCGGCCAGAGAACTATATTTAAAACTTGTGTTTCATTCCCCGAAGCCCTCCCAGCTGAGCATTGCTTCATCTGCTGCTGAAATGCAGGGTGTCCCAGGCAGCAATGTGGCAGCTATTGCGGCTGCAGCACAGGATGTGAATGCACTGTCCCTCAGCAGCAGGGAAAGGGGAGGACGGGACATGAGTCCGTTCAGTGGGGGTTCGCCAGGATGAGAGCAGGAAATGCTCTCTCCTAGGATCAGTGATGGCCTGGCCTGGCTGTGGCTCAAAATCCAGCGTTTCTACTGCAGCGACTCACTTTACCAGCCTGGGATGATATGGGCACCACAGATGCCTCCACAGAACTACTCTTTGGTAGGATAAGATTCTTTTTCTCCTTCAATTACAGAGCAGGTTTAGTGCTACTGAGCTTATGAGATGCAGTAAAATCATGAGTTGGTTAGGCCGTGACCTCATTGATCCTTGCAGGCTCAGAAAGAGGAAGAGAAATACTGAACTTCATGCCCAGAAAGGCCAAGAGCAGCAAAGGAGGAGAAAGGAAATGGGCTCCAAGCTGGAAGGTCCCCCCAAGACTGCTTTCTGCATGGTTAGTTCATACAATTTAGTTCCATCAGTGCTGGAGCATGGAGGCCTGGCTTCAGCACCACCTGTCAGCCTAACAAGGCTGAGCTTACAAGCAGAGTTGGACTTCTCTTCCCATTTCTAAATTATAGTAGCGTTTTTCATCAGAGGGGTGTCCAGAGTCCTGCAGTAGGATGGGACTGTTTAGACAGTGCAAGCTGACTTGCAGGGATAGAACGAACCCCTCTGCCAGAGCAGAGAAAAAAAGGTTTGCCTAACACAAAACATCAGGAGTCAGACACTCTCTACCCTTTAATGGCTTCAGCGTAACACCATGCCATCTCCCCATGCTCCCACGGAGCCTCTGTTGTACTGGTCCTATGGCAAGAACTGCACTGCTCCAGGAGAAGCAGGATCTGCTGTTGCAGCTAGTGCTTTCCAAGGCTCAATCCCCATATGCTGATGCTGAGAACAGGCAGCATTGTTCTGTCAGTGGGATCAGGAGTGGGGTCTCTGCTGATCCCAGATGGTCAGAAATCAAGTGCTCCAATGGAGTGGTTGCAGCAGTGTTCAGTGTGGGAGCTCTAAACTTTTCAGATCAGCAGACTGTGCACTCTGCATCAAGCGTCCACATAACTTGCAGCTGGGGTACATACAGCTGTCCTGCCACCAAAGCATCACAGTCTACTCTGAGCAAACTCCAGTGCAGTAGCCAGGGCTCCTTGCATGCCCTTGACATTTCCACTGCCCTTAGCAACGACGGAAGAGCCTCCTGCCTTCCCTTCCATCTGTGTACAGACAGCCACGGCCCAGTCAGCAGCAGAGAACATGGGGAGGCAATTCTAGGGAAGTGACACAGAGAAAAGTCATTTGGACTGGGGAGCAGTCTGGGGAAAGAAAATAACAGCATCCTTCCCCCACCCAGCCTGGGCCCTTGCTAACCTGAGGCAGTCACGACTGAGAGGACTGACAAGGCTGAGCTTGCATGTTAATGCTGTGTCTTGCCCCTGGGCAGACATGGCCTGGAGGATCCAGGGATATCTGTGCCCAGTGCAGACTGAAAGCATATCTGGTCCCAGTATGGTCATCTCAGGTCCTACCCCTGCATGATTAACCACCAACACTGGGCAGAATCCCAGCAAAAAGCCTCAACTGGGACCTGCTGAGCAGTGGGTCCAGTCCCCCTTAGCAAGCAGGTTCCCTGTGTCTTTACCAGGGTTCTGCTTACCTTGGACACCTGACAGGCACAGAGCACCTCACCAGAAGCCTGAGGGCTGAGCAGCAGGACTGATGTGCCAGGAGACTGGTCACATAGCTGGTTCACTACCTTCATTAGGATCTGAGAAAGGCAGAGAGAAAGAAGGGTCAGGCTACAGCAAAGACGACTGGCACGCAGCAGAAACGTGCCCCGCAGCTCCTTAGGTACTGCTAGGCCACCAAGTACCACGGATTACTCACAGAGAGTGAATCAGCTGGGACAGTATCGACGATGACAGGTTGGCTGCAATGCTTGGCCAGCAGGCTTCGTGCCTTAGCTTCAGCCTGGAGGAGGAAACACAGCACTTGAGGGGCTACAGGTGGCACAGGGTGGGCTGGATAGGGATATATGCATGCAACATATAGATACACATAGGGAATGGAAGTGCTGCTCTGTGGGATAGATGGGAGAATTATGTTAGCAGAAGTCAGACTGGCAGGCTGAAACCCCCACATGAAGACCTGTACAACCCTCCTTCCTCAAAAGCAGAGATGAACCCCTGTCAAAAGTGGCAGAGACAGTGACCCACCCATTCAGTCTCCAGCCTCTCTCCTGGACCTACACATTGCCACATGTCTCGGGAAGGCTTCTGTGGCAAGATGCTCCTACTTTAAGAAAAGGGTAGTTCTTGCTGAGAAGTCACCAATAAACATTTCCAAAGGACTTTTACTGTAAATTGGCAGAACACAAACGCAGGGGGAAGCTGCAGCAATATCCATATGGCTGGGAGAAAAGTTCTGTCCTGCCACTGTCTTACTGCATAACCTTGTAAAGCCCACTCTCAGGGCCACTTCATCTTTTCCCTATATAAACAAGGAGGTGATGGCTAAATGCATGCTGGTGTTTGCCAAAAGTGCTGAAACGGGGCTCTCCATCCTCACAGGCAGAGGCACACAGGGATTCTGCAAGTGCCAAAAGCCCAGTCAGTCATTCACTGCAGTTTAAATAATGCCCCTGGTTAACGCCAGTGAAATCAACCCATCACAGGGCTTGTGTTGCACCGTGTGTGATTGTACCTGCTTTCTAACGGGCCCCTAGTGACCGAGTGGCTGTAAAGTGTGACAGAAACACCAGGTCCACTGGGTTTTGCCACACAGTGCTATTAGCAGACTGCAAGTTAGGGTGTTGCTGCCACAGTACCTGCTGTATCTCCAGTTTCTTGACGGCCGTGTTGGCTGTTCGCTGCAGCGCTTTGAGGATGGTCTGTAGTTCTCTTCTTTGCCACTGGGGCATTGCAGTGCTAGCCACCACCTGCAAGACAATTTGCTGTGTGAGGACAGTAAGCTGTACCTACACAAAAACTGCTGTTCTCTGAGAGGTCAGGCTCCAGCCTGACCTCTTCCTAGACCTCCTATACCCCATATATGATCAGCCCAGCCAGCCACTCTGGTGTGCAGCTTCCTCTTGTCAGCTGGGCAACTAAAGCCCTGTAAAAAGCCTGGGACCCTTTTTCACTGCTTTACCCTCCCTGCCAGTGCCTTCTCTCACATTCTATCTGGCAGCTGGTCATTCTGCAACAAAGGCACCTAAACACTGGTAGAAATCTTTGTGATCAAACTGGAAACAGAAGGTAGCAACTTGGCCTTGCTGTTCACCATGGTAAGATGTGAACCTGATAGAGAAGAAGTCATGTGTCTCAAGTGTACAGAGCCCATACACAGAACGGGATCTTTCTGTGCCAGAGCGTAATCCTTACTTTGGTCAACTGGCCCACTTCTTTGGAGAGGTTCTGCGTCTCGGGAATAGAGGTGCTCCTCTGCTTCATTCGTAGGGAGACAGAGTCCACTTCCATAGCCAAGTGCTGGCCTACTTCCCGGGCCTGGAGAGACAGAAAGAAAGAATGAACAGGGATGGGGAAAGTGGGGAGGGCAGCAGGGTCATAAACACTGAAGTGCTGGTCAGCAAGCAGTGCAAAGACACCTACAGAGTCTTTAAGAATGACTGTCCCCAAGAGACTCTGAAATAGAACATTTCTCTGGATTTGCAACCAACACTACATGGTCACACCCAGGAGACCAAGATGTCACGCATTTATGTTCCCTTAGTATCTTGCACCAAATCACAAGGATTTAAGTGAGAAAAACTTGGCAGTCCCGTTTACTTCTTCATGTTTCTTTTTAATTAGGAAATGCAATCTTGAAACTACCGACTGCAGAAACAAAAAAGAAACACTAAAACTCAAGAAACTTCATCAGCTGTTCAAGCTGATCTTGGCCACACTTCTTATTGCTTTCCCCAACACCAATGCTACCATTCATAAAAAAAGCTAATACAAGCTTTTTTCACCAGTGACAATCCTTATGGTTTGGAACATTTCCTCCCTGCCAGATCTTTGTGCTCATGATGGCCCTGTGAGACTTCAGACCAGGACAGCGGAGAGTATGTAAGAAAAGTTGTGGATAGTGAGGACTGCTCTGCCTAGCTAGGATACTCATCCCTTGTTTCAAGTTACTCCCTCATGCCTGCAGTCTCTCTTGTCTGGTTAACACATGCACACAGCTCCCCTCAGGAGCTCTCCAGGTCAGCACTTACAGCAGAGCACACAGATGTGCCCTGCAGCTTTTCATTCCTTTGCATGAAGAGAAGCCTTGCTAGGGACACAGATGCACAGGGGACAGCCAGCCAAAGAGCAACAGATTTACAGGGGTGGGTTTTGCCTTTAGTCTTCCCAGTTCCACTGACAGTGAGTCACTCTTCTCTGACTGCAGCCTTAAAGGAAGCAGGCAAGTTTGTGGGGCCCACAACACTTCCAGATATTCAAAGGACAGAGCGATCTCACAGACACAATAGTAGGTTGCTACTTTTTATACAGATCCAGCCAGATCAGAACGACAGCTTAGCAGAAAAAAAGACTACAGAAGCAGAAGGGCTGTAAGAATGAGGCCAGAGCCTTGTAATCATAAAGTGCAAACCCAACTGTGATAGGCAAGAGGTGAGCAGGAGGTGAAACCAAAGCACAAAGGACCACATCTTTAAATATCTACTTGGGGGCTGAAATTTATTGTCCAGAGGCTTCCTGGTATTTTGTGCCAAGTTCTTATCTTGGAAAAGGGGGTCTGAGGGGAGGAATCAAGGTCAAGGAGACAGGAGACTAGGATGGGGGTAGTGGAGGTGAATAGTGAGGTACAGCAGCAGGGCAGAGCCCAGGAATGAAGGAAGAAGCCAGCTCAGAGACAGCAGAAAGGCTCCAGCCAAAGCAGGGGGAAGTTAAATGTCTATGCAGGAACTACAAAGTTGGGTCCTTCTGGCATTGTCTCAACATGGCAGAAATCCCAGTTCCCCCTTTCTTACCTGTTTGGCTTGTCTCCCTGTCACTGCAATGACACGGCTAATTCCTTTAACAAGCTGACGCTCCCCGATGATGGTCAGATCTTCCACACCTCCTGTTTTTAGAAGGTGCCTGCAAAGTCAGCAGAGAACAAGAAAGAAAACAAGCTGTTCTCTGGAAACAGAAATCAGGAAGCCTGCTTTCATTTTATACAAGCGTCAAGTCCAACAGCCCCTCCCCAATAGCTTCAATCCTTTCCCATCCCTAAAATCCTGATGGCAACGCTGTCAGGCAAGAGTTAAGACTACTCCAGAGGAACTTCTGTGCTACCTGCCTAGCAAGCTGCTGTCAAATGGCACATACCAACCAAGTTCTGCCTTGCTTTCCCCTCCTTTCCCTCAACAGTAGGATGAATTGGGATTTTTCTCTTCTCCGCTGCTACTGAACCTTGTACAAAGTAATTTTTGCCTTTAACTCCACCACTCTCTTGTCAGGCCAGCAGACTCCAGTCAGAGGGTAGTTGTGCAGTCACAGGGCACTGGTAACCTCCCCTTTCCTTCTCAGCTATTCAACACTGGATAGGAAAACAACTACAGTTTGTCTCAGGTTCTGTTACCACAAATAATTATTTCAGACAGTTTCATAAGGATTGATCATCTCCACTCCCATGCAGTTTCTTGTCCCACTACTCCCACAAGAATGATCTCATGACTAGAAAATTGCTCATTTTCAGCTGTATCTGCTCAAAGGCCAATTTGTTCCTGGTGGGGTTTTTTTTGTGTCAGCATTGTCCTAAGATTGATTAACTCTTCTTTTACTCTCATTACTGCAAAAGCAGAAGAGGGTGAGGATAATTAAATAATCCGAGGTGTCTCAAGATCTCACAACCACCTGTCTCCTGCTGGGTCCCCAACCCTCCTACAACCCCAAAGCCAAAGCGTTGTAACCCTGGTGTGACAGGACACAGCCCCTTTTCCCACACTCTGCTGGTGCTCCGTGGCTTCCAGGTTGGTTTCAGACTATAAAGCAAGAAAAAGCACTCTGCTTTTCACCCTGGGACTTCCAAGGCTTCATAACTAGCCCACCCTGTCCTCACAAGACCTTTCCAGTGAGGAAACTTGGTTGCACAGAGACAGGATACGGAGCTTGCAAGAATGTCTCTACTTCAGCCACCAGCGCTCACAATCACAGCTTCTGACTGCAAGTAGAAGTCACTTACGTCCCACAGCAGAGCTCCACAGAGGTCTGCATTGCAGCCTCAGAGTCGCGGGTCAGCACACTCTCCACAGGGACCCCCAGGGACACTATCCTCACTGGATCTGGATACCCCTGACAGAGGAGACAGGGGTCAGCAGCTAACAACATGGTCCTTCAGGGCCACTTACAGACTAACTATGTGGCTTCTAGTGTCTGCCTCACTTTTCCCCTATTCTAGAGGAGCCCCAGAGTGAGGGGCAGCACTGCTTCTCCCCTACAACCAGCCACCACGGGGAGAAAGAAACAATTGTGTGACACTACAAGCTTTTGGTCCAAAGAAATGAACAGAAAGCCTATGCATCACCGGCCTCCATGTTTTACAACACTGTCCTGAGATCTCATCTCAGTCCTATTTTCCCTCTTGAGTTTTGGGAGTCAATTCCCTTGCAGCTCTTGTGACCCAGGTGATTCCTGCTGAAGGAGAAGGCTCACCAAGATATGTGCTGCCACCCTGTCATACCTCATCCACTGCACGGAGTCCCTGAACTCTTCTTGCCAGTGTGAGGGGGACCTCAGCCATGTGCACCACCTCATTTCGTTTGATCATATCCTGAACCACTTGCTCCACTTGCTGCAGTTGCTCCGCAGTCACAGGGCCCTGAAGAAGTGAAACGGCCACCTTCAGGAGAAGCCTCCTGAGAGGTACAGAACAAAGAAGGGAGAACTGGGGAAAAGCCTCCAGACAACTCAGCTTGAGCACACCACTCTCTCTGTGTCTCATCTTCCCTACTTGTAAAAGGGAACTGTGAGCATCATGACTCTCCCACCCCCTCCTCCCATGAGCGATAAGCGTCAACCAAACTTCAAGAGAGATGCTGCAATGAGTGACAGGTTACCAGGGCCAGTGCTCAGCCTGACCTTTCAGTTCCCAACTGCTCTCACCTTGGATGACTAGCACAGGCATCAGGTATGTGCCACAGCCAAGGTGGTGAATCTCTCAAAGATCCCTTTACACTACTCAGGTCAGTCTCATGACCACTGGCCTTGCCAAGACTTTTCCCTTCTGACCCCTATTCACCCCCTCGGCAAGCCCTGCCCAACATCAGATCAGTGCAAAGCAGAGCCAGTCACATCCAGAGGGCCAAGTTTCATTGCTTAGATAAAACATGACTTGTCTCTAAAGGAGCGATTACGGTGAGAGGAGAAAAATCCCTGAGAAGCAGCCAGTACTGGGCTGTTGGTACTGCTAAGAACAAGAAAACGCAAGTCCAGAGTCACCTTGGTATCAAAGTCGAAGCGCAGCTGCTCTGCTGTCACATGGGACCCTCGTTGCTCTGTGTTGTCACCCAGGACATGGCGAAGTGCAAAGTTCAGCAGGTGGGTAGCGGTGTGGTTCATCATGCAGGCCAGCCGCTGGGCCTGAAAGCACAGACAAGTTGGCAGGGAGTACTGGTTCTCTGCAGCTTCAGGAGCAGGGGATGGCACGAAGAGATAAAGGAAAGGCTGCATGTGAGGGGATGGGAGAAGATAGGAGGGAAAAAATGGGTAGTACAGCTGTCAGATTTATTGATGCCACAGGGCAGCTCTAAATTCTTTTCCCATGGGATCACCTCTGTAAAACAGCAAAGGGTAGGCTGGACACTTCTGGACAAACCAATGGCTCATAGAAGATTAGAGTCACTTGTGAGGTCTTCCCACCGCATATCATGACGAAGAGCAGTCTCAGGAATAAAAGGGACAAGGCTCCGCTGTACCCAGGTTACTCAGGACATTACAAGACTCTCAAAACGAGGCTGGGAAAAGGTTAAGAGCTGTAAATTATCACCTCATCCACGAACAGCTGCACTTGGTCACCAACACACAGGGTTTCCACAGCAGTGATCTCATGGATCACATAACCACCACAGAGCCGAACTGACTTTACAGGGAAGAGTATGTCCTGAGCAAAGAGACAGAAAGAGGAGTTAGGACATAGGGAAAATCCAAATACCTGTGCTAGATCCCTGCTTGATCCAACAGGGAAACACAACCTTCGCTGATCCCTAAAAGACAGGGATGGGGTGGGAAAAGCAGGGAGAAGCTTACTGCAAATATAACCAGAATACCTCAGACCTTCCCTGCACCCAGCCACTCGCTGCACAGCATGTCGAGGCTGTCAGCTTGCAGTGGAGGGGCAGTAACACCACCGATACTCGTGAATTTTCCTAAGAAGGATGTTTGTCCATGAGAAAATGGACAGCAGCTGCCCAGGCACCTGTCTCGGGCATCCAAGGTGCCACGTCTGCCTCACTGGGCTGGCAATCAAAACTTGATTCCTGTTTCAGCTTGGGGAGAAGTGCTGAGCAAGACACTCACGTTCTACAAGGCTAAAAAGGCAGCATCAATGCCCGCAGTGATTCTCAAGAGCTGGAATGGGGGAAGGAGAAAAAGCTGCAACCCATGTAACTGCCCAGGAGAGGGTCATAGCTCTCCCTCTGGTAAGGGTGAGGGAACATGCTGCAGAAGTGGAGGTCCTCCCTGATGCTTTTGGGAGGGATAAGAGTTTTTGCACTGTGTCCCAGGTTGGACACTGCTTACAGTTGTGCAGGACTGGCCAGAGACAAGTTGCTGAGCTCATGGATTCTCTGATAATCGACTGCCTTCTCTCTGCCTTGCAACCCCTGCTAGCGAGAATGCAGTAGACTGAAGGGATAGCCAAGAAGACTTCACAGTCTTCCCCAGAAAAATGAAATTGCAAAGGGCTGAGAGACAACCAGTGCAGCAAGTACACCTCTGTGAAGCAACTGCTGCTTCTCCCTCACCCCACCAACCCTAATGCAAACCAAAAGGAACTGTCAAGAGTCAGCAGCTTGCAAATTAACACAGTAAACCAGCCCATCACTTGGGGAATTCTGCCTGGCCTCAGTACTCATGGTGGCCTTGGGTACAGGCAGCAAAGGGTCTTACCTGCTGTCCTAAACGTATCATGTAGCCTTGGTCAGAGGCCTGTCCACCCTGCTCTGCATAGAAGTTAGTCCTGTCCAAGATGACACCACAGCACTGCCCTGCCCCAACCTTCTTCTGGAGAGACTGATCTCTGTACAGCATCAGGACAGTAGCCTGGCATGGGCTGAACTCTGTCAGAGGGGAGAAGATGGCAGCAATTAGTGCATACACCCTGCCAGATCGCAAAAGGAAAGGCGCGGTCACTTCCCCATGCCAACTCTGCCTACGCCTAGTCTATACGGAAAGCTGGCACTTTTCTTAGCTTTGGGAGGAGAGGAACAGCTTTTGGCAGAAAGGAAAACAGATCTGTTATTTGGAGCTAAGTCGCCACTCACTCACCTAGTGACAGACCTGCCAAGTAGCAGGTCAGCAGGCACGTGCACCCAATCTGGCTCCATGTGAGCCTGACAGAACCAGATGCGGCACAGACATCTGCATCTTGCTACACTAGCAAGCTTGGCAAACCTGCCTGCCTTCTATGAAGAGAAGACAGACTTGGTGGACAAGGATGACAAGGATGTCACCTTCCTTGATGCAGCAAGCTTCTAACATGCTCTCCTGCAGGCTCCTTGAAGCCAAATTCAGGCGATACGGACTGGACAGGTAGACCATAAAGTGGGTGCATAACTGGCTGGGCAGCTAGCCCCACAGAGAATTGGTCAATAGTTCAATGTTCAACTGATACTCAGTTACTAGTAGAGGTATTTAGTGGCTGATATTAGGACCGACACCATTTAACATGACAAGATGGGATGTACCCATATTCTCCTTGTATACGGCAATGAATTGGTGGAGACTGATTGATACACTAAAGAGCACGGCTGCTTTCCAGGGGCATCTCAGCAGGCTACAGAAATAAGACTGACAGAAACCTTGGGAGTCCTCAGGAGCCAGCTGAACACAAGTCAGCAGGGTGCCCTTGCAGCAGGGAAGTCTGCCTGCCTGCTGGGCTGTATGAACACAAACATAGCCAAAAGGTCAAAGAAAGGGGTTATTTATCCCTATTTAGCAGTTGTAAGACTGTATCTAGAGTATATGAAATTCTAGTTCTACCTAAATAAAAAACACTTTTCACACTAAGAGTGATAAAGAACAGGGAACGGAGTCTGTGGGATCTCTGTCCTTAAAGATACTGAAAACTTAAACGGACAAGGCTCTGAGCAACTTGATCCAACTGTGAAGCTGAAGTTCCCTTGATCAAGAGATTGGATACCCAGAGATCCCCTCTAACCTGAGTTGTTCCATGATTCAGAGACTTGAGGAGGTGGGACAGTTCTAGCTTGGAGACTTCAGCCAATGTCACTGCTGGGCTTTTTTCCTCCTCTGTGCTCTTGCCATAGCATATATAGCTTGAATTGCCTCACTTTATGCTTAGTGTGTGCTGCAGCCAGCACACTGGGTAAGGGGGAGCTGGCTGTACACAGTTATCTCTTAATTGTTTGTGACAGCCACACCACCTCTTACTCTCTGTGGTTTAGCTTTATGCCTTCCCTAGAGCATCAGCAAACCCAGTTACCTTAAATGCTAAAAAGCCTGCCCTGCCATCTAACGGTTTGCCAAGCAGCAGCAGGCGCACGGCGTTAAGACAACTATCCAAGCCCCCTGCATAATTATTTTTCATTCTCCCTGACACTCACACTCAGAAGTCTGATTGTTGGGGACAGACTCATCTCTAGCACAAATCAACAGTCCCTGCTTCACCACGGCACAGTAATACCAACCCAGAGCTCACAGCCTTGTCACCAGCCCAGAGGTCTTCCTGGACACACTCTGGCAACAGCAAGAAAAGCACCTACTTTGGCATGAGGTACAGGGGCGGAGAAAAGATGCATCAGCAAGGTGGACAGGTTCAAGCCACAAAGTACATGTTCTGCATGCATGAGGTTAGGCAGTAAGTGCAGTCTTGTGAGGGATTCCAGTGCCCGCAGGCAGAGCTTCCCTTACAGACAGGACCCAGCCACTTACCATACTGCCCATGCTGCCCAAGTGTGTAGGCGTACTTTGGAGAGTCATCAGTAGCAGGCACATTGTTGCTCCGCAGCTGAGCCAGCGAGTGCACATCAAGGTGCGTATTTGTATCCTCCAGCTGCCCTGCCTGTGGGCCACCAGCCTTCCGCTACAGCAGAGCGAAGGCACAGTTATATGGGAGATACCTGGGGGCACTCAAATTGAGAACTGGAGCTGTAAGGCTAGAAAAAACTCCTTTCACCTTCCTGGAAAAGGCTTGTTTAGATCCAGGCTGATGGAGGCTACTGTAAACTAATCCCATTCCTTCAAACCCCACAAGCACTCCATACCACCCTATGCTAGCTTTAAGGCAGCCATAGGCAACAACTAATGCAACCCTCCTGGCACAGCTTGCTGTGTAGGTATGAAACTTCCAAGACATTAAAACTCCCAAAAGCAAGGCCTTGAACAGATTGCTGCACAGGGGGTGGGGTGGCAGTGCAAGCCTTCCAGCACTACAGAGACCAAGGAGATTTTGTAAACTCTTTATAAACCACTTGCTGTTTGGGCTAAGCTGGCTGTGCTTTGTGTGAGGATTTGGACTCCATGACTGACAGAGGAGACTCCTAAACTATATAATTCTACGATAACCTTCACTCCAGCAACAGTTAGTATCACAAAACACTTCTACTGATCTGAGAATCATCAGCCAATACTTCTCAGTCCCACACCCACAAGCAAAGGCATTATGACCTCACCGCTGTTTCAGACCCACCTCCCCTTCAGGGAAAAGGCACAGGGCCCTGTGATATATCTGAAGAGCCTCAGCAGTGAAAGGAATTTTGCCTCCATGCTGACAGGAGAGAGGTGAGGCTCTGAATTATGCTGACAAGGCAAGTCTCCCTCTTACCTTTGCATCTTCCAGAGCAAGTTCATTGAAAGCAGCTGAATCCAAACTGATTCCCTTTTCTTCAAGCATCAAGGCAATCAGATCCAGAGGGAATCCCAAATTCCCATAGAGAGACCAGGCTACTTCAGCTATAGGACAAAAAGAAGAACACGAACTCTGTGTGAACACAGCAAGCAAAGACATCTCAGGATTTGCTTGGGTGGGACCAATCTAGTGTGTGCCTTGGTAACTGGATTCACCTGTGTTGTGTGCAGCTGCACTGGTAATGGGAAAGGGAAGAGAAGCCATGCAGTTCTTGTATGGGACTGAGTATTATTGATGCCCCATTCATGCTAAAACTCAGTGCAGCACAACTAGACAGACAGCTGTGGTGGTTGGTTCCTGAGCTCCTTCTTTCAGCTGTGTCTGAGTTAAGGACCTAGTTAATCAGTCAACACAGCAGCAAGGGAACATTTCTAACTTGCCTGATGCCTAGTTTGTTGTAAGAACAACGTACTAGATAACAATTGCAATCTAGAGAAAGGAGCAACATCTGCTCCTCTGCCCGTGGCTAGAAGGTCACTGAAAAGACGTGGGGGAGGCAGACATCCACCAGTTTTGACTACAATGCTTGTGAGGATCTGGATCAAATCATCTTTAAGTGCAGCTTGTCAGAGGAGTGAGACTCACCCGGGAAATTTGTGGAGGGCTCCATCTGCTGCACCGTCCGCTCAATGATGTGCCTCCCCCGCTCGAGGGCAGACAGAAAAGCAGCCTCATTCTCATTGATGATATCCATGATCTGCCCAAGGATCAGAAGAAGGGTTAGCCACAACACCTCAGGGAGTTCCCCAGCTCAGCTCAGCCCTGTCAGCTAAAAGCAAATCAAGCAGGTGTCTAACAGAGGTACTGCGTCTGCTAGAACCAGCCTTTTTGTTCTGCAAGTATCCATCACAACATGGCTTCGATGCATTACTAAACAGCACCAGTCATTGTCCATCCTATCATCATTCCTGTCAAGTAAATATTGACCATCCACCTGGGGAAGGCTTTAGGCTGACAAATGCTCCCTGTCTGACATTCATGTCTGTGACCCAATTAAAACTGCATGGCTGGAACAGCCAGAAAAATTGCTTGTCACAGTTGCTGTCAGCAGAAGCAAGCCGGGACTAGCCTTAAATCACTAATCCACTTTGGAGAAAGGGAAGCCAGGCTAGGACAGGCTGTACTTGCACTCAGCAAAGTAGCTACCCTAGCTTTTTTAGAGTAACAGCTGCCTTATACCAGGGCAAGCGGTCCCTGGTAAGGATACAGTAGGAGTTCCCACAAGGAAATCTGCCACAGATACTTCTTGTGCCCAGGATACAAACATGTTCCCAGCACATCTCAGCCCACTCGTGAGAACATGGCTATGGAGGAGGCTATGCAAACTCCTCCACTCCAGCTAAGTCCCAAGGAAAGGCTGATTTTTGCCCCCAAGAGCAGTGCCTCACAAGAATAAGGAGAGATAGGGTTTCTCTTCAGGGGATTCCAACATTGCTTACCTGGTCTGCGTTCTTCGCGAGCTCTGGATAGGCATCTCCCTGTGGAGCGAGCCTCAGTTAGTCATAAAATCCTCAGCATCTTCCTCAGGGGATCTTAACGCATGCCACAAGCATCACAAAGGTTTCTCAGGCAGGTGAGTGTGAAGGGAGCCCCAGCACACAGCTCCAGGGACAGCAGCATAGGGGAATATTACACATGGACTTACAGTTGCCATCTCCTGGCTACCTCCCTGTGACTTGCCTCTGCTAGCCCTTGCACAGCATCTCTTGGCAAACACATCCATTCACAACAGGAAGAAAGCATTGTCTTTTAGGGTGCTGTTAGTACTCACAGGGACTAATTTCAGGTAGCTTTAATCAGATACGACAGTTTGGAAGCCAGTGTCCTCAGGGAAACAACAATGTGCACTTGCGCACACTTAGACACGTCCACTCGTGCTGACTGTCCTGTTGGGCACACCAGGCACCCTCCCTCCCACCACAAATGATCAGGAGAAGAGACTTTTTACTGCTGCGGTGCATAGCAACAGATACACCCTCCTGGAGGGCCTTCACATCCAAGACTGTCTCCTGACAGTGTACAGGAAATGGACATGGGGCTGAATAGGACATGTGTGATACTCTTTCCCCCACAAAGGTGGCAGTTTTTACTTACCAGCACTTCCACTACGGAAGGCACCAGGGAGGCCAGGAGCCCAGGTGGAGCATGAAGGACTTCAGAGCAAAAGCGCACAGCCCTGCGCAGGATCCGACGCAGCACCAGTCTGAAAATAGGGCAGGATTCGCCAAGCAGCCACGTGAGCATCCCTGCTCAGCTCCCACATCGAGCACATCCCACACACAGTTCCTCTGGCCTGATCTACCAACACAGGCCAGCTGTTCCCCACACTCTATACCCATCCAAGTACGAGCCTGCAGATCAGAACCTCTTCTAGGCTCTCGCCTTCCTGTCTCCCCAAAGCTCATGCACTCCCTATCGTGGCCCCACACCACAACCTCTCCCCTGGCTTCCATACTCCTTTCTAGACCTAACTCCCTGCCCCTCACACCATTTCCTTATGTTCTTACTCTGCTCCTGAGAAGCCTGGGTAGATGCCATCAGTGATGCACACACATAAGGTGCGCACGTGATCTGCTACCACACGGTAGGCCATGTTCACACGCCCAACATCAGCATCCCCGACCAGACCTTGGTATCTGGGTGCCCTGCAGCCCTAAAAAAGAAAGTAAGGACATAGATCAGCAAAAATTGATGGCTGCAGAAGGAAAAGTTTCAGTGCAAGAGGCAGCCATCTACACATGACATCATGCTTCTCAACTACCATCAAACCTCATACATCGAAGATGTCCCCACTAAATCCTTCCAGAGCATTACAGACCAAGACTTCTGTACCTGAGACAGGTCAGCCAGTGCCCCGGCACTGAGGAATTTAAGAAACTTTGGAGGAAAAATGGATCAGCAGCGTCAATATCCCAGCAGATTTCCAGCATGGAATTCTCCCCAGTTTCCCTAGAATGTGGCTCTGGACCTGGCTGGACATACCTCCTGTCTCAAAATACTGCACAGTAACATGTGTAGAGAAGGCTCTACTATGGTACCAGGCAAGCATTCTGCATTTAAGGAGCTTTTGCTTAGCTGTGACTCTGAGCAGAAGCACCATCACCTTGTGAATGGCATCCAAGATGGGAGTGAAGAGATCTGTGTCGTAGTTGGAACGTTTGTTCTGCAGAACTGCCACCAGCCTTTCCAGGCCCATTCCTGTATCCACATGGTGCTGTGGCAAGGGAAGCAGACTCCCCTGCACCTCTCTGTCAGCCAGCCAGGAAAAATAAAAGGCAAAAGAGAAGCAAGGGTCAGTTCAGGGGCAAAGAAAAGGAGCAGGCGAGTCAAAGAGAATGAGAGAGTGACAGGGCACGGAAACAGCAGGTGACCCAACAAAAGGAAGCTCAGGGACAAGACTAACAGCAGCCTGCCTTGGCACTGTCAGGCAGCCAGGATGGGACCATCAGATAGTCAGGACACACTGTAACATGGGGAAAAAGGGCTTCCTCTCCCTTTTCAGGTTTCTCCGGGCTGTTGCAAACTTCAGGAGACCTCTGGAATGCAGCAGTGAAGGAGAATAGACAGAAGAGGTTGAAGGAGGATAGGACAAATAAAGCAAAGGGGATCAAAAGCCACACTGGGCATCTCCACAGCTTCCCTCTTGCTTCTGTACTGCCACCTCCAGGAAAGCAGTGAGATGTCTGAGGATAGACATGTATGATGCTGGAGTCAGAAAAGGGGGAAAGGCTCCGCAGTTCAGACCAGATGCCTGGTACCTGCTGTACTGCATGAAGACCAGGTTCCAGATCTCCACCACATCAGGGCTGCCCTGGTTCACTAGTGCCGCAGCATTTCTGCCACCACCCACGTGGTCATAGTGGATCTCTGTGCAGGGACCACAAGGACCTGTGTCCCCCATCTCCCAGAAGTTGTCCTTCAATGGAAAAGGAAGCACGTGACTGGCAGGCACCCTGGCAAGACAAACAGAGGTGGCAGTGTTGGGAAATGCACACAAAGCACACAGTAGTCTAGATCACAGAGAAAGTTGGAAGGGAGGAATCCTTTCTGGCTACTACATACTCAATAACCAAACACATTATGATTCCTTTGCTTCTGTTCACACAAAATGACTCTTCCTAGCAGGAACAAGCTGGACCAAACCAGACAGGATCCTACTCACTGCCCAGAATGGCTGGCAGACACAGTCTGGCTCTTGCTGATGGAGACAGGCTCTCCACTGGGTCTGTGGAGCCGCCTTCTTCCTTGGAGGGAATTCCAGCAGAGCTAAGACCTGATCACAATGGACAAGGCTGAATAACAGCAGTAGCACAGAACTGGCTGCCTTGGATTCAAAGCCCACATACAGCCTGGAACAAGCTCCCAAAGCACAGCAGCGCTCTCTGCAGCGGCTTCATCATCACACTGAAGCAGCCATTGCTAGCTTTCAAAAAAGAATGTACTCACTGCAGCTCTGATGGAGAGAAAGCAAAGGATCAGAGATCCTTCACACACTTCATCCAAGCCCACCAGTCTGAGGTACTCAGCTCCCCAGACTGGTAATATCTGAGAAACAGCTTAAAGGTCAAGTGCCCCAGACCACTTGGAGCTCAGTCAACTTTTAACAGCCCAAACAAACCAGAAACAATATAAGTTTTAAACACAACTTTCAGCCCCTACATCTGATTTCCACCAACTAAAGAGCAAACGGGAGACTATGGAGACTGAAATGTCAGCACCTGTTGCTCAGAACCTCTTCCCTAACACACTCACCCCAGGCGGAGCCATACATCCCTGCACTCCTCATCTGCACTCAGCCCCAGTGAGGAGTCTCCGCCAAAATAGGTGACGTAGAGACGATCTCTGGGGATCTTGTAGACCTCTGTCAGGAGCTCCCAGGCCATGCTGCATGCTTCCTCCTGAGCAGGCAAGGAACATAAATGAAGCACAGTAATCCAGGATGCACAGCAATGGCAGGAAGGCTATTTAGAATGGGAGTCAAACACCAAAAAAGTTAATTTCAGCCACTCTCTCCCTTTCCAATTTTAAGGCATATTGCAAAGAGCAGGATGAGGGTCTGGTGAGCAAGACAGCTCACCGCTGCCTGTGGAAAATTGACATTCCTAAATTGTTGGGAGAACTTCAGGATCACAGCATGGTCTACACGCCTCTGCTTACCAGCAGAGTTACAGGGATTATTTTCTTTCCAAGGGAAAAAATGTATTCACTAGCAAAAAGACTACCATCCTTTTTACCCTTCTTCATTTTCAGACTTTCTAGTTACAATCATCAAATGAACTGGTAACCTCTTTGCACCATATTAAATGGCCAACACTGGCATTCTCACAGAGAACTTTAATTTGTACATGTTGTTCACAGATTTGAAAGGCTGAGCACTTTGCGAGTCTGCAGGGCAACTGAGCGATTCTGCAGGCCAGCGGACTGCCTCTGCTCCAGGCCACAGAGCTCCCACAGAGCAATTCGGAGCTTACTAAAATGCCTCCTCCAGACAGTCCTATGGCACCGCGCAGCTCTGAAAGAAAGGCCGCATTTCTCCCTGGAGAGGGTTCATTCCTATTGCCTCACCTTAAAGTAGTCCCCAAAGGACCAGCTCCCCAGCATCTCGAAGAACGTGTGATGGTAAGTGTCTCGGCCCACATCCTCCAAATCGTTGTGCTTCCCTCCTGCACGCACGCACTTCTGGCTGTTCACCACCCGCCGATGTTGTGCCAGCTCGCTCCGGGGGTGCGCCGTGCCCAGGAAAATGGGCTTGAACTAGAAATCAGGGCAGAGAGACTGTGGCTAGGCCGGGGGCTGCGCCTAGGGTTCCTGGCACAGGCGGGGCGCTACCAGCGCCGGCCGGGAGGGAGGCGGTAAGCCCCCCCCGGAGCCCAGCCCACCGCGGGAGACCTCCGTGACAGGGGTCACAGCGGGAGACCTCCGTGACAGGGGTCACAGCGGGAGACCTCCGTGACAGGGGTCACCCGCGGCGGGCCGCGCTCCTCCGGGGACGCGGAGACCCCCGGCAGCCGGCGGAGGGACGTGCGGGCGGGCCGGGCCGCGCCGGGGCCAGCACCTGGTTCATGCCCGCGTTGACGAAGAGGAGGCGCGGGTCGCCGCGGGGCCGCACGGGGGCCGAGGGCAGGCGGCGGTGGCCGTAGCGCTCCTGGAAGAAGCGGAGGAAAGCGGCGCGGACCTGCCCAGCCGGCGGGCAGTCGGCACCCCCGCGGCGGGGGCTGCAGCGCCAGCGACACGGCACTGCCAGCAGCAGCCGCCGAGGCAGCCGTCCGACCGCCGCCATAGTGGCGAGGGCGGAATCGCGGCGCGGCGGCTTTAGGAAGGGGCGGGGACAAAGGGCAGTGAGCGCAGGGGCCGACGGGATAACGGATGCCGCGCGGGCAACGGTTGCTTGGGGTTACCGCCATCTTCCCCGCTGGCCCCAGGGCGCAGGCGCGGCTCCGCTGGGCTCCGGGATCGGTCAGCTGAGCCGCTGGGCGGTGCGCGGCCGCTGCGCTGGCTTTTGTCACGCGAGAGCGCCGCTGCCGCGATTGCTCCTCCTGCCTGTTGCTGGCAGGCGCGGGGGCGGACGCTATGGCGGCTCGCGGGGCTTCGTGCCTGGTCTGGTGCCTCCGCCCGGTCGGGGCCAGCGGCGACTGGCTCCTGCTGGAGGCCGGCACGCAGGTGAGCTGGGTCCGGCCCCGCAGGCTCCGGCCCCTCGGAGTGGGGCGGGTGAGCGGGCGGCAGAGGCTCCGTCATCGGTGCGGCCCGGGGTGGGGGGACCATTACCGGTGCCGCGGGGCCCGGAGCCTTGTCGCGGCCAGGAGACACCCCCCCCCCCCCGCCCCGGGCCCTCGGTGCGCCCGGTTTCGGGAGCCTCATTGTGCCTTGATGCGCTCCCTGGGCCCCGCCTGGCCCCGGTTAGCGAGCGGCCGTTGTGAGCCGCCGTTGGCCGCCCCAGTGCGGGCCCGGCCTTCCCGGGGGCGGCGCGGCTCGGCTCGGCTCGGCTCGGGGCTGCCGCGGAGGCAGGGGCAGCGACCCGGGCGCCCTTCAGCCCCCGCCGGGGAGCAGAGAGCGGGCCTTTCCGTCTAATTTGCCAAGCCTTCGGCTCTTAATCCTTTGTAAGGCCTTAGTGTTTGTGTAGCAGTGCCGTAAGGGGGGGGCAATCCTTAGCCCAGGTAACAAGGTGGAGCTTTGGCGAGGGTGGCAGTGCGTAACGTGTTAGAGTTTTGTGGCCAAAGTTATATAGATGTAAATGAGGTCACGCTTTAAATCTTTTCCAGTTATGTCTCGGTATGGTACAGGAATAACCCTTTCTCAGCGATTGTGTTTTTTAATTGAAAAGCCCAAGTGGGTCCTTGTACTCTTTCCCTTAAACCCAGCAGGCAGCGATGCGTGCTGAGGTTGGGGCACTGGAAGAGGAGTGCTGGAATCAGGCAGGGAGGTGGTGTGGGTTCGTGCTGTACCTAATGCCTTTGCACTTACGCATTGCAAAAGGTCCCCCTCTTAATGCATCTTTCAACGCTAGGCTACTCTGTAAGCTAACGTATAGTTTTGTTACTCTTCCGTCATGGATTTGAAGCCATGAAATGCACAAGTATGCTCAGTGAAGGACTTGAGTTAATACATCTGCAAAACTTTAATCTCATTCAAGATGTTACCGCTCTGATTGTCCGCACAGTGCTGCAGTCGTTGTCACAGGCCATTGGGACTGATGGCATCCTGACACCGCAGGCTTGCCAGGCCACAGGCTGGTGTGTTAGCACAAGCTGTTTTCACTGTGGATTTAAATGTCTGTGCCAAACTGTGCTGCTGAGGTGTGGGGGTGTGCTGTGATCTGCCAGTACCTCTGTGGGCAGCAGCAAACTCCAGCAGGCAAATGGTAACATCTCGCCCCTCCGCCATGGTTTGTTCAGTTATGTGAACCGTGTTCAGTTATGGTTCAGTGAATGTGACCAAGGGGAAGTTCTGTGAGCAGCCCTACTTGACCTCACTGGTATTGGTGCATGATGCCACACAGGTGTGTGTGACCAGGCGCTAGGAATCGTTCACATGGATTAGGCATTTCTGTTATAACTGCAGGGACAAGTGCAAAGCCAAGTTTATAACTGAATCTACCTGAAGCGTGTAGTCTTTGTCCACCTGAGTTTCTGTACCTCTCACCTACGCAATCCATGTTGACATGATGCTAGTATATATGAAGCATTTAAGAGTTAGGGGCTGATATAGTTGTTGACTTCCTTGCATTTAGCTATGACGTGGAAGTCCAAGTTCTTGCTTTAAACTCGAGGTAAGACCTGCTCAGGTAATGTGCAGTGAATGAACTTTTCTTGACTGCACCATCTTTCCACCTTGTAGGAATTGGAAGGTGTGATGCAAATGAGTTGGGATTGCAGGAGATGGGATGGGCCATGGGATATGTTTCCAGCCATCTGGTGGTTGCTTCCACCACTGTAATGGTCAAGTCCACCCCTCAATCATGAGCCTGTCTGTATGTTGCATATCTTCCTTAGTCTCAGCAGCCAGATCTACCTGCTGGTTGTTTTGATGTTCTTCAGTGGCCCAGCTCTTGGGTACATGAGCATCTACATGACATACCTTCACAGCTGCCTTCCACCTCTGATGCTTTCCTACAATATGGCAGGGCCCGTCAATAAAGCCATATTGCTTTTCATTTTCTGGCAGTTTATTATACAGTGGGGCCTCTTCAGTACATGTCACCTCCTCCTCTGGTGACATTCCAAAATCTTTGCCTTCTGGCTAGTCCACAGTCAATTCCAAGATTCCTGGATGACTGAGATTTCCTGTTTGAGCTCTATTTGCTGCTGTATTATGTTTGATCCATGCAGTTGTCTAAAAGACACCATAAGTTGAGTGAAAACTTGGGCAATGCACAGATGAATAAGGAAAGCATGTGTGATTATCGGATCTTGCAAAGGAGGCAGCAGAGGGAGGGAGAGTAGGGCAGAGCAGTGCTTTAAATGGCAGTCTGCAATCAGATCAGATTTAATAAGATACTATGAAATGGTACGATTAAGTTATGTCTGTTTTTCCAGAAAATGCTATTAGAGTCTAATCAGATTATTTAGATCACTCTCAGTATTGGTTATGAGCTGCATGTGGCTTAGTTTCTGAACCATAAGATTGATGGTGTGATTTACAAAAGTATTGTGCATTTAGGGCACAGTTACATTTGCGGTTTTTTGATGGCAGTTTTCTGGGCTATTTATTCCTGCAGCTTTCCTGTTCACAGACAGTTGAACAAATGCAACTAGTGAAAGAAGAGGGTAAGAAGTAATCTTGAGACCCACAAACAATTGTGTTGGTTTAAAGAAATGGTATTTAGTTAGATAATGGCTAAGGTGGGACATGGATGGATTGAGAGTAGCTTTGAGCAGCTTTGCTGCTGACTTCCATGAAATCAAGTCTGTAACCTGTCTTAGACTAATCAAATTTTCCTCAGAAAGATAATACTTCAAATTTTGTAGGTTTCAATTTTCTGTGTACTCTTGAATTTAAATGCAAAAAAAAAAATAATTTAAAAATCCTGTTTGGAATTAGCTGTAAAATGCTCATCTAGATAGATTTCAACTATTCTTACATTGAAATGACATAAACTGAATTTACTATGTTGTTGCTGATTGCAGTTACTAAACTACTTTTATTTTTAGGTAACTATAGGCCGAGGATTAGATATCACATACCAGCTGGTGTCAAAAACCTGTCCCTTGATGATCTCTCGTAAGCACTGTGTTTTCCAGCAAAATGCAGAAGGGCAGTGGACTGTCAAGGATAACAAGGTACAGAGACTGATTAAAGACCTTGTACTCCGAGATTTGCTGAAGGGAATGCCCTGTTTGGGCTCAGATAATATATGGGCTTTGATATAATATGGTGTAAATGTGATAGAAGGTCCATGGGAATGTCTTGCCTGTTGTGCACTTCCAGCAGGAAGCTTCAGTCTGCTGTAATTGGAATGCAAGCCATATTGCTTTCTGTGCATAGATTTGTCTCGGTTTAGCTTGTTTCAGACAATTATAGTCTTTCCAAGGGCACTTTGCAGTCTGTAAACCTGCTTTGTGTTGCTTTCTTAAAAAAACCCACAAAACGCCTATGAATTTTGGCAGTATTCAGAAGAATAGTGTTCTTGTACTGCTAATAAAAGGATAAATTCATACTCCTTATTGTAGTGACACAGTTGCTTAAATTATAATCAACTACAGCAAGGCTGTATTGTTAGGAAGAACCACGCTTCATGTTACGTTTAAACGAGTTTCTTCTGAAAAGTTTTCCTCAGCTGATTGAAGTGTTGACATCAGAGCCCTCAGCTAGGTCTCACTTTGAATTCAGTAGTCTGTTTTTTATATCGTGATCTCTCCACTTTCTCATTCAGGCTGAAACCTGTAAAATCAGTAACTTGCTTTAAAACAGAACTGGTAGAACAAGTGTTCAACACATCATGCAGATTTGAAGGGTGTTTGGGTCAACAGCATGTTAGTCAGAAAGGAATGCAGTGGCTACTATTGAAATTACACTGCTTTTAAACAAAACTGTTTCAGTACTTGCATAAACTTGAAAACTTATAGTTGTTGCATGACTGGAAACATCTATGGTAGATTAATTATTAACAATTCCTCTGTGTTACCACTGCTACCGGTTTGTTGTTTTATTGAATCTCTGAGTTATGTCAGTTGTTAATGATTCTGCAGTTCATCTTGCACACAGATCGGTTTTGTTGTTTTTCAAAACTATTTCTTGAGCTAGTCTACTGTCTAATTTAAAAACCCTTTTTCTGCTTTGAACATTATCTCTAGAAGAACATTTTCCTTCTTGTTTATATTCTCCCTGTATTTATGGAAAACTCTTTTTTTCTTTAAGCAGTATGAGCTATACTCCTTTTTTGTTTCTAGTTTCTTCTTGAATTTCAGGTGACATTAATTGTCAAGAATAATTACTGCAGTATTCCATGTTCTTGAGAATGATCTATCATGGAGTCTGTTTATTGGTTAGTTCTTATTAAGCTTTTGGGCAATTTTTTCCCCCAGAAGCACATATTAATGATGTTCTTAGTGCTTGTACACAAAATATGTAATGCAGGAATAATGCACAGTAAATAATACAATGCAATAATTGTAATAAATGGGTCACTAAGCCAATACATTGGATATTGCAAGGTTTATTTAAAGAACAGTGCTTGTTCTGATTGCAACACTGAAGAGGTTGGCTATGTTTACAGTTGCCAGAAATAACTTGCTGAGGACTCGGTAACTGCATATTAAATGTTGCTGATTCTCTGTTCATTTGCAGAGTCTAAATGGAGTCTGGCTTAACAAACAGCGCCTGGATCCCTCAAAAGCCTATCCTATTGCTGAAGGAGACCGTATACAGTTGGGAGTGCCTTTGGAAAACAGAGAGACTGCTGAATATGAATATGAAGTAATTAAAGAGGAATGGGAGAAAATCAGACCCTTTTTAGCCCAAAGGAATGACCTATGGAAAGCTAAGAGTTCAAGAACTAAACGTAAATTTAGTTTGGAGGAATTGGAGACATCTGGATCAGAAGGCCCTTCAAACTCCAGATCCAAAAGAGACAGAGTGTCCTGTGATAAAGAATTTTTGCGTAAGTCATGGGGAAGGGTGGAAGAGGCCAAACAGTTAACAGAGAAGATGGATGTCAAGCTGCCTTCTCCTGGACCAAGTGAGGAGGATAGTGGTCCAGTGCATAGTGGCCCTGTGCACTCTGAGAAAGTGTCTGTCCCCCATAAGGACCAGAAAGGCTCTGGCCTTGCACAGTCATGGACTGGCTTGGAAATGCTGAGGAAAACCCTAGTAGCTATAATGAAGCTGAAGATGAAAGTGCAGGAGAAGCAGACGGAAGTTCTGAATATGAAGCAGAAGCGCAGGAAGTGTGCTCAGAAGGAGATCCTGGCAACGGAGCAGGAGCTGCGGGAGTTGCAGGACCAGCTGTGCACGGAACAAGAGCATCAGCAGCAGCAGGTGGAAGAGCTGGAAAGGACATTCTTTAAAGAGCAGCAGAAGCTAGAGGTATAATGGTGGTAATCTTTTTGGCCTGTATCTTTTCAATTTTATGGAATGCCTAATATAAGCCATTGATCCAAAATAAGGTCTTGAACCATACACTAATGCAAATAATGTTTGTGTGAATTACTGCTGTTAAAATTGTCATGGAAATATTTCACTTCCAGGCATGTGTACCAAAAGAAAGTGCAGAGACAGAAGGGATTGGGCTGCATGGGGAATTAGGAAAAAGGCACAAAATAATTCTTATTTTTTTACAAACAGGATCATTACACAAGATAGTAAAGCATTTCAGTTAGTAAAAACATTGTGGTTTTAAATTAAAAAAACACTCTGTCTGATCTCCTATGGTTACAGAGAGGACAAGTTGAAAAGCATTCACCTGAAGTGTAAATTTCTCTTTGTATATGGCTGAATTAATGTCCAGTCTACAGGACAAATCCCTTCCTTTTCTAAGCAAGCAAATTACTGTATGCCTTAACCCCCAGAGGGAGAGACTTCCCCCCCACACACACTTTCAAAAAAACCCTATCTTGCAATCTGTAAGTGTCTTCAAATAGTATGTGTATGTTAATAAGTAGCTTTTTTAGATAACAAACTAAAGTCTTTCTATTTGAGTTTGCTCAAAATCTGGTTTAAAGGAAGTAAGGATACATCTTGGAGTGAATTTCATAATTTATCTGTTACTTCCTTTAAACTCTGCTGCTAAATGCAAGATAACTGTATCAGAAGTACAGAAAGGCTGGAGTTGTATGCTTAGGCACACTGGGAAGTTCAGCTGGAGCTGTAGGTATGACTCCACTCTTTGAATGTGCTCAGAGTTGCAGCTTTTTCTCATGTTTAAACTGTTGCTGACCTCTTTGCTTCTATGAATATGCTGGTGCCTTTAGAGCTAGAATAACGTGGAGGTGTTCCAAGTATGTAAGTGTGAATGATACATCCATTTTAACTCTTCACAGTGAACAATAGCTGTAATTTATGTTGTGGACATATAACGCTAGAGTGGACATCTCAGGGTTTTCTAAAAACCAGCATTGGCATATCCTGTAAAGATAGTCTGCAAAGTAGTCATTTTCTGTCCCTTGCTTTCTTAAAACATTTTTTTTCCTTTTTCCTCTTTTTCTCCCTGCCCCCACCAGGGTGTAAAGCGGCAACACGGGGAAGAGAATCTGAAGGAGCAGCTGGCGCAGGTCCTGCAAGAGGCAAGTAGTTATAAATCTTGGCTCAGTCTAACTGTGTAACTCAGATATTTAAATCTTTCTTACTGCTGTGACCTCTTGGTAGAAGATGAGGACTTTGCCTTAAGTGCAGATTGGATGATCTTCATGTACAGACCAAGTTTCTGTCAGAAAGTGGCAGACCTCACTTTGTGGGAGCTGCTATTTGCCGCAAATATTGTGAGAATATGCACTCAGATTGAAAGCATTCAGTAGCTGCAATGATTATTTTTTTTATTTATTTTAATTTGGTCCTTGGGCTGGTGGGCTTTTTTTGTAAGGTCTGTCTGCTGAGTATCTGTTTTGGGGAAGTTATTTTGGCAATTTCAACCAAATGAAAAAAATTTCATTCTTGCTTAGGAATGATTTTGAAAGACGTTGCCACACACTTAGGTTTCCTAGGCTTTTCCAAAGGGAAAGGCCTTATAGAAAAGCTTATCTGAAAACAGCTTTAGGTAACCCCGTACACAGTGACAGGTTTTTGTGATCCTTATGTGTCAAATACCACTTGATACTCAAATGTTTCAGATGCACTCAAAGTGGTGACTGTAAAACCTAACTGAAATGAAAGGGTAACCTGGGAGAGGGAATGATAAGTGCCACGACGCTGGGAAGGTCATAAATAAAATTGCAATGTAGTGCCAGTTAAGGCTAAACTGCCTTAACACCCCAGCTCATACAGATATGTGTTGCTCTTCTAGGAGATTAGGAGAAATGAGTATGCTGAACCTCATGATTATGGCTGTGTCTGTTTCATAGGATAGCTTATAATGGCACTCTTACAGTTTCTGGGATGGTATTTTTACAGCATCATGCTTTGATGGAAGAATTGAGCCGTATTAAAAAAGATTTTGAGGAGATAATCCGAGCCAAGAATAAAGAACTGGAAGAAACCAAGGTAAGGAATAACTGAATTCTCAGTTTTATTCATAAACAAAACATGATATGCTGTAGCAGAGGAAATGGTTTATTTAACATTTGTCTTGACTGTACTTTGTCTTCCATAGTGGAAAAACTGCATTTCAAGGTGGCAGCTGACTCTAGTTTCCAAGATTGTGGGAGGATACACCCTGCCCTGTTCATGAATTAGTGTTGAACAGATCTTTCTCAATCATAAGGAAACCCCAGAGCACCTGAACCGTGTGTTGTGCAGGAGAAGTGGGCCCGGAAGAGTGTGTGTGAAAAGTAAAGTGCTTCATTTTCAGTTAGAGTGTATTCTATCAAGTAAAACTGTGGTGTTCCAGCAGTCGTACAAGGGAGTGTAGGATTGAAACAACATGGAATTTGAATAATGAATGAGATAAGCCACATTTCTTCCTGCCCTTGACACAAGGTGATGAGTACAGAATAATTTCCTGTGTCTTACTCTTGGAAATGATCACTTTATCCACCTCTGGCTGTTTCCTTTATGGTTTGGGTTTTTTTTAAGTTGTCTTTACACCTCTGTTGCTGTTTCAAGTACAGCTTCAGTTGGAAGAATTTCTCTGGTTATTTGTAGAGGATAGAGCAGGTACTTAAGATCCTAATTTAAGTCTAAACAAAAAAAAAATACTACTGGGCAGTTAAATGCAAATAAATGTTTTAAATTCTTATGCTTCCTTTTCTAAAATAATTGAGGTATCTTCTCTGTTTGGTGTTTTGTTATTCACATCAGACATCAAAAGAACTGTTCTGTTGACTTAAGCCAAACTCATGCCAGGAAAAGGTTGAAAGGGATTCTGAAGATTGATCCAGCTGGTAGTTTCTTTAGGCTGAAAGGGATTTTGGTAATGGCTGCTCTTCTTGCTTTAAGTTCTCTACAGTGGATGGGAATATTCTCAATACTGCTGTAACTACAAAGAGGAGAGGGGTTACAGATCTGGGTATGTAATACACACAGACCTGATATGTGGAGACTTGCAGTTTTGTGTTTCTCTACTTGTACTACTTTGCCTTGCACACGCACTTCCTGCCAATATTGTATTGAGTAAAGTGTTGTTCTTTGTTGATACATGGCCATGCGTACTTTTTCACTAGGAGGAGAAGGAAAAGGTGAGAGCCCAAAAAGAAGAGGTATTGAATCAGATGAACGATGTGTTGGAGAATGAGTTGCAGTGCACAATCTGTTCTGAGCATTTTATTGAGGTATGTTTAAATTGATATGGGTTTGCCAGTAAAGAAAAGACTTGAGAAGCTTTCCCTAGTTCCATTAAAGCAACAGTCAAGCATATTTTTTTACTTCGATAGTTTAAGATTCCCCACAGACCCACAGTGAGTTTTGGGAAAGGGTTGGTCCAGAAATCCATGCTGTGTGCCCTAACTCTCCTGGGCAAGTTCAGCTTTATTGTCTCTACCTGCATAGAGATGAGTGCTTAATCCTAAGATGCATATAGGCTTACGGTGGTTTTGGGTGGTTTTGAACTGGTGCTCTGAGCTCCTGCCGAAGAGCCTGCTTGAGGAAGAATCTTTTTGTAGTGGACCTTGCTTTAAGTTGGCTAGGGCTGGACTGCTTCAGGTTTAGATGTAAGAAGAGGTTGGTAAAGGAAGGGAGGTGCAGTGTTCAGTCAAGCCCTGAACTGTTTATATTGTTCAGATAAACTCTTTCTTTGAGATGGTGGCCTGCTTTCATTTGATCCTAGAAGTGATAGGCTGTGCCTGAAATGTAGACTGTTATTTCTGTTTGTGTTATGCTAGAACTTCAGTTTCATTATGTTTGTTTCTGCTGCAGGAAGCCTGATGTGTTAGCCTTGTTATAATGACTTAAGAGCTAGCTGAAATTTTGATTTCTGGTTTCTCGGTAATTTAAGACATTATTCTGTAAGATCTTTGTTTCTCCATAATTTATCCATTTCAAATTGGGAAAACATTATTAGAATTAGTTCTTTTTCTCTGTGTTTCTGACTTGCTATGACCTACAGAGCATCCATTAACTGATTATAAAACTTGTCTGCACTCCGGCATGGGAGAGTTTTTGTGTGTAACCCCTACAAAGACTGAAGAAAAGGGACTTCGGGCTTCTTCCCTCCATCCCTTAGAGGGAATGTTCATCTAATGTCTTTCTGACTTCAGTATTTTTTTCTTGACTATGCTTGTGTGAGCATGCTCTGATAACTATCCTTCTGTGAAATTTCACAGGCGGTCACTCTCAACTGTGCGCACAGCTTCTGCTCCTACTGTATCAATGAGTGGACAAAACGTAAAGTGGAATGCCCCATCTGCAGGCAGGAGATCAAATCAAAGACACGCTCTCTGGTGCTGGATAACTGCATTGACAGGATGGTAGAAAAACTGGATGTGGAAATGAAAGAGCATCGCCTGACTGTTATCAGAGAGCGGAAAGGTGAGAGGTGGGTGGATGTGGCATGATGAGTACAATTTCTCATTACATCTATTTTGTACAACCTTTTGGCACCTATATACCAAGGAGATGCTTGAGGAATGCAGCAGAAACGCTAGAAAATTAATTTTAAGATATGTTGTGTAACTAGCTTTACTGCATAGTAAAATAAAATTAACAGAAAGTTTGGAAAAAGACTTCAGTATGAACTCCATGGTTGAGCAGGGCAACTTAACCATGCTGCAGGTTACCCTGTTTCAAAGAGATTGCTAAATAAAAGCAAAACTGTACAGAATGACCCTTGAAAAATTTACCAGGCACCTTTGGTTGAACTATTGACTACATCATTGCAAAAGTTCAGCACGGCAGTGCCTGATGAGAAACTCTGAATTATCTTCTCTGTGCTGGATTTCTGTAGGAAATCTCTGAAGGGGAATGTTGGTTTGTCATGTAAGTCTATGGCTGAACTGGCAGTTGCTCTGCCTTGTTAATTTTTGTGGAATTAAAGCCACTGTGGCTTAAACACATAACCACATAGCTGTAGCTGAAAGATTGTACATGACAGCAACGGCTTTAAGTAAAACTCCAGTATGGGGTGTTCCTATTCTGCATCCCTCTTCCAAATTTGTTTCTAGGGCACTTGACTCTGGTATCTAGGTGCTGAAATGTAGAAGTCTTTTCCTACTAGCCCTTAACAAATTTCCATTGCTGTGTTCCCTTAAGTAATTGTCTTGTTTTCCCCTCGTAGAGGTGAGTGCATGATCCTTCATTTTGCAATGTGTCAAGCCTCTGACCTAATGAAAGGTGCCTTTGAAACGTTTCAGATTCTCCATGGAATGCCCATAACATAAAATAACAAAAATAACATAGAATGACATCACTAAACAGTGTTAGTTCAAACCTGAAATTCAGCCAACTCTGTCTGATTCCCTCAGGAAATGCGATGTTGCTCAGAGGCTGCCTAGCTTGGCTTTGTGAATTACTTTCACCTCTGCAGAACTTATATTGCTCTTGTGTAATACGCACATCTGCAGAGTATGCCATAGCACTGTTGAAGTATTTCATCAGGTAGACAATGGTGATTGGATAAAGTGGTCTCTTTGTTAGAGCCCACTTCATTTCTGTATCGTCAGCCAGTGACCTTCATGCTTGTTTGAACAAAAAGGAAATAAGTTCATAGCCTGCCTTCATATGTGATAGATGCTCTAATTATATAAATGACTATTAGTAGGAAATCATTTAGCTTCACCACGACACATTTCAGGAAGAAGGATGAATTATTCCTGTGCACACTTTTTATTCGGTGCTGGAAACATTCCGATTGAGATGATGATAACGGTGTGCCTATTTAAACATGAATGCCTAAGAAGAAACAAGCTGAAAAAGAAATAATGATGCAAGTGGCACTTGAGAAGCTCAGTTGGAGCTTTCCAAGAAGCCTTTCCAAGAGTCTTAGTAAAATGGGCACCAATAAATGCCTTGTACTCTTAAAAATATGGAGGTTTTGATGGGGCCATAAGTATCCTGGACAACCGTTACTGGTTTGAAAACTCTTTACCACATCTTATTCCTTCCCTCTTTCTTACCTGGCAAGGCACCGTAATAGTTAGTCACTTCCATTGCCAGTCATGTGCCAGTGAAGGGATGGAAAATGTTTCCTCATCTGTGCTATCGTTACAGGAAAAGGCATCATATAAAACTTGTAAGAAAACAAACAAAAATCCTAACTCTTTGTTCTTTTAACACTGAAAATTGAAAAGAAAAAGGCCTATGCCCTGCAACTTGGGAGACCTATTGCAAACCGACAGTGAGAGGCTATAAGTGTTAAAGAGAACAAAGAGAATTTAACGTTTTTGGGTCCACTGATTGCTGCTAACTTTTGTGTCTGTGTGTTTTGAATGCAGAGATACAGAATGTGTTGGTGAAACCAGCCACAGACAATGACAGCAGTGTAAATTCTTCCATCTACTCCATCTTGTCGATGAGCAGTTGTGACAGCGAGGACTCTGAGGAGGATTCTTACTATAATGAAAGCTACTATATTATCTAAACACTCTTACTGCAGACTTGTTTGCCTGTGTGCTGCCCAGAACCAGCCTAATGGTGTTTGGTTGACTACTGCTGGATGAGTGGACTGGACATCTGGAAGGAGAGACTCCATGAAGAGGCTGGAGCTAACCACTAGCAGCACTTAGAAGAAGGACTTTTTTTTTTAAAAAAAAATGAATGTATATAAGTTTGATCTTCAAAATGAAATTGGGATTGTGGGAGAACAAACAGCTGTTATGCTAGATGGTTGACATACAAAACCTAGGCTTCCATGATCACTTGTGACCTGCTCAGTGTAATGTAATAGTTTGTGTGCATCACTGCCCTTTCCTTAGTGAATGACATGTTTAAATGTGTACATCAGCTTCCCTTATTTCAGGCAGCAATGGGAATGGCCCAAGCTATTAGAGAACTCTGCCATCCCCACCAGCAGGCAGGAAAAAGTGCCAGTATGGGTTTTCCTCTTGAATTTCATACAATAGCTAAAGTCGTCCCAGGCCTCTGGCTGTAAAAGTAATAAAGGGTGGGTTATGGACCCTGTCAGCCTTAAAGCGCTTAAATGCATTGTGTAAGCTGAGCTGCTGGCCATCAGTTTGCCCCAGTTGATCCTACTCATTTTCTGTTAGATAGGGGCGGCAAAGATTAAATCTTCCAGAATTCTGTAGCTAGTACTTTTTTCATATAGTATCTTTAGTTTGTTCCCTCTTCAGGCTTTTGCATAAAGAGTTTTAGAACTGGGAAGCGGCGCACTCAGAAGTTCCTAGCAATGACATTAGAAATCCATATAGTTCATCAGCAGCAGAGAGGAACCTCTGCCTCTTCAGAAGTGCTGCTGGCTGAATTAGTGAAATGCCCTGTTGGCAGTGTAGGAAAGCAGCATCTGTAGGCAACCACAAGACATGGAAGGAAGCATTTCATTTTACTGTTTACAAAATATTGCTGTTGAGCTGTGGGTTGTGCTGCCCTCACAGCAAATCACTCATCCCTAAGAGACTGAGCGAGTCTTGCCTCATCCTTCACAAATTTATCTATGAAATTTCATTTTCAGTGGCATATGCTTTTGACTTAGCTGTTATGTGGGAAAGACTTTTACACTGTGAGAAGAGGATGGGGGAAGGCCTTCTCATCTGTAATATTTCTTTGGCTATTTATGTACTTTCTTGTTTCTATGTTTATTTTAAAAAGGAAAACATAAATCCATTTCTGCATTAGTCGTCTTTGGTGCATCCACTGAGGTGTCTTTCTCCTAGTTTTAAATTTTTTTGAGAAAACACAGACTATATAATTTTTATGACTTTGCTTCATGTTTTGAATAACGTAAGCAGTGTGTCTATGTTGAAGTTATTTGAAGGACCTGGCGTATTCAGGAATTGATAAAGGACAACCCAACTCTTCAAGCCTGTGGCTATGCTAATGGTAATTTAGTAGATATAATAATACCCTTTGTAGTCTTCTACTAAAGAAAGATCCCACTAAAAGGTGCGGAAATGATGATGATGCCCTAAGCAAGCAGTGCATTCTGACAGATTTGATTGGTAGGACTTGAACAGGGGCGGTAGGTGTGATCTCTGTGGACTGGGCAACTTTCTTAAAATCTTGGTGTAAGGTTTCTTTGTCAAGGAGTCATTACATCTTCAGTTTTCCTCTTTCCCTTTTAATGTTTGTTTTCTGTATGTGCTCTTGAAAGTTTCTTTTGTAACTATATGCTCTCTAGGATGTCTGAGAGAAGAGGGTTCCTCAAAATGCTGGTGAAATAGGCTGACATTGGAACAGGTATTCCTGATGAAGAGGAGTTGGAGGAAAACACGCTGGTTACCTAGGACTGCAAATTCTACTGTGTATCTCTTCCATGTTGCTGCACTTTCTTTGCTCGTTTTGTTTTGCTAAATACGTTTGTTATGTTGGTTATGCATATTGCAGAGAAGGATAATGCTTTTCCTAGTAACAGAGTAGTTCTTCAGTGTAATTTCTGAGTGTGTCTCTTTTCACTAGAATATGGAGAACATAAGTGGTATGCCAAACCATTTCCACTGTTACTGGTAGGTACATAGTGTGTAAAGGTCCACGGGGAGAGATTAAGTAATAATACTGCTCACTTGCAGAAGCACTTAGGGACAAGAGCAGACCTCTCCTTCCAGTTCACTAAACTACTCAGTAAAATTACTATTGGATACAGAGCTGATGGCTAAACATACAGAAGTGTCAGGCAAACTACTGAGCTTCTGGAAAAGATGGTATTTCTAATACCGTATTCTCCTTTGGTTTAAGATCTGGATCCTTTTTCCTACTTGATGGTACATCTGAATGTCCCCTTAGATGTCATGCCCTGAACTGTTGCCTGTCTTGGGAATGCATCACTTCTGTGATTTGAGACTATCCAGGATTTAGGTTACAACTGTGAGCTAGTTGCAGTTGATGCGCAGCAGGCTTGGTGCAGGTTCAAGACTTGATGCTTTCTGTTGGAAGACAGCTGTAGTACGTACATGCTACATGTTACATATGTGTATTACACACGTGTAATGTGATAACTGCTTTCAGAGCAATGTATTGTTTATCAACATCAGCAGCAATAATCGGGAAGGAGTGCCAACGGATTGCAGAACAGGACCATCACAGGGACAGTGTGCAGTTTTAACTCTTGCATACTTATGGATACCAAGATCAGTCTGACGATTGCTTTTCTCTTGCACATGTAATTTACCATGTTAGTGCTTTGTAAGTTTTAGCAACAAACATGTAACAGGCAATTTAGTAATCCAGTGATGCTCACCCCTACCCCCAATGTAAGTGTTGTGTTGCCTTTTTTTTCCCCAAAGAGATGCTTGGGCTAGTGAATGTTTGCTCCCTGCTTGTGCTCTGTCCCTGCTGCTAGTCTGTTTTCCTATAAGGTCACATAGGCACATACCTTACAACAAGTAGATAACCATAAACTATGCTTCTGAAATAGTATACTCCTGTCCCTTGGTGCTACCGTCCTCGTTTTGCATTTTAAGATTAAGCATTTGCGCCTGCTGAGCTGTATGTCCCGGGGTTTTGAGCTTAGTGTGAAGTACAAGACAGCTCAATTAGATCATTTGTCATGAGGATTTGAAACGCTATAGGTACGTATTATATGTGTGTAAAGCTTTCATCCTCGCTGGCCTTACGAAAGCTGCTCTGGCTCTGCTGGAGGAAGAGAGAGGCGGGGGGGGCACCTTTCCTGCGAGCAGCCCGTTTCTCGGGGCAGCAAGCTGGACGGCCCAGCGCCACGGGCGGGTACGGCTCCTCCCGAAGCATTAAAAAAGCCGGTTTCCATAGAGAGCGCCGCTTGTAAGGCAGCGGCTGAACTACCTGCGCGTTAACACACCTCGCGGACGTTTACAAGAGCTACGCAGCGTGGGACGTGGCCTCCCCCTGCCCATGCGCCGCGCCTCAGCTCCCCGGGAAGGCCTGGGGCGGGCGGCTGCCGCCTGCCCGGAGCGCCGGGCCCGCCGCCGCCGCCGCGGGGACCCTGCGGGCCGGCCCCGCTCCCGGCCCGGAGCTGCCGGCGGTGCCGGGGCCCTCGCGGCGGGCGCGGCCGGCGCGTCACTGCGGCGCGTGGCGTCACTGCAGCGCGCCGGCGGCCCGGGGAGGACCCGCGGGAGGGGGCGGGGCGGGGGCGGCGACGGCGGCGCCTCCGAGCGGGGAAACGAAACCGCTGGTGGCGGCGCAGGAACGGGCCCGCGTCCCCTCCGCGCCGCCGGGAGACGGAGCCGGCCCTCGCCGCCCGCCTGCCGCCGCTCCGCCTCATCCGCTGCCGTGAGTGGCGGCCGCGGGCCTGGCGCGCCGCTGTGCGTCGCTCCCGCGGGCTCGCTGCCCGCCGGCCCTCGTCGGGCGCCCCGGGCTCTCGGCCCGCCGGCGGGGCCTCCGGTGCCGGGGGCGGGCGGGGCCGGCGGGGCCTCCGGTGCCGGGGGCGGGCGGGCGCGGCTGGCTGAGGGGGGCCGTGAGGCGCGGGCAGGGCGGGCGCGGCCAGGCCCCGGCTGGAAATGCAGCGGGGACCCGGGCTGGGGGGGGGACGGACCTCGAGGGGAGGCAGCGGTGAAGGAGGAGCGTGTTACCCGAATAAAAGAGTATCTCGGGGAGAACGGGGAATTGCTCTCACACCGTTAGACGTTAGCCAGGGAGAAAACCCAAACCCTACATCGACACAAGAGCAGATGAGTATGAGTTGGCTGGAAACGAACGTCTGCTAGAAGGCAAAAGATCTCAGCCATCGTGTAGTGAAGTTGTGGGGTGATCCTGCAGCCAGGGTCATGGGGATGAATAAAGTAATTGGTCATAAGCTGCCCTGTATATGTGGGCAAACATATATGTATTTGTGGAAGTAAGTTTGATAACAGGGTTCAAATTGGTCACCGGGGGCTTCTGTATAGACTAATAAACACCAATAGGTTTTTATTGCTTTTTATCAATAGATGGTAGAATTAGATAGTGCTCTAGGCATCAGTGCCTTTTAATTTTCACCTGTTTTCCTGCTACTTGGTCCTTGCCCTCTGCAAGCCTTCCCAGCTGGCTTCTGTTCACTCAGTCTAAAGTGTTAGTCCATTCTCTGGGTTTGCACAGGGTTTATCGGCACGTCCAGAAGCTTGCTATCTTGCCAGTGGTTCCTAATAAAAAACAACAGCCCCACCCCCAACTTGAGCACACATATTTAATAAAGTACTGCTACAGAAGTAATGTAGGAAAGCTCTTTTATTAACATTTGCAGAGGTGAGGTCAGACGTGTTCTGAGTCTCCTGTGAGAAATTGGTTCCACCTTGCGTGTTCTCCATTAGATTGGTCTTACTTCCTCATTTGTTCGGTGTGGTTTGATAAAATATTTGATTCAGGAGTAGTAATCAACTCATATTTAAGCTAAGTGCTGGTGTCTGGCTTGTCTTCATTACTAGCATTTAATGGTAAATAGGTTGTAGAAATGATCTGAAATTCAGTTCATCAGTAATAGGGAAGCTTCTGCGCAGACTTGGTGTTTGTTTAGTTAGACTAGCTATTAAAAAGGGTGGGTGCAAAAGAAGCCAATATTTCTACTTGCAGCAAACTTAAGTTGAGAAGCATAATACTGAATAGTCCATAAAACAAGCTATGCTGCTGTGCTTTACTCATCGGCATACAGGAGAAAGTTAATTTGCTTAATGTTAATACGATCATCTTCTTTCAGCAAAAATGAAGAGAAGGACAGAACCTGAATTTAGCAGCCCCCAAAAGAAGCAGAAGAAGAGGATAGAAGACTTGGGATTAACCCTCAGTTCTACTTCAGATGATGAAACTCAGTTTAGTAATCATACTACTCAAGGTAAGGTTGGAGATAAGATGTATGCTGCTGCAGGGAATCTAAAGAATAACTAGGATTTTTTAGATGTGCATTCAATTCCTAATCGATAACCTGAACCTAAAGAGTATACTCTCTCTTTAGGAGAAAAACTATGTTATTTCTGTTCACAAACTTGAATTGGTGTGAATTTTTTTTAAGCTCTTTTATAATCTCGTGTGAACAGTTTGGTCTGGGAATTGTGTGAATTCAGACATAGAAAATAGAACTTGAGGTAGATGACAAGTGCATGGTCCGAAGCAGTAAAGATTCTTTTAATTTATGAGAAGCATTCATCTTTTCAGTCTCAGTAGTTACTTCTGTTTTGGAAACTTTCTTTATGGCACAACACCCACAACTCACTACTGAAACGTCTTGCTTCCTCATAGTTTGAAAAATAAGAATTAAAAAATTCTGTAACTTTTGCAGATGGGAGAAATCGATGTGAATACAAAGGACAGTTGACTGGGACTCCTGCATTGTAACACCATCTCTTTTGTGGGCTCGGTGTGATTTTTAGGGGGACAGGGGAGTTGTGAGGGCTCACAGGTGTTTGGTTTCAGAAAGAAAAACTATTTCAGAGTTATCTGAATAAATTGCCTTCTTTTTCCTCAAGTCAGAGTATGCTTTCTGACCTGGAGCTTTGTGTATACCAAAGATGAGACAAGTGCCCTACACAATTGGTATCGCTGTTGTGGGGTGCTTTAAACTCTACGAGAATGGTACTTCAGGTTGCCTCATGGTCATGCCTACTACTTCTGAGTTTTGGGATTTCCTGTGGTCATGAAGTGTTAGTGAGAAAGCACCTGAACACATAAAGAAGCCTTCATCTTGTGAAGATGAGTTGGGTCAGTTTGGGAGTAGTTGTAGTAATGGGATATGGTGTGTATACCTCTCTGGCAAGGTTGGAGGCGAATGAGGAGGTTAGAGGTGCCGGGTGGGAGAGCTGGGGTAGGGAATGTTGTGTGCACTCAAAGCTGAGCTTAAAAATTGAATATTCTCCCCCCCGTTTTGATTATTGAGTTCATATATGGATCAAAATAGGCTGTGAGCCTTAATGTGTAAGAAACAAATCGATACAGTTCAAGGACAGCATTTTGCATAGGGTTCATTGTTCGGTAGTTGGTTACACCAGTTGTGGTTTCTGATGAAAGAAAGAAGGTTGGGGGAGGGAAGTGATTTGAGATCTGATCTCAGCTGAGCACAGCCTAGCAAATGTTAAAAGCAAGAATTGTTGTGAAGGGACTTATCTTGAGATTTATGTAGTGGGTATTGTGTTTGAGGCACATCACGAGCCTCTGGAAAATAAGACACAGCTCAAAAGCGGGTAGCAAAGTTAGTTGAAGCTGTGTATTGGAGAAGCAGAAAGCAGTAATTGACCCCAAGGCAAAATCCTTTGTGAACCTGTTCGTGTCTAAGAACTTTGTAAAGCAAAGAGAAATGTAGCTTGTGTGACAGATGTTTGTAAATCAAGGTGGGTATATAATACTGCAAACACAAGTTAAATCATAGCTTTCATTGTCTCGAGCTGGGACCCTCGAAGATTGGTACTGTAAAACTCTAGCATAGTAGTTATGTGAAGACACAGTCCTAAATTTTAAAAGCTGATAGTTCAGCAGCAAGGATTGAGCACACATTAAAAGGGTTTTAACTTGTATTTCACTGTGGTGTCTCTCATTTTTACTTTCTTGTAATGGCCTTTCTTTACTAATTCTGCAATTGTTTCCTGTTACTTCATTGATGCTTAGTTTTCTGTAACAGGAAAATACAGAGATCTGTGAGTTGGGAGAGAAATAATTGTTTTTTTCTTAAATCACAAAAATATAAGAGAAGTTCAGTCCTTCTTTAGAGGTAGTTATAATGTCTTTTTCTATGGAGTGAATAATTCCTTTTTAAGTGATAAACAGAAAAAGATTAACTCTCTGCTAACAACAATTCTTCACATTATCTCAGGGCAGCGTATGAGGTTTTACTTCTCCTAGTTGTCTGAAGTAGCACAGGGTGATTTCTAGCACTTGGTGAACAAGGGAGGCTCAAGAGGCAGAGGTTCAGTGAAGACTGTGGCTGTGCTTGCTGTGGGTTATTGCTCCAGTAGTCTGTATGGCCTGCCCCACGGTGTTAACTTTGGTGTGACTGATGTGGTGCTAGGCAGATTTCAGTAGGAAATTTGTGCCATTGCTTCATCCTTGTAGTAATAGTACCACAGGAGAAGTGGAAGGACTCAGTGGGTTGTAGGGCCTCCCTTGCTACCCACCTGGTATGGAGCAGGCCATGAGACAAATGATATGACTACCATGATTCCTCCCCAGATCCCAGTTACATCCAGCCCAGAGCAAATGGGTTTGGGCATCTCACAACTGTAGAGCAGCAGCAAGGACTATACAGCTCATACAGGCTGTTCCTCCTAAGTAGATCCCAGGGTGGAACAGGGCACAGGCAGAGCTTCATTGTTTGGTGCCAATGAATGCTCTGCTGCATCAGTTTCGGGTGACTTTCAGGTGACGGAAGTTTGTTTTGAGTGCCTGCTGTGTATGGTGGTACTTCTGACCTTGATTGGAGCATTGACTTCTTCCTCCAGCCTTTGTCTCTATCAGGGCATTTTTAAACTATATTGGTGTCTTCTGATGTTATTTTTCACTTGGGTTTGTATGCATCAGTAAACTCCACAGGTGAAAAACTGTCTCGTTTGCTGTAGTGATTTTGTGGATCCTCACTACTGAAGTGGGTAGTGGAGCCAAACTAAGTTTAATGTGGGGACTAAGGGATTGAATGCTCTCTTCTTTCTGCGGTGTTGGCCATGTGGTTGATGCCTGTGTACTTGATGTATTTTTTTTTAATTAAAAAAAATTAATCTTAAGTTAGGGATGCGTTTACACCTGTAGTTAGGTAGGAAACTGAGGAAAATCCTGTGTTTCATCAGGGTGTCAGTAATTGTCATTATTCTCAGAAGAGAATCTCTGTGGGCTTTCTCAGCAACTCAGGATCACTGCAAAGCTCAGAGACACCACAGTGTGCTGTTGTGGCCATGTTGTGGCCTGCTCTGCTGCAGTGATGGGGTTTGCTCGGCCCTTTGGGGGGCCTGGAATCCATTGACTCAGAGAGGTTGTGTGTGTCCCTGAGGCAAAGGAGCAGATGACCAGGTATTGGTTCCACGGGGTATTTTATTACACCTGCTTGCTTCCTGTTGCATATTTTGGATGCTGAAGTGTCCTCTCTGTGTGTGTGGAGAGGATTTAATGAGTCACACTATATAGTTCTTCATGAGATTACAGAGTTGTCTGTCTTCCATTTTCTTTTTATTTTCATACTCTATTTTCTTCCTTTCTCTTTTGTTTTCAGAGTCTTCCAGTAGCAGCAGTGGGTCTGACAGTGAGAGCGATGAAAAAAGACCAGTCTTCAGCAATGAGTTCAAGCAAGACTCTCTTGTGGAGGGTACTTCATCTCGCTACTCAATGTATAACAGTGTCTCCCAAAAGCTCATGGTAGGTCAAAATAGTTTTGGACCAAACTATTAAGACCTGATGAAAGCAAAGTGAAAAGACAGTCTGTTTTAAAATAATTTGATTCTGATCCTCCTTGTAGCAGGGTTCCCTGCTTCTTTGCCAGCTACTGAGTAACTGGGGGAGGCTGAGAGAGCGTGGCTGAAGGGGATCTGTTAAAAAAGAAAGTTAATTCATGTTCAGGGCGTAGGAGCAGGGAGGTGAATGTGAAGGAAAGGATCTCTGGGCCAGACAGGTTGCTGAGCTTTAAAAAGCATGTGTCATTTTGCAATGCTTGAGTTGACAAATGCCTTGTAAGAAAGGAAATTCTGTGATTGACATTAATTCGGTTGGTCTTGGAGGCTGGCTGGCATACCCTTGTAGAATTATTACATTAATTATTAAGGTATTTTTTCTTTCATGTAGTGCCGCTCTCCTTTATGTAGGGCTGGAAATTTCTTGGAAAGACAGGGAGTTGTGAATGATAGTGGCTGTGAAAACTAAACTTTGGTTGTGTTTGCCAGCACCTTGATTACACTGGATTAGTGTGGGGAAGAAAGTACTTTTAGGAACTTCTAAGGAAATGGTTGACTGTCTCGTCTCACGGTAGTCCCAGATTTGGCAACTTGTCCCTGAGTTTAAAGGCAACAGTAGGCCATAGAGAAAAGGAGTCTTTTTTTGGTGTGTGCTGTTACACTTACTTCCTGATGCAAACTTCATTACTGTGGTATTGCGAGTATCTCATAATACTGAAAGAATTTCTGTTCTTGCTCACAGAGAAACAAAAATGTTATTTCCAAGGGTAGCAGAGAAGATGAGATTGTATAGTTGTGTATTAATTGAAATATGACAGGAAGTTTGGAACTCAGCAGGGGACTGAATTTGGGTCTCCTTTTGTCCTGTGCTGGTGCTGTAATATCAGGAGCAGGGGTCAGCAATCTTTCCATGGTGGTAGGCCAACTTGTAGCTGCCTTTGCCAAGTTAGAAGTCCAGTCTTTGGCAAGAAGCTGGGAAGTGCTAGCTGTTACTAGGAGTGGGAACAGGGACATATTACCTTTCCAGGAGGTGGAACGCTGCTGGCCAGCAGGATTGTACCTTTACGTGAAAAAAGAGCTTTCTGGCTGAATTCAAAACTGAATGGGATCCAGAGGCTGAGAGTTTTTGTTTGTGCCCATCTGTAGTTAAATCCTGTTGCTGATCATTCAGCGTCTGTCCATGTACGTTTTTGGCAACTGTCCTTCACTTGGAGACTTCTATCCTGAGACAATTAGCAAACGTGTTTTCAATCAACACAGTACAGGAACAGTACTACTGAATTTGGGAGGCTTTGTTGGTAAGGCCTCATAAATTTGAATATAAAGATTGATGTGATATCAAGTCAGGGTGAACGATTTGGTACCATTAGGTAAGTAAATGAAAAATAGTCCTTGATTCCTAGATGTTCAAAATTCTGTCCTCAGAAAACTGGTGTTTAACAGGCTCGGTGTGTGTCACGTTTGGTGTATGTATTTCAAGGTCTAATTCAGAGCCAGGTTGCAGAGGCAATGGGAAAACACTGTGTACCTTTGTGTAAAACCTGTCAGATGTTCTTCTGTTGTTTCTCATACAGATTGGTAGTAAACGATGTTTTTGTTGATTCTCACAGGAAGGTGTATATGGATAACATTCATTCAAAGTGAAACTTAATCCTTAAGTCTTTTATTTACTTATTATCTTGTAGATGCATACTGGAGGGAGTGAAATTGACTGCATTCATGCTTTCTGTTGTTGTTCTCTTGTTGCCAAAATTTAAGAAGAGAAAAGCCTGAAAACTAGCAGTTAATGGGCGTATTTCTTTTAACTTAAGAGGTGGGAATGTGTTTCAGGAGCCATATGTCTTGCATTCTTCCTCTGAGTTTTAGGTGAGGTTTTAACTGATGCTTGAAATGTATGTGGGTGCATGTTCACAACAAAGAAAATCATCACAACATGAAATTTTTCCTGTGCCAGCATCTTTTGTTTTATGAACTTTCCATGCTTACTGAACACTGTGATGAATGGCTCCAGGCTCCTCACTACTTCTCCCTCTGAGCAGGCTGTCCCCACGTTACTGAACCTTTTGTAATTTGCTGTCGTCTCAAACATCATTCTTCAGATCTAGTGGGTTTTTGTGTGTCCTGCCTCAGTGAAGTGAACACACTGTTAAGTCCTGAAAGCCACAACTGAGATGAAAAATGCTCAATGCCTTCAAGTCACTTCAGGGTGATGTGCTGTTTTCCCTGCTAGTCTTTGAATTCAGTAGTAGTACATAAACTCAAGTCTACTTGCCTCACTGTACTCCCCTTGCTTTCTTTATAGGCCAAGATGGGCTTCCGTGAAGGAGAAGGTCTGGGAAAATATGGCCAAGGCAGGAAGGATATTGTTGAGGCCTCTAATCAGAAGGGAAGGAGAGGCTTTGGTCTGACACTCAAAGGATTTGATGGGGAGCTCAATATTGATTGGCAGGACGAGCCAGAGGTAAGTATTTCCTGTTTTGAGTCCCGTTTGCTGTGTTCAGGATTTGCTCTCTGGGAATGATGTTTAGTGTTGTCTGATACAATTGGCAACTATTAAGTGGCTCTGCTGGGTAGACCCAGGCCTTATTTTGTCCCAGAACAGCATGGCAAAACTTGTTTTCTGTCACAATATTAATGTTCTGGCACAAAATTGGCGTCAGATGGATTGTTGCTGTGGTCTGTAGGATTTGCTTTTGAGTTTGCAGTAGTGAATGTGATTGAAAATTGTTATCAAGCTCTTTTGGATTTACCCTTTTAATTTTGTATATAATTTTTCACACAAGTATAGGTGATTTTTTTTTTTAAATCTTGATGTGTTTTAATAGTCCCAGATAAAATGCTCAGATGTTCTATTCCTGTGTCTTCTCAAGCTCTTCAACAGGGAAGAACATTAGGAAATAGAAATCGTAGATGGGTTTGCGTTGGAAGGGACCTTAAAGATGATCTAGTTCCAGCCCCCCTGCCATGGGTAGGGACAACTTCCACTAGACCAGGTTGCTCCAAGCCCCATCCAACCTGGCCCTGAGTGCTTCCAGGGATGGGGCATCCACAGCTTCTCTGGGCAACCTGTTCCAGTGCCTCAGCACCCTCATAGTGAAGAATTTCTTCCTTATACCTAATGTAAGTCTACCCTCTTTCAGTGTAAAGCCATTACCCCTTGTCCTGTCACTATCCTTGTAAAAAAAAAAAAAAAGGCCCTCTCCAGCTCTCTTGTAGACCTCCTTTAGGTACTGGAAGGCTGCAGTAAGGTCTCACTGGATCCTTCTCTTCTCCAGGCTGAACAATCCCAACTCTCTCAGCCTTTCTTAAGAGGGGAGGTTTTCCAGCCCTCTGATCATCTTCGTGGCCCTTGTTCTGACAAAGGCGTGTCCTTATGTTGGGGGCCCTAGAGCTTAACACTGTACTCCATGCTGGGTCCTCATGAGAGCAGAGTAGAGGGGGAGAATCACCTCCCTTGACCTGCTGGTTGTGCTTCTTTTGACAAAGCCCATGATACAGTTGGCTTTCTGGGCTGCATCAACCAGCACCTGCAAGTCCTTCTCGGGCTGCTCTCAATCCATTCTCTGCCCAGCCTGTATTTGTGCTTGGGATTGCCCTGACCCACATGGCCTTGCTGAACTTCACAGGGCTCTCATGGGCCCATCTCTCAAGCCTGTCGAGGTCCCTGTGGATGACATCCCTCCACTGCGTTGACTGCACCACACAGCTTGGTGTTGTCAGCAAACTTGCTGAGGGCACACTCAATTCCAGTGTCTGTGTTGCTGACAAAGACGTTAAATGGCGCTGGGCTCAGTATTGACCCCTGAGAAATGCCACTTGTCACTGATCTCCAGTTGGATGTTGAGCCATTTACTACAGCTCTTGAGTGTGACTGTCCAGCCAATTCCTTAACCCCTGAGTAGTCCCTCCATCAAATCCCTGTCTGTCCAGTATAGAGGCAAGTGTGTCGTGCGGGACAGTGTCAGATGCTTTGCATAAGTCCAGGTAGATGACACTAGTGGCTCTTCCCTCATCCACCAATGCTGTAACCCTGTCGTAGAAGGCCACCAAATTTGTCAGGCATGATTTGCCCTTACTGAAGCTGTTCTGGCTGCTGTAACCAATCACCACCTTATTTTCCATGCGCCTGAGCATAATTGCCAGGAGGATCTGCTCCGTGACCTTACTGGGCAAAGAGGTGAGGGTAACCTTTCTGTAGTTCCCTGGGTCTTCCTTATTTCGCTTGTTAAAAATGGAGGTTATGTTTCCCCTTTTCCAGTCCTTGGGAACTTCATCAGACTGCTACGACTTCTCAAATATGATGGACAGTGGCTTAGCCACTTCATCCACCAGGTCCCTCAGGACCTGCATATGCATCTCATCAGGTCCCATGGAGTTTTGCACTTCAGGTTCCTTAGATGGTCTTGAACCTGATCTTCTCTTGTAGTGGGTGGTTCTTCATTCTCCCAGTCCCTGACTTCTGTGACAAGCGGTGTGGCTGGAGCACTTGCTGGTGAAGACTGAGGCAAAGAAGTTGTTGAGTACCTCAGCCTTCTCGGTATCCTGGGTAACCTGGTCTCCTGTTTCCTTCTGGAGAGGGCTCACATTTTTCCTCATCTTCCTTTTATCACTGAAATACCTATAGAAACTTTCGTTGTTGCCCTTGACATCCCTGGCCATATTTAATTCTGTCAGGGCTTTAGCTTTCCTAACCTGATCCCTGGCTCCTCGGACAGTTTCTCTGTATTCCTCCCAGGGTACCTGTCCTTGCTTCCACCCTCTGTAGGCTTCTTTGTGTTTGAGTTTGTCCAGGAGCTCCTTGTTCATCCATGCAGGCTTTCTGGCATTTCTGCCTGACTGCTTCTTTGTGGGGATGTGTCACTCCTGAGCCTGGAAGAGGTGATCCTTGGATGTTAACCAGTTTTCTTGGGCCCCTCTTCTCTCCAGGACTTTATCCCATGGTACTCTACCAAGCAGATCCCTCAAGAGGTCAAAGTCTGCTCTCCTGAAGCCCAGGGCAGTGAGCTTGTTGTGTGCCCTCCTCGCTGCCCTAATGATCTTGAACTCCACTATTCCAGCGTCACTGCAGCCAAGGCTGCCCTTGAGTTTCACATTCCCCACTATTCCCTCCTTGTTGATGAGAACAAAGTTGAGCATAGCACCTCTCCTCGTTGGCTCCTCTCTCACTGGGAGAAGGAAGTTATCATCAACGCATTTCAGGAACCTCCTGGGTTGCTTAGGCCCTGCTATATTGTCCCTCCAACAGGTGTTGGGGTAGCTGAAGTCCCCCATGAGGACAAGGGCTTGAATGTCAGGCTGCTGCTGTCTGTCTATAGAGGGCCTCATCTGCTCAGTCTGCCTGTAGCAGACCCCTGCTGTAATGTCACCTGTCCCTGCCCTCCCTTTAGTCCTGACCCATAAGCTCTTGGTTGGCTCCTCATCCATCCAGCCACTCCAGCAGGTCATTGACGTAGAGGGTGGCACGCTGCCTCTTCTTCCTAAAGAACCTTGTCCTTCCATCCCACCATTCCAGTCACAGGAGCCGTCCCACCACATCTCCGTGATGCCAGTAAGATCATAGCCCTGCAGGTGTGCTTATGTGTCTAACCCCTCTTGTTTATTTCCCATGGTACGTGTGTTTGCATAGGGGCAATTAAGTTGGGCCATGGCCCTCCCCTTTGAGTCTGACTTACTGGCTGGAGTGGCCGGAATTCCTTTGTGCTGCCCTTCAGGTGCTCTCCTGCTGACCTGCGATCCCGCTTCAGGCTCTGGGCATCTATTGTTGGCACTGGCATTAAACTGGTAGGAGTGGAATGGATTGAGGTTCCCCTCCCCTGGCAACTTTAAAGCCAGCTTGGCTGGTGAAGGTGTTGTCAGGAAAGTAAAGCCCAGTTTGGATGATATTTGGTGTGAAACAGCTGGTGTATATTTGTATTTAAAACAAAAAAAACCCAAACCACAACACTGAATCCTAGGGATCTGGCAGCTGGAGAGTAAGCCAGAAGGTCCCAGCCATTGTTAGTCAAGGGCACCAGTGCTTGTCAAGTGATATCTGGTGCATGTTTTAGTACTTTGCTCTCCATTCTTTGAATTGCTTTCAGCAGTTGAAAATAACATCAGAGGTTATTCACTGAGAGTCAGGAATTTGAGACCTGTTGTGTAGGCTCATTGGTTTAGATCTTATTCTCCAGTGTGTTTCTACAGCTCACAGCAGTTAAGTGTTCTGTATGATTGATAGGTTTATACTGCTATGATAAATATAAGAAGGTTAGTAGATGTTGGCAGCCTCTCTTTGTGGAGGAGTAGCATCACTTTGATCTTAACTGCTAAACCAATTCTTTCCTAAGATTATAAAAATTGTTCGAAGCCTGAATTAAGTTGTGGAATGAGGGAGCCTTTCAGAAAGAACTGGGAGAAGAATGTGTAAAGCACCATCAGGAAGTGTGGGGTTTTTTTTGGCAACTGTCTCTTGCAGTGTCTCTGAAATGTACCTTGAGAGTAATAGGTTTTTGCATTGTCTTGATTATGAGACTCTAATGAGAGGAAAGTGGTATGTTTTTTTTTGTGGTGGAGTATGTTTTTTTTAAATTTTTGTTTCATGGTGGTTTGGTTTGGTTTTGTTGTTTGTTTTTTTTTTTAAATTTTGAATCCAAACAAGTGAGACATGTTTTAGACTAGGAGAAAAAAACCTCTGTGGTTGGTCCTAAAGTCATGGCGTAACCCCTTATGCTAGGATTGGGAGGCAGACTTCTGGGGAGCAATTAGTTGTTAGATTTTGCTAGCAAAACCATCTTTGGCTCTTCCCATGTCTTGTGTTTACAGCCCAGTGCCTATGAGGAGGTGGACTGGTGCCTTGAGTGTACCACAGAAATCCCTGATGCCCAGGAGCTGAAGGAGTGGATGACTGTGGGAAAGGTAATTTTTTTACAGCTCAGTACTTACCAGCCTAAGACCATGCAGGACTGCTCAGCCTGAAACAATTGTCTTGTCAAAGAGTTGAGGAATAACCTGGACTGGAGGGAACCTCTGGAGATTACTAGTGCAGCTTCCTCCTTAAAGCAGGTCCAGTTAGATCAGGTTGCTCAAGGCCTTGTTTGGTTGAGTTTTGAGTAACTCCAAAGATGAAATGTCATAACCTGCTCCGGCATCTGTTTTAATGTTTGATAACCCAGAGGACAAAGGAAAATTTCTGTATGGCTAATTGGCATTTCTTGTTTTGCAGCTTGTGTCCATTGTTTCTTGTCCTTTCACTGCCCATATCTAAGAGTTTAGCTCACTCTTCACTATGTCATGCCATTAGGTACTTGTGGACAACAACAGGATCTCCCTTTCTCCACTCTGAACAAACTGTTCTCTCAGTCTCTTCTCGTACACCAGGTGCTTCTGCACCCATGTCATCTTGGTGGTTGTCCTGCTGGGCTAGCTTCAGTATGTCTGTGTTGTACTGGGGAGTGCTAAACTGGATGCAGTATTCCATGTGTCGTCTCAAGATACCTAGTGGGAGAATAATTCCTCAGCCTGCCGCTACACTTTTGCTAGTACAGCCTCTTATGTGGTTGGCAGCATTCATCCATTACTGGTACACATTGCATTCTGAAATGACTGATACCATGTTTGCTAATTGTTAACTGTGTTCTTGTCCTGTTCCAGAGGAAGATGGTGATTGAAGATGAGACAGAGTTCTGTAATGAAGAGCTCTTACGTAATGTCCTGCAGTGCAAGGTGAGTCCCCTTCATTAGAGAGGAACTGAAGTTTTGGGAAAGCAAGTGAAATAAATAATTGAAGAGGATTGGGTAGTTTGCTTAAGTGATTGGCAAGAGCTCAGAACATCCTCTTTCGTTTCCTGCCACTGGTATGACCTAGCTCCTGGTTGTTACTGTCTGTTCAGCAACCTGTTTTACACCTCAGCCTTCAAAGAGATAAATGAAAACAGTCTCCCTTTCTCAGTCCAGCTGAAAAGCTGAAGACTTGTATAAGCTAAGTAAATGAGCTCCTTTTTGTTTCTTGGGTCTTCCCTCTTAGATTTTATCATGCCGTTGTAAATTGCAGTGGAGAGCGAGCATATGCATACGCGTGAGAGAAATACCTTAGGCTGGGACTGCTTTTGCAGTGGCTAACCATATTTTCAGGCTCTGGAGTGATTGGTACAGAGTTCTTTAGTGTCACTAAGTTTGCTTCAGAAGTGGAGTGGCTTAGAAGAAGGGTGAATATCATTGTGATGGAAAACCACTCTGTATTGGTGAACTAAACCCTGCACAGAGTTTGCTGTCTAAGGAGAAAGAAGCATGAGGAGAGGAAATACTCGTGCCTACCTATCCCTCAAGTCTGTGCCAGGTCCAGCTTAATTTTGTTTCTGTTTGTGCAGAGTGTATTTGATGAGCTGGATGGAGAAGAAATGCGTCGAGCCCGAACAAGGTCTAACCCCTATGAGATGATCCGTGGAGTTTTCTTCCTGAACAGGTTTGCAGAACTTCTGGTAGTGTAGCCCTGTTCCCATTTATGTCCACTTTCAGCCTTGGAAGCCAAGGCTGAAACTTAATAGATACCTATTTACGTGTTCACAGGGCTGCAATGAAGATGGCAAATATGGACCATGTATTTGACTACATGTTTACAAACCCTAAGGACTTCCATGGGGTGAGGGCCTCTCTTTAACTTTCAAGCAGCGGTGCTTTCTCAGAGAATGGAGAAGGTGGGGAGAAAGGAGAATCTTTAGGATACTAGCTGGGAAAACAGGTGCTTGAAAGAGACTTTCATGACTGAGTAGTGCAGTTTATGGTGTATCTTGCTTGACTGATGGGAGCTGTTACTGGGTCAGTAGAACTTCCTCAGTTTCCTTTTGCAGAGGCCTTTAATAAAGGAGCAAGGTGCAGAGCTGCTCTACTTTGCTGATGTCTGTGCTGGTCCCGGGGGCTTCTCTGAGTACGTCTTGTGGAGGCGGAAGTGGCATGCGAAAGGCTTTGGCATGACCTTGAAAGGACCAAATGATTTTAAACTAGAGGACTTCTACTCTGCTTCCAGTGAGCTCTTTGAGCCTTATTATGGTATGTACTGCATGCATGAGTGTTACCTGATGTTTTTGCTTATGCTGCAGCTTCTGTATTAGAAGTGGGGCTGGTATTGATACCAGCATGGGGATCTAAGAGAAGCCTGTTTTATAGGGAACCATTTTGCAAGGTAGAAGGGGGCTGTCATCTGGGAAAAAGATTGAGATTAGTGAGCTTGCATATCAAGTCACATTTCCGCCCTGATTTCCTCTTTGCCCTGGGAATGCATAATCGTTGATACTTGAGTGCTTTGCTTATCTGAATGTAGTGGAGTGCTTTAAGATTGCTTGACAATATTTTTCCTACTTCACTGATGTCAGCCTGAAACACAGTGAGTGAGGTGACTTATCATAGAATCGTTTGGATTGGAAGGGACCTTAGAAATCCTCTAGTTCCAACGCCCCTGCCATGGGCAGGGGCAACTTCCACTAGACCAGGCTGCTCCAAGCCCCATCCAACCTGGCCTTGAATGCTTCTAGGGATGGGGCATCCACAGCTTCTCTGGGCAACCTGTGCCACTGTCTCACCACCATCACAGAAAAGAATTTTTTCCTAATATCTAATGTAAATCTACTCTCTTTCAGTTTAAAACAGTTACCTCTCATCCTGTCACTACACTCCCTAATAGAGCTCCCTAATAGAGTCCCTCCCCAGCTTTCTTTAGACCCCCTTTTAGGTACTGAAAGACTGCTAAAGTCTCCCTGGAGTCTTCTCTTCTCCAGTCTGAACCACCTCGGCACTCTCAGCCTGTCTTCACAGGGGAGGTTCTCCAGCCCCCTGACTTGCCCAAAGATCTGTTAGCAGTGCCAGCGATAGAAACCTTACTTGACTGGCAGTATGCTTCTGTGTCAGACCTCCCTAGCTCTCTTTTGATAGTTGATCTTGGGCTCTTAGTAAAGGTAAATAAAACAGATTTGGGCTAGAGGCTGTATCTGAATCACTGTGACTAAATGTTTCTTAATCCAAAGAGGTTTAAGCTATTATGTTTTACCTTACTTTGAAACAGACTAAGCAGGTGTACACAGACAGCTGCTGCATCTCACCTCATGGATGGTAACTTGTTAAGCTTGCTGATAAGTTTGAGCCCTCTGTCTGCATAGCTTCTAGAAATAGGAAGAGAAATACAAGGATTGCTAGCATTCCTGTTGCTTAGTGCATGACGGAAACGTGGGTTTGACTGTCTTGTAGAGAGGGGAGGGTGTTTGCTTTTCCATTGTTGTGCTTCCTTCTCCACCCCCCAGCACTTTTGACACCTGACCGTGAACTCTTATAGAACGGTTTGCGCTTCAGGATTAGATCTGTTAAAGCGAAGGTTCATGGCAAGGGCAGCAAGGCAGATAAACGCTTTGTTTTAATGGTTGCAGCATTTGGATCTTCATAACTCACTGCAAACTGGTGGTGTTATGGAGAAGGAGATACCTGGAGAAATGAATAACCTGATGACTTTGATGCATTTTCTTGATTCCTTTCTGTCTGTTACACGATAAAGTCTAGTGAGATGTGTACAAACTGTCCTCCAGTGATAGGAGGGAAGTATACTGCTGTGACACCTGTGTTGTGAAGAATGGTAACAAATTCTAGTGTCACTTCACTTACTGACAGGCTGGTTGATGAGGAATTTAGTTATCAAAGCACTATGATGCATCCTGATCTCTGCTGCTTGCTAGTCCTCCAGTTCAGTTAATAGAAGCTGTAGTTGTAGAAGATTTATAGGGACTAATACCGAATAGAAGTTCAGGCTTCTTCAAAGTCAGAATTGGTGAACTCTAGAATACACCTTAGATTAGCTTTCTGAAACACCCAGTTGGGAGACAATGTACCTTTCTTTAAAGAGAGCCATATGGGAAAACCATATGAACATTCACACACAATTCCCATTTCCCTTTCCCTACTCCGTTTATAAACTTCTTTGCAGGTTTTTTTATAGGGGTTGCTTTTTTAAAATTCCAGATTACATTGTGTTTGGCAATAGAATATTGTATTTCTTTGGAATGATTTGAATTCTTAGCAGAAGGTTGCCAATGCACAATGTAAATAATTTTGCCTTTTCTGTAAAAGCATGTTATTAACAAGTGAGCTGTGCAGTGAGATTGAGCCTTACATTTTTAGTATGTTCAGTATTCCTGTAATGAGAATATTATGTTGTCACGTAGTCAGTTCTCGCCTCAGGGGAGGGCAGTGAATGATTTGTTTTTCACTGAGGCTAATGTACAACTCATCATTTGAGCATGGTTATTATATGGCTTTGTTTAGCCCTGACCACACTGGGCAAAAAGCTGGATAATTTTACTAAATTAACAAGTATCTTTGGTGGTGAACAAGGGAATGTGTTATTGCTTATTCACCTGTCAAGGTCTGTGTAAATTCTGACTCAATGTTGATTGATTACAATAGATCACCTGTACATACTGATCTTTTGTCTGTACTTGCAAACGTGTTAGTAATTGTCTCCTCTCTTCCCCTTAGGAGAGGGAGGGATTGATGGAGATGGAGACATCACTCGCCCAGAGAACATTACTGCTTTCCAGAATTTTGTTTTGGACAATACTGATCACAAGGGAGTGCATTTCTTAATGGCTGATGGGGTTGGTCCATGTCTTTTTCCTCCTGCACTAATGACCAAAACTGATACCTCAGTCTGCATATAGTAGGATATATGACATGTGTCCGTAGTTACAATGTGAAATTCTTCAAGGCTTGCCATTAAAATTCCTGGTGGCAGTGTAAAGAAACAGAAATTATCGTGATTCTTTGATTTAGCTGTACAGAATCCTTTGCTTGACCAATAGATCTGTGGAGATACTAATCATATGCTGTGTGCTTTGCAGGGTTTCTCAGTGGAGGGTCAAGAGAATCTGCAAGAAATCCTAAGCAAACAACTCATGCTTTGCCAGTTCCTTACAGCACTGTCCATTGTCCGGACAGGTATTTTTTATCCATTAATTTTCTTCCTCCTTCTCTAAGGTGTGGGTGCCATTGTGGAAGGATGCTGTACAATATTTATTAACATGCCATGAAGTCTGCTCTGCAGTGAGGCTAAGTTGCACAGAATTGAGTGTGTACGCATACATCCTGAGATGGTTGTCATGAAGCTAAGAGAACTGGGGCAGAAAAATAAGATTGTCTGTTTTGCTTTTAATTGAAAGAATGAGGTAAAATGCATTAGTTTAAAGCTTGTACAATGTGTTATGTTACGTAGCTGTCTCAGGCTAAGGTCACTAGTGTGATAACTGGACACTGTATCTGAGTTTTATGGCACTAGCTGGACCAGCTGCTTCCTGAATATTCTAGCAGGCTGGTTGGAACAGACAGTGGTGTTTATCCAGTTCATCCTTTCCTCTAACTTGTGGCTTTTTTCCTTTAATTCTGCAGTCTCTGTGATCAGAACAAGATGATGCCTCATGTAGTCTTAGCTGTACCTCACTGTTGCCAAATGATGAATGTTACAGCCTTCTCTGGTTTTGATGGCTCCTCTCTTCTGCTGAGTTTAGTTAGCAGTTGGTACTGATACAGAAGATAAAAATGCTCATTATGTTATTTACCTTTTGCCTTATGTTTAGAAGCTCCTTAGCAGTAGTCTCAAATGTGATAGCGTAAAAGGAACAACCTTCTCTAAGTCCTTCCTGTCTAGACAGAAAATTGACTGCTTTTTCCTTGGGGAAATTGGAAATCTTGTTTGGAGGCAAGGGGTAACATAGACTCTTTTCTTTCTAGATGGTGAGTTATTCTGTTTAGGTAACATTGGTTAGTTTTCTTCTCTGACTTGAGGTTTCCTGTTGCACCTATCAGAGCTCCTCTTCCACTGAGGCGTTTGCATAGCATGCTGCCATGCCACAGGGCACAGTTTGGGCCTGGAAGGGGAGGACGGGGGCTGTATAGAAGGTTTGCTCATGAGACGGCACGCATACTGATTTGGTTCTGGTCAGGGAAATGCTTTTCTCTTTGCAGCAAAATATGGGGTAGAAGGTTCGTGGAGCCCCATGGGCCCACTTCATGAGTGTGTTTTAGATACTGTTTGATTATGCTGAAAACACTCTTACCAGTTCTGCAGAAGACAAAGTTACTGAGGTGCCTGATACCTCCTTGTTTCCTTATAATCTGCTGGTATCGGTATGCTTCCTCTCTTTTCCAGGAGGACATTTTGTCTGCAAAACCTTTGACCTGTTTACTCCCTTCAGCGTGGGACTTGTTTACCTGCTGTATTGCTGCTTTGAGCGAGTGTGCATATTTAAACCTGTGACAAGCCGCCCTGCTAACTCAGAGAGGTGAGATTCTTGAGCACAAGGGACTACTAAAGAAACCCTGTCCTCTAAATACAGTCACAGATGGATTTGGGTAAGTCTAGTGGAAGCTCTGTGATCTGCCTTGATTGGCAGCTGTCTTGGAGGAGTAAGCATTTTAGATGCTTAGCAAATTACAGTGCTTGACAAGGTAAAGAAGATACTTGCCAAATTACCCTTCTGGGGAGAAAGCAGTAGATATATAACAAATTCTGTTTTGCGTGAAACAACTATGGTTCCAATGAAGCTAGAGCATATGTGTGTTATCGTTCTACCTGTCAAGTTTAGCAGAATCTATTTACTACTTGATGGAGATCTGTGGGTTTTTTCAATAGAGTTGAGCTTCCCAGTGTAGAAAATTTGTCATGACTTTGTGATAGGTGAGATTGCACCTTTCTAGGGGTACCCAGGAGGAAGGAATTCCTGGGATTTGGGAAACTGCCCTGATAATATGAATGTGGCAGGAAAGTTGGCTGTGTGGGAGAACTGAACTCCCATGATCTCTCTGCCTTGCTCTGCAGGTACGTGATATGCAAAGGGTTAAAGCTAGGGATTGATGATGTGCGGGACTATCTCTTCATGGTGAACATCAGACTCAACCAGCTGCGCAACTCTGACTTGGATGTGAATCTTGTTGTCCCATTGAACGTGATCAAAGGCGACCAGGACTTCTACGATTACATTATTCGGTCCAATGAAAAGTGAGTGCCCTTGGGCAATGAGGGCTGCTGGCTGTAGGCAGGTTAGCCAACATGGCTTTCAGTTGTAGCTTCTTGCACTCAGGGAGGTACTTCCTGGTGTTGCTACACTGCTCTGCTCCCTGAGGAGCTTAGTAGAGCAGAGGGACCGTGTACAGAGAGAAACACCGTATGCTGTTAGTGACTCTTTGGCCTCAGAGTACTGTGTAGAAAAGAAAGGAGGCTACAGCCTCATTCTTTACAGTGGTCTTCCTGTCACTCTGAATCATGTTGGCAACGATTCCTCACTGCTCTGATCTAGACTGGCTTCCTCCTGTTGTCCCAGCACTCTTCCTTGTTTTGAACAGTAGAACAATCTTTGTAGTGATTAACTTGCTCTCTGACTGAAACTTGCCTTCTCTTTCAGCCACTGCAAAGTTCAGATAAAGGCACTGGCCAAAATTCGTGCTTTTGTTCAGGACACGTGAGTATATTCCTCTGGCTTTCGGTGAGGACTGAATTAACCTACTATATAGGAATTGCTTTGCCCTTCTTTAATGTGTTCTTGGTTTGAGCTGGTACTTGACATGGCCTTTGGAATCAGGAAAGCGAATAGTGCTTTTAGGTAGCTCAGTTTGTGTTTCTCCACGAGTTATTTGCAGAAACATGGGCAGCTGGAAGAGTCTTGAAAGTCGATGGTCTATTACCACCCTTGTCGAGAAGTCTTCCATACGTTGCATGATTTCTGATTACTGTAAGTGGGCCTGCTTCTTAGCAGGAATGTAAGCAGAAAAGTAACTCCCGGCTGGTATGTTCACTTCTACAGTAACCATCTAAACTGGGTGTATTTCATAGCTCTTCATTTTCTAGGGGCAGTTCAAAGCATCTAGGTTACACACCTAAAATTATGTAAAGCTTATGATGTGAATTTCTTGTGTAAAGGTAAAGCCATTGCGGTGTATAGCTTTTTCCCTGGTGTGACTTATCTGTGCAGATATAATACGTAGTAGAAAGCTGAGTGAGTCTGGTAGCCTGGAATTACCTTAAGAATTAATCCTAACGTTGGCACTGGTTTTTTGCGTGGCCTTCAGCCAGTCTTCATTGCTATTGCTATTTATAAACAGGGCTGTGTACCCTAGTTCTTGGAGATTAACTTAAGTTCATACTAATATAACTTCTTGAAAATATTGATGCCCAGTGGTACGTTCATGGGATGGAGTTGTGGCCGCTAACCAGTAGTGCAGACCGTGAAGCAAAGCTAAACGGGGATTGGAGATGGGTGGAGGGTGGGGAGGGAAGGCAGCATCCTCTTTTGTATAACCTGTTGAAGAACAGTGCATGTTTTTCATTCCCAAGCCAGCCACTGAAAGATGCAGGTTTCGTAGGGCTTGGATATGTAATGCTGCAAGAGCAAGGAGGTTTCACCTTCTTAACAGTCTGCTGTCTTTATCTAGGACACTGATTGAGCCACGGCAGGCTGAAATCAGAAAGGAGTGTCTCCAGCTATGGGGGGTAAGTAAGCTGCCAAGCAGGGAGGTTGTGAAGGTGTCCTCGCTATGGTGAAAGAAGAATGGAACTACAGTACAGATAGGACTGTCTAGCCAAAGGTTTAATATGTTGTCTTGTGGGAAAGTCAGCGACCATTTCAAGTTGTTTATGTTGGCAAACAGGGTGTTTCTGATTTGTTATGTCCATGGCTTAACTGAGCAGGCTTCTTTGCTGCAGTTGAGAATGTTTCATCATACGCAGAGTGAGCTCAGCACCTACTTCCCAAGCAGCAGAGCTCTGCAGGGGGTGGTTTTTTTTGTGAGTCTGCAGTTTCTCTTCCCTGAGGCATTGACTGCAGTGGGGCCATAGATATGGCAGTCAGTTTCACAGGCTAATTGTATGTCTTTGATTAAATAGTATTTCATTGTATCATGCATGAAATAATAGAAGATTTAATCTGAAACTTTCTGAAGTTGCTTGTTGTTTCCTGTGAGATGGGATATACCTACAATAAATTTGCAAAACACCTGAGAACTTTTATTTGCAAAATGAGCTCTCCAGTAACTGGAATCCCAAGAGCAGGAGTTTCAGGGAGCAGGATGTTCCATCATGTACTGAATTCAGGAAGGTTCTTATGAATGTGCCAAAGAATTACACTAATTGCCATTTGTTTGGATTTGGGTTTAGATTCCTGATCAGGCCCGTGTTGCTCCTTCATCATCAGATCCCAAGTCCAAGTTCTTTGAACTGATCCAGGTGAGACGATGAAGCAGCTAGTCATAGAATCATAGAATTGTTTTAGTTGGAAGGGACCTTAAGGATCCTCTATCTGCAACCCCCCTGCCATGGGCAGACACACCTGCCACTAGACCAGGTTGCTCCAAGCCCCATCCAAACCGGACTTAAACATTACAAGGGATGGGGCATCCACAGCTTCTCTGGGCATCCTGACCCAGTGCCTCACCACCCTCAGAGTATAGAATTTCTTCCTAATACCTAATCTAAATCTACCGCCTTTCAGTTATAGCCATCACCCCTTGTCCTGGATTATTGTTTCATGTAGAAGTTGCATTTACCTACCTGTTGATGTATTCTGTCTAATTTGCCTATGCCAAACTTTGCTCTTTAGGGCACGGATATTGATACGTTCAGTTACAAACCCACTCCTCTGAATTCCACTACACTGGAGAAAATTCGCCAAGTGTTAGATTACCGGTGTATGGTATCTGGAAGTGAGCAGAAGTTCCTCTTGGGGCTAGGGGTAAGTGCTGAAAACAGTCTGGGAGTTTTGCTGGTTAATTTCATTGCTGCTATTTTGTCTTGCGGTTTCATCCCATCCTTTCCTGTCCTCAAAGGCCAGAAAGGATCCCCATCAGCAGGCCCTGAGGCTGATACACATTTTATGTTTCTTTCTCCTGACTTCACTGCTTTTCACGCTAATTAACGCTGTTTTTGTAATCGCAGCCTGTGAAGAGACCTGTACTCTTACTGATGTCTCTAATTATCTTCACTGTCCTTTTAAAGGTGTTCTATTTCTGGTTCTTTGTGTGGGTATGAAAAGTCATTGGCAGATTAGCATCAGTGGTTTTGTTCCTTTGCTGTCGAGATCAAAGTTTTCCTTAAAACTTCTGACAAAGAAACTGCCTGTGACAAAAAGATTCTCTGAGGGCTGCTCTACAGTTAATCAATGGTCTCTCGTCCACCCCTGTCCTCACACTGAATCTGACTCTGCCTTTTACACACAGAAATCGCAGATCTACACCTGGGATGGCCGCCAGTCAGATCGCTGGACAAAGCTGGATTTAAAAACTGAGCTGCCACGGGATACCCTTCTCTCTGTGGAGATTGTTCATGAGCTGAAAGGAGAGGTAGGAGGCTATTCTCTCCCTTATCAGTGGCCACAAATACAATGAGCAGTTTTGTCCCATTCTCGGTAAGATACTGCAGAACAAATGTTTCGCTGTGTCAGGTGTAAGGTTTTTTTGTGTGTGTGATTCTTAGAGAAACTGTTTTGGATTAAGCTCCTTCTTTCTGTCCAATGCTATGAGCTTTTAACAATATTTTGAGAACACTTTGGACCTGCTGCTGTTGCCCTACGTGCAGCAGCACATAGGACGTTGCCAACATGACTTAATGTGTTCTGTGGCTCTTCAGGTACATGACTGCTCAGTAGTGATTGCACGCTTTGGGAAAACGATTCTTGTGGTGTATTCATAGTGTAAGCTGTTGCTACCTGGGAGTTTGGCATCTCAAATGAGGATGCTGTAGCGTGCTGGGCTTTGCCTTATCAGGTATCACAGCACAGAGAGAGCTGGTGATGGCAGCTGTGGTCCTGCTCTCTCTCATTCCCGAGATACAATTGTGTAGTTGAGATACACCAGATCCTGGAGGATGGCATGTTACTGTACAATGGACAGCAGGGAATTTGTGTGCTTCTAATAGCTGGACAGGTGCTTTCTGGCTAGAAGAGAATGTTGTCCTGTCAAAAAACGGGTTATAAATCGAAGCTGAAATAGCAACAGTCTGAGTAGTAAGTCTCTGTATTGCCCTCCCTAGGGTAAAGCCCAGCGAAAAATCAGTGCCATCCACATCCTCGATGTCTTGGTGCTGAATGGCAATGATGTTCGAAAGCAGCATTTCAACCAGAGGTACGTAGGATCTGGAGAAGCTTCTTGTAGACTTTCATGTACGCTACATGAGTAGGAGTGACTAGGAAACAGTGTTCAATCTAAAAGCAGAATGCTGAGCACAGGGAGACAAGTGCATTCAGCGGAAACACTACTATAAAGATGAACTGTGAGTGAACCCGCTCTGAAGTGGAGTGCGTATAGCCTTTTCCTACTGTACCTTCTCTGTGTATGAGGGCAGGTCTAGCTCCTTGCTTGGTCTGGGGTGAGCCAGGCACAGTCTGCGTAAGCTGAGCACCCTGGAAATATGAATCGGCACAGCTGGTAACTGGCTGAGGGAGAAGGATTGAGCCCCTCTGTTTCTTTCCTCAGGGACACGATGTCTCTACTAGTCCTCATTCCTGCTTATATCAATGTGTTTGTCAGCATGTGGGCTTGTAGAGGAAGCTATGGAGACCCACCCTTTCCTAATGGATAACAGCCAGTATCACTGGGCATGGAAGTGGGAGGGCAGGGGGTGGGAAAAGTCTTGCTCTGTACCCATTTGGGCTAGCAATGGAAGCAGTCTGCATGTACTGAAGTGTCTAATCAGTTATTCTGCTGAAACTGTTACCTACCTGCTGTGCCAAATCTTGCTAAATTGCTGGATTCTCCTCCCATTCTCATTCAGGATTCAGCTGGCGGAAAAGTTTGTCAAAGCTGTTTCTAAACCTAGCCGGCCAGATATGAACCCCATCCGGTGAGTGACGACTCCCTCAGCCTGGTGTGCTTTGGTTTCAGGGTGGTGGAGGATGAAGATGAGCTGAAGGAGAGTTAAATTTCAAATTGAAATTCACAGTTCTGTTATATTCAATGGAAATAAGCTAAAAGCCCTTTAAATATCTAACATAAAGGTTGATAGTGGAGAAGCTGTGCCCTCCTTTTATATATCAGACAGTCATCTTTTCATCATAGGTGGACTGGCTGGTGCTGAGTTCAAGTATGTGTAGATCTAGCACCCAGTTAGCTTAATCATTGCAAAGACTTCTATGTCCATGTCTGCCCTGAAGGGTCAGCAGCAGTACAGAGATGCTGACTGTTAGTAGGTGAATGAAGTGCTGACCAGCATTTACAATGTCAGAACGGTTAGCCTGAGGAGAAGGCTTTAGTTACAATCCCAAGGAAGTTCCTGACAAAGGGCTTCAGCTTTGGTTGCCTCCTGACCTTCCATTTAATTAATTCTGCTAAGATGATGCGAAAGGGCATCATTGTGTTGAGTATCAGGTACTGTGGACGAAACAGCTTCAGTTTCAGAAGCTAGAAGCACCGTGATACTGAGACAAGCTGGTGGAAGGGGAAAGAGGATGTTCTTGGTGGCTTAATGAAAGATAATGAGTGGAATGTCAATTAAACTCAAGACAGATAGACAGTTGCAATAACTGGAGGAGCTCAAAATGTTGGGGAGGACTGAAAGTGAAGTGAGGAGGAGAGTTTTAGAAATGGGTTGTAGAGGGGTTGTTTGCTGCTCTTGTGAAAAGTTGTTCCAGTTGTGCTCTTTGAAGCCTGTCATGCTTGTAGCAGCGTGTTGGAAATGGGTGGCTGGGGTGTCAGATCAGAGGCAGTGCTTTTGAAACTTCCCGATTGTCTCTGACTCAGAACAACAACAAAAAAAGCAGTTTGACATAATAATAAGGGTGATGACTGCAAATCACATTTATTTATTTAAAAAAAAAAAAAGAAAAAAAGAAAAAAAGAAAGAAGCTGTTTTTACCTCAGGGTGACTAAGAGTTTGTGGTGTCCCTGCGGATAATAACACTAAGATCAGGCAGTTTAGTTTTACTGTGAGGCCAGCATGCCAAGGCCAGAACCTGCCTGGGGCTGACCTTGGTGAATTTACCTCATGGGAAAACAAAAGCACCTGACTTTCATTGTTCTTCCTCTTCTGTGTACTCAGCCTGATGTAAAAAATGCAGTTTCCTAAGCAGCGAGGATGCTGATATGCTGCTTACAGATCAGCCATGAGCATGCATGTGTCAATTTTTCTCAGGCCAGGAGAAATAAGGCACAGGAGAGTAAGATTGAGGAGAAGGGTGAACCTCAGTTATGCCTGACCACCTCATGCTGTACAAAATGAACTGTTTGACTGCACCCTGTAGCTGGGACAGAAAAAGAGGACAGTTTTAATATTTTTTTTAAATTGCGTTTTTGTCTTCCCCCTAGAGTGAAGGAAGTATACAGACTGGAGGAAATGGAGAAAATTTTTGTGAGGTAAGTGACCGGCACAAATGAGAGACTTCGGGGCCCATTGAGCTTATCGGCCACCAATGCCCAGGAATGGGAGGGATGTGCTGATCTGTGCTTCAGAAGTCCTGGAGAAAGAGGTGTTAGAGCTCATGTAGCTGGTAGCTGCTGTTTCTGAGATACTGCTGACTTGGAGCATCATCCGGCTGGGTTCTAATGCCATAGATGTGGCCAACACACTGCAACAGTAGGAGTGTCAACGGTGCTTGAGCTTGTAAGCAGAAGTGTCAGTGGCTTCTCAGTGGCTTGAAAGATTAAGAATTCATACCTGAAATGGGAACTCCATTTGGATTAAGTGTGGTAGATCATCACAGATCCTTCATTGCAACCCTCAGTTTGCTCCCTCATCTAGACAGCTCTGGCTGGTTTCTTTAGCCGTGTGGGGGAGGTAAGAGACTGAATTCTCCAGGATGTGATGATTTTGTCCTGTCATGTGCAGTGCTGTCAGTTTGCACTGTGATACTCTGGAGAGGGTGTGCAGGTTGCATGTTGTGTGCAAGAGGACGGTAAAGGAAGAAACGGGAAATCTGTGTAATTGCCTTCTCTCAACATTTAGGTTAGAGATGAAAATCATCAAGAGTTCAGGAGGAGTACCCCGGCTATCCTACACTGGCAGAGATGACCGACATTTTGTGCCCACAGGGCTCTACATCGTGCGGACTGTTAATGGTAGGAAGGAGTCCCTGGTTTTATTTAACTTTTCTGCGTATCTTCAAGTAAAAAGTATTGGTGAGGCTCGCTGCTGTTGTAACGTGGTAAAAAATTAGTGGAAGTAATCCAATGGCTGGAGATGAACTCTTTGCATGTAATGAGGGTAGCCTGGACTTGGTTAAGGCTTAGGGTATTTATATGATAGGTTTTTCTGTAGTGAGTTGATCAGCTATTGTGTGGCTAATTTAATTTATTTACATGACTGACTTTTCTATTGAGATCATAATTTTTTAATCAAGAACATATTTTTCAGAGTACATGGAAATACCCTATTTTAAATGCAGGGAGAAGGGCATTTTCTCAGGGAATAGAGAACATCTAGGGAAGCAGGCCTTCTTGGGGGAGGGAAGGAAAAAGGAGTAAGAGAAAGATCAGAATTATTCTTATAGATTCCTCCTCCTTGCTTGCACTACGTGTGTATTCATACTGTGCTTTTTTTTCCCCCCCTTTCCATTTTCTGTCTGATTTCTGTGACTCTTCTGCAAGATCCCTGGACAATGGCATACAGCAAAAACTCCAAGAGGAAATTCTTCTTCAACAAAATGACTAAGGAAGCAACATACATCCTCCCTTCTGAATCCATCGCACCCTTTCAGTGAGTACAAGCCAGAGCTGAAGCTGTGGAAGGACAGCTGTGTGTGAGTTTGTGTGTGCCTCTCTATTCGGAAGGGAGTCCAGGGGTGCTGTGCTATGTTCTTCAGTTGTTTGCAGTGCAAGCACAGCTTGCTCACCAGCAGGGTATGCTGCAGAAGCTGGCGCCTTCTTAGACTTTCAGGAATCTGCTGATCTGGATTAGTGGATTTTGCAATTAATTGCTATGAATAACACAGATCTCTCAACTTTGTTCCCCTGTCTGCAGCAGAGTGCAAGTTGCTGAACCTCCCGGCACACAGGGAAATGGAAATTGAGCCCAGCAACTGTAATTTGCTGCATCTCTGTATTTTAAGATGCTTGAGTGGAAGTTGGTAATTTACAAGTAAATCCCAGTTCATTTAGTCCAGGCTCTGGAACGAGTTGTAGGTAGCTAGGAGCTGTTTAAAGAGTGGGAGAGAAAAGCAGGAGCTCCTTGGGAAGGGATGGAGTGGCTTTCCATTGGACAGTCATTAACACTGTGGCTGCTGAACCACACCTGTATCTGTTGAGTACTGGGCTAAGGCCATGTCTTAAGTACAGCAAATCCTGAGTCTGTGTGACACCTCAGGGCTCACGGTGTTGGAGATGTGCACACCCTGCCCTCAGGTAGTCTTAGGAGATGCCCTTCACCACCACTACCCCGGACTGTGCCTTTGAGCCAGGGCTTGATACAAAACAGGGCCTCCTGTTTGTCTCACTTTGAACTCCTTACCTACCTTACAGCAGTGCTCTTAAGAATCCTTAAACTTTCCTTAACCAGCTAAATGGAAGAACAGGCTTAAAAAGCAGATGCACATGATGCTTTTCCCCCCTGTGTGTCAGGATGGGGTTAGTTCTGCCTGTGCACTCTGAAGCAGGCCAGCATGAAACTGCCTGAATGGCTGAGGAGGTGGAGGGAGCACTTGTGTGGGACTCCAGAAGGGATGTGTTGTGGTTAGTGAGTACTAATGTGTCTGTAATTAGCCGTTGACATGTGCTCTTGTCGCTGTGCTAGTACTGCTTTGTTAGAAGAGTAGCACTAAATAAGCTATGAATATTAAGTGTCAGTAATTGTACAAAACTAAAGGCTGCTGTGTCGGCAGTAATTAGCAGCTCTGTTTTCATTATGGCTGGGCCTATGTTGATGCAGTGAGGGAGGGCTGTGCTTGATGGATGAGAGATGGCGTTGTAGGACCGGAACTCTGAGCAGCCAAGTTGAGGTTGGTTATTTCACATGAGGGGAAAGAGGGGATGATCCTAGCTGCTTTTGTGCAGCGTGAAGTGCTGGTCGTTTGCAAAGCTCCATAGGACAGCTATTACTGATTCTAGTAGGTTTGTGGTGAGTGATTAGATTGCTGCTGCTGGCAGACTTCTTAAATTCTTCATTAAGGCCATTTCCATTGCCTGCAATGACAGTTTCATCCTCTCAGGAACTTGGGGGGAGGTGGGGTTTTCCCTAATGACCTGTCTCCTTCCAGCAAATACTGAACTGAATCTTGAGTGGAACTAGAATTCACGAGTTTGTTTCCATGGAAATCTCTTAGGCTTGGAAGTTGCTATACCTTAAGGGCTGTAGGGTTTGTAAGGTGAATGAATGCACTGGTCTTTTCTTTTTTTCTCTCCTTCCTCTATGGCACACCTCAGTATATCTCTGTGTAACTCCCACTGCGAGGGCAGCTGACTCTGTAGTGCATTTTGTGGCTGGGATGACAGCGTTTTCCTTCCCCTCCCCTGCCAAACTAATCTTGCTCTCCTCTCTGCCCGCAGCGTCTGCCATTACAGCCGCCTCTTCTGGAAGTGGGGGGAAGGTGTCAAAGTACACGACTCTCAGAAAAGGCAAGATCCAGAGAAGCTATCAAAGGAGGATGTCCTGTCTTTCATCCAAGCGTACTACCCCTAACCCTGCTCTCTGGAGGGGTGCAGCAGGGCTGAGCCCAGCTTGGATTCTTCAGGGACTGATAAGACTGGGGAGGCACCGCAACTTCTACCCTGGTCTTCTCCAGAGCCAATTTCCTGGAGGTGATTGAACCAGGGGGTGGTATGCAGAAGGCAAAGGACAAGGCTCTACCCTGGCAGTGTATATAAGAGTACAGCCCAGGTGGCACCTGCTGCTGGAGTACCCATGGTGACTCCCGGAGCCAAAGCCTAATGCCCTTTTGTCCTGACCTACTGCATGCATGAGGCCAAGGGGCTGGCAGCTTTCTTTGCTCCTGTTCAAACATTCAGCGAGGTTTGTGGAGCTCTGTGTTTGCCAGAATTCTCCAGGCTTGTGCTTCCTTGGCCATGGGGGAAGGAGCAGAGATGTCTTGGTGGCAGAGCTGGGCAACAGCACACTGAAGTGGCCCTGCATCGTTCCTGGCAGCTGTCTGTCTCCTTGGCCTTGTCAAAGGCCTACACTACCCAGTGGAGGGTGTTAGCTCATTGAGGAATGCTAGCTTTGGGATGCAAGTATGTATTCTTGTTGGTGTCTCCAACACCTCGGCTTATCAAGGCACTTGGCTGGCCTGGTAGTTCCTATGTGATGGTACCCTGCTGGATAAAGGCCAACCCAGGTGATGAGTAGAGTTCCTGGTACAGAGTTGATACGCTCAGTGCCAGGGCTTTGTCTCAGACTTCTAGAAGCTGCTGTGACATGGATTTCCGCTCTCCAGGTCAGTGACAGACCCTGAGCTGGAAGCCTGAGGTTAATTTGTGAACATGTCTATGCCTGAACATGTCTATGCCTCATGATGCGTCTGAGACCAAGGTGCTTTGGTTCTTGGTACTCGAAACTATTACCCAAATCTTCTGAAAGGAAAGTGGATGTGGGAGGGAAAGACACAGGAAGGCTGGGATGCTGGATATCTTTGGAGGAATGATGGGAATGTCTGACTTAAAAAAAAAAACAAAACAAAACAAAAAAAAAAACCCCAAAAAACCAAAAACCCAACCAAAACCCAACACATCAGGGCTTTAGTGAAAAGAGATCTTGACTTTGACCATGTTGGTTAATCAGAAGAAATCCTGCCCCCTGATTGCCCACTGGAAACTTTTTACATGTCAGAGTGGGCTTTAAACCCCTCCATGTTTCATTTGGCCCTGGAACTGCATCTGGGGTGAAGGCGCAGAGCTGTGAAACTCTTAGCATGGTGTTTGTGTGTCAGCAGACTTCTCCATGCACTTCTGTGCTGGGCTCAAAGTTGTCTTCTGTTGCATGTTTTACCTTCACTTCTGGCTTCCATGGCACTCTTGCCAGGTCTTCCACATAAATCAGAAGATCACACACACAGTTGACAGCTTTTGGCCAAGCAACAAAATCGCCCCATTTGTTACGTTTTGTTCTTGGCTTGTTTTTAAACACAGGCTGGTAGTAGGGAGGAAAGTGATTTAGGGGTTGTCTGAACTGTGCCTTAAAGAAAGCTATAGTTCTGCTAGAATCTATAGCCATTGTGCAGATTCTTGTTTAATTCTCTCCACACCCATATGTATGATTTGAACAAGCTTTATGTAGCAAGACATGGGAATTTTGACTTGTAGGTATACAGGTGCATGGGTGCTGTATGGCCTACCCAAAGAATTAAGAACAAGGATGGCATGTTGTTGAAGTCCCACCTCTGCCCTCCAAGGCCCAGCATCATGCGTAGGTTTAGTGGTCACTCTCAGCACGCAGCTGAGTATCATCCTACAAGCAGGCTCTGCTCTCTGAGCCTGGAGCACTTCCATGTCTTCACAAGCAAATTGTCTCCATATAACCATGTATTAATTCTCTACAGTTTGGTATAAATGAACTTAACAGCTGCAGCTCCTTGCACCAGAGAAAGTTACATGCAGGCTTGATCACTGTGGAACACAACCCTGGCTAAAGGAGCAGCACAGAAGTTGGCACGATCTGTAGGTTAATGGAAACTGGAGGAGGCAAAGCTTGGGAGTGGATGGGAGGTTAGCTTACGAATAGATCGCCCTGCATATAGTGCAGGGGAGCTGTTGTTTCTTCTCAAGCTCTGGCTAAAAGTGAAGTGGGTCAAAGCTGCTTTTTCCACGTTGGTGACTGTTAGCTCCCAGAGGTCTGCAAAAGCAGCTTAGAGATGGCGTGCTGTTAGTGCATCCTCTTGCTCACCTGCAGCCCCCTCTCTGCTCTCAAGCATTGGTAAAATGAACGAAAGAAAGGATGGCCCTTCCTTCCCCGAAGAACAGGCCCGTCACTGGCAGTTTTGTTTTGGTAAAGGCACTTTTGTAACAGATGAGGCGCAATCCCTCCCACTGGGCAATGAAGACCCTCCAACTGTGTGGTTTCCAGGCCTGTGTGCAGTTGGCTTTTTAAACCAACCAGTAATTTGAGTTCTGGTGCTTCTTCGGACTACCATACAGCTATTCCAATGCCAGCAAAGCATGCTGCTCCCTTTGCCAGGATCCTTTGCTAAGTGTTGTCCTCCACTTGGGGCCGTGGTCTCCTGCAGGCTGGCAGACAGAAGGGTGGCTAGGAATACATTAGGGTCTAGAGTACAGGCCTCTGAGGGTACAAAAAAGCCTGGCTGTTAGCCTGCAGGCTAGCTTTTATGGACAGATATGTTCTGTTGACCTAGTTGCCTCCAGCTCCTCCTGATATTAATTTGTTTTTTAATTTTATTTTTGATGCACTGAACCTGGATTCCCCCTTCAAGAAGGCAAGCATGAGCCACCATGCTACTTGCTTCTGTGTTGCAGGGTAAATATAGAGGGATTATGTGGGGAAGGGGGGGTGAGAAAGGTCTTGCCGAAGGGAATGTTTATGTACATTAATTGCACAATGTATTGTTATTAGGCTGTGTATCATTTTGCGTTGACACCTCTGCTTTCATTGTCTCTATTACCAATACAGCCCCTTTAGTTCACAACAGTGCTTGTTTACTTCACCTCCCCAAAACTTCTGGCCAGCTGTGTGGATTAGTGTGAAGACGGAGAAATGCCTTGCACAGCTAAATTTTCAAGGCAGTCCCCTTTTAAAGGCTTACCTGGGAGCACACTAAGGGCTGCCTGGTGTATGTCACTGCATCAGAATGAGATAGTACTATGGGGACGGTCTCCAGCACTGCTCTGCAGTGTGCTAGGCTGCTTTTCTACTCAAAGGAAGCAAATACTAAAGTAGGTTCCAGGCTACAGCAGACCAATAACCCACGGTTGAAACCTCTCTGACCAGGGATGTTAAGTGCCTAACCCAGCCTAGGCTTACTGTAGTACAACGTGTGCCGGGGGGAGATGGTAGGACGAGACTATAGTAGCCGAGAGGCATGCTGCAGAACAGGGAAAAAAGAAAAACGGGAAGTTAAAAGGTCAAATTATTTTATTTAAAGCCGTGCAGAGGCACTTCCACCCCTGGGAGTTGGTAGTAAATTCTCTTCTGCAAGTGTTGATTCTCAGAGGCACAAAACGGCTACCAAACTGATGCACTGGTAGATCTTCTCAAAGCCCAAGCACCCACATCTCAAGTTGGCTGCTACCTGCTTTGTGGAGAGAGAGATGCCTACCTGTTTTTGTGGCAGTAGGATTTCTTTGGTCCTGTAAGTCCGTGTGGAGGAGGAAACATCTTTGTTTAGCTCAGCTCTGGCAACACATGGTGTCTTCAGGTCACAATACCCAAGTTACCCTTTGATTCAAAGAGCGTGGTGTCTCTTTCAGCTTACGGCTGAGTCACAGGAGCCCGGGTGGCATGTATTCTGACTGGGCTGGGCAGAGGGCACTCATCTGCAACCACAGAGGTCCTCTCCAAAAGGGAGATGCTTTCCTGCATCGGGCTGGACAGTCTTCACTGTATTTTGGGTAAGACAGCACCACCCTGAGCTCGATTTCCAACAGCAAGAGTGCTTTGATTTCTGGTTTGTCTCTTGTCCCCCTCAGTTCTCAGAGGAACAGCTTCCTACGCTGAGGCTTGGAGAGGATAAACAAGAACAGCCATTTGAAATGCCGATCCTCACCCCTGGGGGAGGCACAGTGGTGAGAGGAGGAAAAGCTCCTTGCAGGAGAGTCGTTTGGTCAGCAGGGAGAATTCTTGAGTGCAATCACATTGTCCAGCAGGAGTAAATAAGAGCAATCAGCAACGCCACGGCCACCATAAGGGCAGCATTCTTGCGATTTTCCTTACGAAGCACACTCAGTTCTTTCTCTGGGAAACAAAGAAAAGCCTTGCCTGTGAGTGTTCTTTGTGTTGCAGCTACATCTTTCAAAACTGTCTTAAAAGCACAACGCTACCTCAGCCATGGGCAGCTCTTTTGGGATCAGTATGCAAAGCTGCCAATCAGAAGATGTGCTGAACAGGAAGTAAACTAGCAGGAACCCTTTCATTTGCTAACCCTCACCCTGTCAATCGCGGTAGGTGCTTGAGCATACTTCAATATTCAGACCAGTTCCTCTTTGCAAACGACCTTGTTCTGGGACCCTACTGAGGACAGAATGGGTCATTAGAATAATCGCTTGTTCCCCAAGAGAATTAAGAAGAGGGAGGGTAGACAGCAATTTCTACTACCTTCTAGACTTAACAGCCTGGTACCTTTTCCTAGTGCTTAAATGTTCTTAAATGCAACTATGGACACCTTTGAGCATTGCAGAATCTGGGTTTCCTTGTGTCCCAGAAGGATGAGTATGGAACAAGTCTGAGCTTAGACACTCATTCTGTTGGGGCCTGCAGCTTTTTAGAGACGGGTCACTTTCCCTGGCCCTAGTGTACAAAAGAAGAAACAAGGAAAAACATGCAGAGAGAGGAACAAAGTTGCTACTAGAAGCATGATGTCCTACTGATCTCCATTTCTGTTGTATTCTCTTTACCAAAGATGAGAACCCTGTTCTCACTAGTTTTTTTCCACAGGACAGGCTAGAAGCGAGGCCTACAGCACTACACGCTGCCTGGCCAGACCACAAGAATTATTCTGCAGGGCAAGGCGGGGCGCAGGCTGCCTCCAGAGCCAGACTGCTCTTGTGTTTGGAGTTCAACTGCAGTGACTGCATGGGTTACTTGCCTCTACGGTTTGCACTAGCAGCCTCCAGCGGGAATGCCCTGGTGCTGGTATCAAGAGACTTTTAACTGTCCTTTCTGCCTCCATTCTTCATGTAATACGAGCATTGTCATGAACCATGGAGCAAACCGCTTGAATCGGCAAAGCCACAGAAGATGTGGTAGGGACAGGAGGTCACATAACCCCCAAACACTGCAGTGCCAGCTTAAACTGATGGAGCAACGCCATTGTCAGCAACTGCAGGTCACTGCCTCAAGTGTGTCAGCTGCACTAAGCACGCATTTAATCAGAGGCCACAGCAGTGATCTAAAAAGGCTATGCACGTGCACTGTCAGTTCCATTCTAGGAGAAGCAGCCACCACCCTTAGGTGAGGCTGTTGCTACTATCTGAGCAGCCTGTCAGATGGCTCTGTTGATGGCTGATTGCTGGTAAAAGGGTGGCAGCAACGTGCCATCTCTAGGGGTAGGCCCTTAGGGAACAGCTCTGAATCTGTTTAAAGTAATTGTTAGTCTTCTGGAAACAATCTTTTAACACGAGATAAAATTACAAATTTGCTGGCTGTACCCCAGCTTTCAACTCTCCAGGCCTAAAAGAAGACTTGTGCTTCTTCCTTTGTGTGAGCTCTGGAGCTTGAACTGCTGCAGAGCACTGTCAAGCAGTTAACCATACTGATCAATGCCAGGAGCCTGAAGACATGCAAATCAGCATCCCTAGTGGAACAGAAGTGCCGTCAAACGTGTGGTAGCTCAGAGGGACTCTCATTTTAACTGCCTGCAGCAGGACTTGCAGCAAGTAAAGATCCTGGCTCTCTGGAATTGTAGGTAGCACAGTGTGAATCCCTATGCTCAGGTGCTGAACAGCCCCAGAAACTGATGCAGTGAGAACCTTCCCTAAGGAAGGTGTACTTTGCTACACTCCAGATAGAAGCTTGCTAAGCAAGCTGGCAAGTGCTATTAGAAAAGAAGAAGAAAAAAAAAGAAAAGGAGGGGGGGAGGACGTTAAAAGCCACTCAAGTCAATCTGTTGGCTAAGACTATCTAAAGACTGATAATTTTGGGTATGTGAAAGGGACATCTTTCCTCCCTCATTAGCTGATGGTTATTTTTTCCCCTATGATAGCACAGCTCAAGCAGGAAGATTCAGACTCCTAATATGCTGACTAGATTTCCCTCAGTCTAGCTCCCTTTGGTTGAACCCAAATTCAAAGGCAGAAGTCAGAGGTGGCGGAGGCTTGAAGACGGAGCTAAGCTGCAGTACTGATCCCATCTAGCCCAGAGGGACCATTTTTAATGAAGCTCTTACCATAGTTGTCAGCTTTGGTCATTAGTAAGTTTCTCTCTCTCTCCAGTGACTTTCTGTAATGAGAAGAGGAGTTCGTTACCTGTGAGGCACAACACAGCCTATTTCTTTGCTTATATGATGGAAAAGAGACTGTCCCACTGCCAGGGATATCTGTTCATAGAATGAACCCCTCACCCTTTGCTGTGGAAAGGTAACAGTTTAGAAACCCCCCAGCTGTGCAAGAGAAGAGATGCAGCAGTTTTAGATTATTTTTTCCATCCCCCAAACTGCTTCATATCTCTCCTTTCAGAGCAACATTAGTGTATACAAGCAGGCTAGAATGTGTCTGTGTGTCAGAGAGCCCCCTGCTTTGTTCCCCCAGGTGGGGTAGGAAATTCTGCTACAGCTACAGGATGGGACAGGGTCCCTGCATGTTCCCCGCAGGACCCTGCCCTTCCAGCACACCTGGCTTAGTGCTGGAATGCTAATTCTTCTCACCCATTGAAACTGGGATTCCCCTGTCAGATGTATCCAATTTACACACTCAGGGAAGCAAGCTGAATCCAAACCCAGTAACACCACCAGTTAAACAACCTGTTACTAGACTGAAGACTCGGGATAGTAACAATAAAGAGCAAGTCAGGCCAACTCAGGCCTTGTCTTAAGCTGCACAGGATGATTAATTAATACACTCTTTAAAATATAAACACAAAACAAACTGCCTGAAAGCTGCAGTGTTTCCATTACCCAGTGAGGATGTGGTCACTCCTTTCAGGCTGTGCACATATAAACAAACATGCACTAACAAATGATCTCCTGGTTCAGAACAGACAGCGAAGACACTAAGTGTAACAGTTTGTTGTTCCCCTTGGGGCACAGCAAGAACGTGTAGGAGGAAAGAGATCCAAATCTATGTGTACAGCTAGTTAAGTAAGGGATGGCAAGAAAGCAAGCTATGTCAGGGGAGGAAAGGGCTCTTAAAGGCAACTGGGGAAAGGCAATGTGGAGTGCAGCCAGGAGGAAGTGAGAAGACAGATTTACCAGCACGACTGAGCTGCTACTTCGAAACTTGCCTTGTGAAGTGAGTCAAGGGAAGCGGCTTTAAGAATGAGACATGAAGAAACCATGACAACTGAACTTCAGAACGGCAAAAGCAGAGCTCTCCTTTGTGTACTACTCAGTGAATCAATAATTTTGATCATGCAACCTTCCTCCAGGGTTTCTCAAATGGTTTGGATTAGGACAACAATTTCTGTTTCCATCTCCACACAAGCTGTACAAATTCAGAAAAGGACCCAGGAATCCAAATTCCTAATTCTCTGCACTAGGCCCTATATTTCAGAGAGAAATCATACAGATATATACCATCTTGTCAAGTTACCACAGCTGTAGGTTTGGTTGCTGGCCATGTAAGTACCAGATAAAGAATACAGACAGTAAACATAAGAATTTAGGCCTAAAAAAAAAGGACTGTTGAGATGAGGAGCTAGAGAGATGAGGGACAGAAGGAGACAGGACCCTGTCCAAATATGGATGGGGATACAGAACCCCAGGGAAGGGAGAGAGAGGGGGAGTGGGAAAGAGGAACAAAGAAGTTAAGCTGAAGCTGGTAAGTATCAAGGTGTGATGTCACCACTGCTAGGATTATTTCTAACTGGGTTCTGTAGGACAGCACTGTAGAGCAGACACCAGGACCAACAAGACCGCTCCCTGGGCCTATGATGCAGCTTCCCAGCCTTTTTTGCTAGGAGCAGATAGTAGGATACTGGTGACTGGAAGAATGTCCTCAAGTGGGGAGATCTAGGATCGCTTGCTTCACACTCTACAGAAATAGCAGGTTCTGTCTGTATCTGCTACAGCATCCAAGGTCTTTGCTAGAGTCCCAGCTCTAGAAGCTACAGTTGCCTCTTTACATGAGTGACAGATTTCAGGGGAATTCTCCCTCTTCCCTTTCTCAAGGAAAGCCAGTGTCACTGCATCCTACATCGAGACACATTTGCAATACAGGCACAGACAGAGTAATTTCCCTCAGCCCCTTTTGCAATTGTATCCCAGCAGTACTTGCTGCGTATTTCCCCTGACCGAACTCGGGCAGCTTCAGCAAGGCTTGACTAGCAGCGCGTAGTGAATATTTGCCAGACTCACAGAGCTGTTCCCTAGCAGGCCAGGAGCTTGTTCTGCAAATGAACTGGTGAGTTTTGGGCACTGCCTGGCTGGCTATGGTGCAGGCTGGAGCAAGGCTGGTGGTTAAGATAAAGTTCTCCCCACGTGTCACTGAACTTCTCACCCTAGCGAGTTCCGCAAGTGAGGCCCAAGCTGGGGGAAGAGAGTCTCTGTCAGGGGGAACTACACACTCCCATCCCTTCAGGAGCCCTTGCTCAGTACTACAGCAGGAGGACAGCTAGCTGAAGTGCACACTGACAGATGTGAAAGGGGGTGGTCAATACCTTCCTTCAGGGCTGAGCTTCTCCCTGCGGAGTTTAAGATCCATCTCCTCCACGCTCCGTCTGCAACGTGCCAGCTTCTCCTCCAGTCCATCAATCTGAAAAACACCACACCAGTCACTGTTATTTCCTCTCCCAGCTAACATGGATCCATCCCCACTCAGATGGGAGGGTGGCAGCTCAGCTACTCCACCTCCTTCCTCTCTAAGTCAAGGGAGGAACAGGCCCAGCTCTGTGTAGAGATCACACCACAGAGCACCCATCACCTCCCAGATCAGCCTGTATTATACCCTAGGCAACCGTGACATTGCAATCCCAGACACAGCCAAGCCAGCTCTAACACTCCCACCTCTGTGGCTGACCGGCACCTTTTAGCTAAGATCCGATCCTGTTCCAGCCTGTCTACTTTCTGTGCATGTGGCTCCACAAGCAAAGATGTGATCTAAGGCATCTTTATGCAATTAAAAGAGGATAAAATGAGAGACACCGGCCTTCATCAAAGCCTGAATGACAAGGTCTTGATTTAGTGCTGTGAACAGATGCAGAATTTCATAGAACGTGACTACAAAGTACCCTCAGCTGCCTGGTTGGGTGAAGGGACAAAGGGGAAACACCGATACCTACACCATGTGTCTTTTACCCAACTATATCTACAACAGCAGCAGCAGTCTGCACAGGAGAGCATTCACCACTGCCTCCACACCTTTGGCCTGCACCAAGTTTTAGCACCAGCCTGCTCCCATGGAGAAAAACACTGGTCACCCCCCTGTGTGTCCTCATCAGATTTCCTAACAGGCACCCTCCTCCCGCCATGTCTTCTTGTAACTGTGGGCAAGTACAAGAGAGTTGATCTACTTGTGTGCGGATGGATTGCACAGGAGGGGATCCTACCATGGACAACACTTCTCCTGGGAATCGTTTCTCTTTTCAGCCTGGCAACCAGAACGTAGACATCTTTAGGAAAACTTTGTCTTTCAGGCTTGGTTCCAGCAGGGAAACAGTGGAACTAATTAGATAATATGAACACAACACCCGAGCCTGAAAGAAAACGGCCTTGGTGCCCTGAGGTGTCAATGACCTCTTTTTTAGCTATTTAGTGCAACATTCTTGCTGTGTCTAGTTCCCCAAGCAAGGCCAAGGCCAGCCAGATGGCTGACAGCATGGCCTCTCAGTGGTAGGATCCTTCACACACCAGAAACTAAGAGGCAGCACAGTCCCTAGTGAAGTACTGAGGTGGAATGAGACACCAGCTGCCTGGACATCAGCTTCAGAGGTGGCCCAGAGCACAAACACTCCCATAAACACTGATATGGGAAACAAAATCAAAGGTAGTGATTCCTAATTATTGCTGCTTTGGGGATCAGCTCCATCCTAAGCTCATTAGCAGTCTCACACTTTCTGCTCTGGAAAGGCAGGCAAGCGTTATAAATAGGCAGGATAGGAGAAAAGGCTTGATGCAAAGGGGAGAACAAAGCAGACTGCAACAAGGAGTTTAGCCAGCTAGCTAAACTGTGCCAGGAGCACAGCCGAGCTGGGGAGAGGGCCACATAAAACCAGGCTAAAATAAATCTTTGCATCTTACCAGACAGCAATTTCAAAGTCCCTTGTTACTAGGCAGCTCTGCCAGGGCTGTTGAGATGCCAGAGTTCCCAGAGGAACATGAACAGCTTCCCCTGAGCCCAAGGGGAGCACCAAGGCGTATCTATCACCTGATCTCAGAGCACAGGGAATGGTGCTTCTGTGTCTGACAATGCTTGGGTTTGCCTGGATGGGGACACAGACATTTTTGAAGCATGTTAACTGAAAATGCATTCAGTTAGGGCAAAGATAATTGTCCTCCTCCATATCCAGCTGTGCCAGTTAAGAAGGTTAACTCCAGCTGCTCATTGCTATCTGTCATCCACTACAGCTCAGACAGCGAGATGTACTGCCTCAGTCTGCTTCAGGACCAAGCAAGGGCTTCCTCCAAGTTAGTTCTGACCAGCAAATTAATTTAATGGCAGGGTACAGCAGAGTGGAGGTTGGGTGTCCGTCCAGTCCAATTTAAGAATGACCATCTCCTTTACCAGTTCCTACCATTTGCAAATGGCTGTCTTCTCAGCTCTCTTATCTGTTGAAAACCCTCACATACACACACAGCAAGAGGTACTTCATCATGTGTTACCTGGCTCCTCCTTAGCCAGTAAATCTATTGCAGTGCACCACGCCTTCTCTGGAAACAAGTTTGAAAATCACATTAAATAATACAATTTAATGAGAGCTTTGGTTAGTCAGCTGCCAACCCCACCACTGAATTTTCCATGTCATTGCACTTCCTTCCTCTCCTCCAGAACTGCTCCTCCTGCTCAGTTTGCAGTTGCTCTCACTCGTACATTCTCTGCCCATACTTCCGTCATTTTATGAGATACAACAAGAGGCACTCTGCCCAACTCTGCCAATGCTTTCACTTTCTGCTGACTAAAATTCTCCAGATTCCACATAATACTTTAAAAGTTTCAACTGGTTTTACTGCTCTTACATCAAAACCAAAGTTTGGGTCCCCTGCTGGAGAGTAGTAATTTGCTAATAAACCACATGCCCTAGAACTGCACCATCAGCTTTGCTGAGCTGCACAAGGGACAAAAAATAATGAAAAAAAAGCAAGGAAGGAGGAACAGATTGCTGAATGAACAAAATATTTTTTTCCTCCAGAATCTCACTGTTTCTTTTCTTCAGGGTAGTCTGGGGCATTAGGGTTTTAAGGAAGGACGAGTCAGGATTCCTGGATGTTATCCATTCACTGTGCCTCAGTTTCCCTACCTATAAATTAGGACAATACTATCTGCCTCCTGGAGGTAGTAGTTCATTTACACAAGGAACCTCAGACACCAACCCAAACTATGGGCAGAGCACTACCTTGATACATCAGTACCGTTGCCCCACCTGGAATTTGGGATCTGTTCCTGTAAGCTTGGAATCCCTCAGCAGCTCAGCCATCCAAGTAACTCTTCAGTGCAGGGGAAAGGCAGGGCAGAAACAGAGAATAAGCACAGGGAGTCATCAGAGTGATGTCTGGGAATTACTGATTACTCTGTGCTGCTAAGGAAACTCCCAGGGGGAGTCATAGCCTGTAGAGCTGTAGCACAAGAAAACCCGTAGAGCTCTGACATAATTCCCTGTAGCAGCTCTCCAAGACAGCAATCCTAGAAGCAGGTACACACCTGAGCTTGTTGTGGATGGAAAGCTTTCCCTCCTACTAACATGTGAGAAGGTTACTTGGGGTATGTACCTTGGCCTACTAGAAGCCCGCACAACACCAAAGAGTCAAGCTCACTTAGCTGAACCATCACTGCACCCCACACTGGCCTATCTTTTTAGTGGCAATCCCTGCACAGTGGCTTATGAATTGCAAAGACGAACCTTGCTCCTGCTGGCTCTCCCTTCCATGAAGAGGGTCCTCTGGGACAGAGCTGAAGCACAGCATGCAGAAAGCTCACGTGACAACTCCTCAAGTTCACATGCTGTATCAGGGACACAGGACTTCACTCACAGCAACATCTTTAAGCAGTGTCAGTTAAGAGGGGCAAGCAGAACAGGTAGGTCTCATCCAGGCAGTGGCTCGAGGCACACAGAGCTGCCCTTTTGCTCCTCAAGAGCCACTCCAGAAAGTCAAGTCCCAGCAGCTTTGGATACACACAGGGATCTAAGACCAGATGCCTCCCTTGCTCCAGAAGGTATGATAAGGCACTCAGCCATTTTTATTGAATTCTGGCAACACTCGCTTGCAATCTGGAGACCTTTTTAAACCAGAGAGACCCGGAGCAGATTTCGATCCAAACTGACTTACATGCTTATTACAAATCTCATTTGTTGGGACCATCTTGGGCAGGGAGCCCAAAACGGTTCACATAAAGGCAGAGACAAAGACAGAAGAGAAAAAGAAGCAGCTTTGCTTACAGAGTTGAGCTGGATCCCTTTTAATACATTTTGTAATGAATTAATAAAAGCTTTCTTTCCAGCAGAAAGGCTAAAAGCGCTTTTCAAGAACTGGCATCCACCCCCTGCTTTTATGAATTCCCTAATTAAGATACTGGCAAAGAGCCATATCACACATACATTAACATCCAACAGCATTAGGTAATGAGGTTTTTGTCTTCTGACCCTCATAAAACGGATCAAAGCCAACTGAAGAGATGGGGGCGAAGAAAAAAACACCCTTCCCCAAGCAGTCTTCTCATGCCTTGTCACCTGCCAGCCCACTTGAGCCATTCTTTTCACAGAAGAATTAGTGGTTCCTGCATCCACAAATTTGGCTGGATTATTAAAATTAGGCCAGCAGAGATGAATTCTGTTTAAATTCAAATGCTAACTTGCTGTTCACGGACACAATTCCATTTTCACCACGCTCTTGGAATCATTTTGCATGCTGGCAAATCATTTCACAGATGCTGTGCCCACAGCATGATTGGAAATATTTACCAGGCAAGCTACTATATAATAGAGGACTATCCACCAGCAAAGTCTAAGATGAATCTTGCAGATCAGCTCCCTGTGTTGCTGAAAAAGAAAGGGCTGGATCCTACCTGCACCTCCTCCTTCAGCCTTGCAGAGACTATCCAGTTAGTCAGCCCACCCTGCCTCTGCTCAGACCAGCAGCTTTGCAGGATTGCACACAGATGTGACCACAAGGCACAACCCACAGCTTTTTGAAAAATCCTGGAAGAACAACTTTACTGAGTAAAGACTACATTGGCCTTTTCCCTATTCTTTATGCTCTTGCATTGACACTTACCAGCCACTGCCTTGCCAGAAGCAGCACTACACGTAACAATACTTTCTCCAAACACACACTCGACATTTTGCAGCTCAGGTACTGTGTGAGTGCAGGGTATTCTCTGTGCATTTAATAGCCCCACGTTTTTGCTTCCATGATTTTTTTTTCAGTTATTGTCTGAACCACAGGTATATTTTTAAGGGCTACAATATCCTCTGGCAAGCAGTTTAACAGCACAGCCACAGGTTACAGGAAGAACCAACTCCTCCTGTTCTGAGCTTGCTCGCTGCTAGTTTCATTTGATAGCCCTAATTTTGTATCGACAGTGAACGTTCATTCTTTGTTTAAAATTACAAATAGCATGCAGATGATACAGATGTGTATCAGGTCCTCTTGCAGTCATGTTTTCAAACTTAAAAGGACCTGCTGCGCTTAGTTGTTTCTTGCACACAAGTTTTCCACACCTTTGATTATCCTTGTCACTCTCAAGCTCATTCCACTTTCACTGTTTTGCTACAAAACAGACCAGTCTTCCCAGTTTCATTTTCCTGACAAGTTTCCTCAAGAAATTTCTGTGCAGCTCAGCACTGTCAATAGGACTGCCTGTTGAAAGACTACAGAGCTATATAAAAGGAGAAGTGGCACGAGTTTAAACTACCACAACATTATGGCAGAACATTTATATCAGTTTAAACCAGGTCATATCAATTACACCTGCAATCTGTAAATGCAAACTTATCTGATAAGTGTCTGTATAGAAAATTGCATTCATTTAGCATCATGACTTCAGTTTAACAAGCATGACTCTGCCTAGATTAGGCCTTTCGAAGCTAGCCATGCATCATATCATATTAGGACTCATTTGGAAAGTTTTCTTTACAATCATAACAGCTCAGAAGGTAATACTGAACTGAAAAAAAATTTAAATTATAAAATCACTATCTCGGCTATCACACCTTCTGACACCTGCAATGCAATCCTCTCTTCCTCTGGCTTAAAGGGATTTTGTTTTCTTCCTCAACTTCTATTCAGCACCTTTCTCATCACTGCAAGGGGGGGTAGATTTTATCTTTTAGTAGTGTCTTTGCACCGAGTTTAAGTTTTCACCTGTAACACACCGAAGAAGTGTATTCTACAAGCCTTTCAAAAGAAGTATCTTCTATCATTACAATGTCTAAAAAAATATAAAAATCTAAAGCTACCAGAAGTCCCCAAACACTGTGCAAAAATCTTCTGTGGCAGCTAAAATCAGTTCCTTTTCATTCTGTGATCAGCAGGTCCCTGACAGGCTCACCCTTTTTAACACCTCTCTTTTTGTAAGGCAGGCGCTCCCTTCTCAACTCTCCTTGTCTGTCACATCTCAAAGAACCACCACAAAAATTTCATTATTCCAATTCTCCCTGCTAGGCTTACTGAACAGAAGCTTGGAGAGTCAGCATGCTCCCCTCTGGTGGTTATAATTTGGGTTAGAGTGCCCAGAAATGTCTGTTTCTCTAACAAAAGCCTAACTAGATGAAATAGACCAGAGAACTACTATAAAAACTCCCATTCATATGACAAGTAGGATGCTCACTTTTACACTAGCGGCTGATGAAGCATATATGGCAAGCCCCAAGCCCTTTCCCTGGCCTTTACGACCCTGACTATCTTGGTCTGTTGAGCACATGCTCATCTAAAAAACTTCAGGACAGCGAGGTGACCAGTGAGATTCACTGAATCAGTTCTGCTCCCTTTCAGCCATTTGTCAGGAAGGTTCAGGCTGTTGCTTTCCCCAAAGTACCCACAACCCACAGATGTGAACTATGGGCTCTCCACTGCCTCCTCCAAGTCTGTCCAGATAGCACTGCTCCTCGCAGGAGCCAGGATGAAGTATGCTTCAGAGAGTCCTTAACTAATATGCCTCGGTTTGTTAATACAAATACAAAGCTTAAACAAAGCTTACTGGCTGCCCTCCTGCCACTCGGGAGATTGCAAAACAAGCAAAACAGAAAAAAGCCAGATTTAGAAGGAAGACATACTCTTAAAAACCAGCTTTTTCTCCTTCTCCTTGCTGTGATTTATAGGCATGCCGTGCGCTGGTTTACGGCTGGGCTCCTCAAAAGCGGCAGCCTGCGCCCAGCACACTGCTGACTTCCACCACTGCACACACAGGTCAGGCTACCCACGGTTTGCTAGCCAGGGGCCAGAGCTTGCCGCGGCACCCTCCACAGTCATTTAGGTTGGAAAAGACCTTTGAGATCATCAAGTCCGACCACTAACCTAACACTACTAAGCCCACGTCCAAGTTAAACCGTGTCCCTAATCACCGCAACTATGTGTTTTTTAAACGCCTCCAGGGATGGCGAGCAGTGCTCCCTGGGCAGCCTGCTCCAATGCTTGAGCGCCCTTTCAGCGAAGATAATTTCCCTAATATCCAATATAAAGCTCCGTTGGTGCACACACTCACTGCCTCCCCCTACCCCGCCTCAAGGGCTCGGCCGGAGCAGGCGCACCACACGCCACCGTTCAGGCAAAGGCCTGGGCCGGAGGACGGGCCGGCACAGGCTGCCCCGCCTCAGCCGCCCCCGCTGCCATCGCACATGAAGATGGCGGCCGGGCTCGGCACCAGCACAGCCTGGTCGGAGCGGCGTCCCCAAGCCCCCACCGCCCCGCTCCTCCCCGACACCCACCGCTCTCAGGAAAAAGCTGCTGTGGCGGTGGCAGCCGCCTCGCCTCGGCCCTGCCAAGCCCGGCCCGGCCGTGCCCCGCGCCGCTGCCGCCCCCCTCACCTCACGGGCCACGCTCAGCCCCTCTCGCCTCCGGCCCATGGTCCCCGCCCCGCCCGCAGCCGCGCATGCGCAGGGGCCGCTCTGCGCCACCGCCCGAGCGCGGCCACGTCCGCGGGGCGGCCGCCATCGTGGTGAGGGGGCTGCGCCGCGGGGCGGCCGCCATCTTGGGGAGGGCGCTGCTGCCCGGCTCCCTGCGGCGGAGCTGCCCGGGGCGGCAGCGGCCGCGGCCCAGCGGGCCGGTTTTGGCGTGGCGTGAAGGCGGACGGGGGCGTGCGGCAGGGTGAGAGCAGCGCCTGCCGCTTTGTGCCCGTGCTGCCTGCAGCCAGCTATGCCTGCTGCAGCAGCGGGTGAGGGATGGTTTGGGAGGACCAGCGGGCCGGGAAGCTCTCGGACCTGCCTCATCCTGCCTCTCCGCTCCTCAGAGACCCCTGCTCCCAAGGAGGGGTATTGGCAGGGGTGTGCAGTGTCTGGCAGGGCATGGCCTCTGGGCCTGAGGCCAAATCCAGACCGATCAGTTGGTTTCCCCCCGAGGGGAGCCAGCTCCACCCTGCTTAGCGCTGCTGCGCTGCTCAGGCCACTCCAGCCCAGCTCTTACATTGCTGAGGGTCAGGGCTCGCCTAGGAAGACGGCAATCTCTCAGAAAAGCAAGGCACCAACAGGACTGCTGCTTTGCTGTGTGTAATGAGCGCTGGTGGTCCTTGGGGCTTCCATCTCAAACACTAACTTTATGCTAAAGCAGCTGCCTGAAAAGCTGGCTGGTTGATCCGCTAGGAGACAGCACTTTGTGCACACTAGCCAGTTCGTTGCAAGATGTTAATCGCAATGGCTCATATGCATGGCATTTTTTTTTCCTGACCCAAGAAAGCTTTTTATGAAACACTGCTATCTTGTATTAAAAACAAAAACCAAGAAACACCACTGAAGTGCATCTGTCTTCAGGGTAGGACATGACCGCTAGATGACAGAGAACAGCAGAGCTATTTGCTGACCAAAAAACTAAAAAGGAAGGCTGGCCAGCAGTAACATTTATTAGACACACAAACTGAATTTTCATTTTGGCTAAACACCCTCCGCTGACTGAAATTTTGCTAGGATGTCAGGAGTGCAGATGCCTGTCACAGAAGCAGCGATAATGCTAATATCTAATTAGTGTATTTCACTTTTCTTTAAAAAAAAATTCCTCTTTGTTTTACTATGGGAGGCTTTACTATGGGAAGTGGCATGTGTTGGTAACAGCATCAGTCTCATTTTCTCTCTGGAAAAAATGAGGGATAACTGTACTTTTCTCTGCTTCCCAATATGGTAGTTGACTCTGTGATACAGAACCTACAGTGCTGAACCCAAAGAAGCCAGAACTCCCACCTCCAAGGCGAGACACAGATAACTGCTTTCCAAGCAGAAGCAGCTCAGTCAGAAGGCAGTAAAGAAGCTGAGTAGGACCCAGCCAGCAGCCCTGGGGAAGCACAGTACCAGGGGGAGGGAGAAAACGAAGAAGCGGGAGAATGTTATTTTTCCCGTTAGACAAGAGACTTGCTTAGTGAGTGTAAATGCAATCTTAAAATGCATAGAGGTTTGAAGAAAACCCATCTGTTATGGTTTGCAATGGGGTGAAATAGCCATCAGTTCAGCATAAAGCATTTTCTCCTTTACAAAGGTGATTATTGATTCAGGGGAGGACTGTCAATTCTCACATACGCACTTCTCCACAGAGAGACATACATATACCAATTTGTGGGCAGACAAGTGTGACCTTTGTTGTCACATCTTTTGGGAAGACGGGAAAAGGGAACTGGTTCCTCCCTCACCAGCAAGCTATCATCGCAAGCAGAAGTTTTCAATGCATGTGTTACTCCTCCTGGCCTTCCTGAATCCATCAAGCTGATAACCTCATTGTGCCTGTCACCTGGTCTTGGGTCTCCTGGTTCTGCCCTCGGCTGGCACCCTCTTTTCAGCCTTTCCTGTGTTACATCTTCATTTCCTTTCTAATGTCATTCAGGTCATCTATGTGCTGATGCAAGAAAGAAAAACTGTTCCTTTTCCTCAGCAAATTTCTAATCTTTTCCTTCTTGGAACCTGAAGAGCAAATCTGGAAGTTTTTCACATGCAGTGACAACAGCTTCTGTATTTTAGAATATCCACAGACATGAGTATGAATTTGAACTACTCTGTATCAACTGGCTGCTGACTGGCCAAAAGCATATTTAAGCCAAAAATCAGAAGCTTCTAGCTGTGAAAGAAATCAAATCATGGGCCACACCTCCTGCCAGAGGAGTGAGAGGGAAAGAACGAAATAGTTTTTAGTAAGCTCTTGAATGGGATGGTCTGACACGATGGCTGTAAGAGGAAGGCGCATGATGTGATGATGTATGGGTGAACACCAAATAACATACATATCTAGCAATGAGACTGGGTAAGGCCCTCATGAGACCCTGCCCAAGGTCTCTGATTAGGCTGTCCCTACTGTGTTTGGGGTCACAACCCTGCAGCCAAAATGAGTGATGAAGTGATGTTAGAAACTAAAAACTACAGAAGAGTCAGTCTGAAAGGAACATTCAGAAGTGACTCCATCTACATGCCCAGAGGCAGGGTCGGATAGACTGGGGCCACCCAAACAGGTAATTGCCTTACCTGCCCCCAACACACGCCAGGGATGCCACCACCTCCTCAGTACCTGTTACACTGCTTATTGACTGATAGCTGGGAAGGTTTCCCTCCTCTTTATAACCTAATTGAGCTTGTTGCTTCTTGACCTATTCTCAGGAGACATGGGGAACAATTAATTGACATCTTTCTTATAGTAACCTTTTATATTTGAGGTTTGTTATCATATTCCCTCTTCTGTTTTCTCCCGGCTGGACTGAATCCTCTTCTTTCAACCCTTTGCATTTTGCACCTCTTTGACTGTTTGTTACCTTCCTCCAGTCCAAACCTAGATTAAGCCTTTCTTACTGAGCCTCTCTAACTTGGGAGTATTGGGAAAGCAAAAGGTTGCTTCCTTTGTCTGATAGGCAGTATCCCCTAGCAATACAGCCAAGAATGAAATTTATCTCTTTATGCAATACCTTTACAATGGTGATTCATATTTGGTTCATGGTCCTGTAACTCAATCCGTTTCCTTGGTGCTGTGGTCTAGCCAGCTCTTCCCTGTTTTTTTGCTTGTGCATTTAATATTTTCCCCCCTTCTCAGTGCAGTATTTTGCACTGGTTTTATTGAATTTTAGCTGGCTGATTGTGAGCTGTTTCTCCAGTTCGTCAAGATAATTCTTTCCCTATCGTGCCTTCAGTCTTGCAAGCTCTTCCAGACTTGGGGCTGTCTACGTATTTTATAAACATAATTTATTTCATCATTCAAGTCATTGAGGAAACTAATTGATAGATCTGACCAGGCACCCCTGGGACTGATCTCGGTGAGTCCTCCTGGTCTGACAGCAAACTACTGATAACTAGTTTCAGAGCGCATACCCGTGACAAATATCATACAAGATCATTTCAAAAAGCCTTATCACGCATCAGGATAGCCTGCATCACTGGACCTGCTCTCTCCACCATTCCAGTTACTGTGACAAAGAAAGTTAACTGCTTTGACATGATTTGTTCTTGGCTTTCTCTCTGCCAGCTTTTTCTTATCACCTGATTATCTTTAAGTGATAACAAATTGATTATTTAATAATTTGTTGCACATCCATTGAGGAATCAACGTTTTCAAGAAGGTTTAGAGACACTTGCTAATTTTTATCAGAGCAGTGCTGACTTTGAAGGTAATTTAATAGAATACACATTAAGTCTTCACTAGTAATTAAGCCTTTACTAGTAAATTAAACAACATCAGCAAACGATCCCAGAATACAAACTCAATCATCAGAATTAAGTGTTAGCACACCCCTGGCATGGTTTGGCTTGGTCCCACTAGGACTGTCCCAGACAATTTCCAGGCATGATTTGGGAGTTATCATAGGCAGAGGACCATTCCCAATAGGCTTTTGCATGAGGTCACTCCGTTTCAGAGGTGAAGAGAGTTTAATAATATGGATGTGAGCCATATGGTGCTAGTTTGCAGGATGTGTCTAGGAGAATGTTCCTGGGAACTCCTGATTTACTATCTTCCTACCTCTTTTTACCTTCTCCATCTGCAAGATTCACTGTGCTTTGTAAGCACAAATGAATCAGTCCTCTGACAAGTCCGGGTGGAAGCTGAGGCCAGACATCTCACTTTATAGATGTGAAGAGTGAGGCAGTATCTGACCCAGTCTCTGCAGCAAGAAAGGAGCTGAGCTAGCACTGAATCCAGGGGCCTGAAGTCTTATCCTTGGCTATATCATGGAGAGCAGTCCTTTGTCCCCCCAAACATGTCCTTCCCCAGCTTGTCAGGCAATGCTTCATGGACAACAGGACAGGAGGGGACTTTCCAGGCACCTTCTGAGAACAGGTTTCCCCAGCGTAGTGGGTGTTCAGCTGTAGCCCAGTGCCATGTCTCCTATCCCTTCCCAGTCCTGCTGTACTAAATGCAGCTGGTCACTGTGGCCACAGAAGGAAGGAAGTCCCTGCTCCGTGTTAAAGGAGAAGCCTGTCAGCAGGGGAAAAACCTGTGAAGAGATGGAGGGAAGCATCTTGCTGCTGGGGGCAGCCAAGGGTGGGCGATCCCCATGACAGGATGACTCCCAGCGCAAAGGAATAAGCAGGAAATGTCACCAGGAGCAGAGATTGTGTGTTGACCTGGAGGAAGAAAAAACTGAGTGCAAGAGAGGCAGACAACAAGCTGAGAGGTTCTGTGAGCTAGATCTGAGCTATGGAGCTCTGGTTTTCCCCCACTTCCCTCCTATGGGACCAACACATGAATACCCTCCTTTCTCCCCAAGCCCTATAAACAGGGATGAAATTACATCTTTGTGACGATGACAAATTCCAGTGCAGGCATGTTTTCCCCTATGAGGGACAATTGCAGAATTAAATGCTGCCAGGGAACAGAAGAGCAACAGAAAACACTATAAGATTTCTGTAGGCTGAAAGACGCTCCTGTAGGGTGGGGTGTTTCTTTCCTCTGGGAAGAGAAATATAGAGAATCCAATGGACTGCATCTTCAGTTTGTGTGCATCATGTTCTCTGCTCACACCTTGACAAGCTCCACACAGATCCTAGGAACAGCTTGAGATGATAGAATTAATTAAATGAAATTAATCAAAACAACCTACCCAGAGACAAAATTGGCATCACTGAAATGCAAAGTTGGGCCAAGAAGGGATTCTGTAACCAGGGATGATGCCTGCCCTCATCAATAGATTCTGTTTGGATGAAATCCCACATCCTACATGCCTTGGTCAAACATGAAGGGTTCTGAGGAGCTGCATGCCTCATGCAAGATCATGACTCTCCACACAGTGCTGTAATTGCAATGGGAACAGATGGGAGTCCTGCTTTTCACAAAGCCAGGTACAGCATGTAATCATAGATCTTGCTTTGATGCTGAAGGAAGCTGAACTCCAGATCATGCTGTGTTAGTGTGGAGCGTGTGGGAGAACCTGAGCAATGGCTTTTAGAGATGTGATCTAAGAGGGATCCATGGGTCCTGTGGGTACATCCCACTCTGCAAACCTGGGAACAGGGGTATGGATTTGCCCAAATGAATTACTGAAAATTGAGATTCCCCTCTGCTTTAGTCTCTGCCCATTCTCCCAGGACATGTCAGCCCAAGTTTTCCTATTCCAGGTGCCAGTTTGAAGGCATTTTTTTGAGCCTGTCCCAGCCATTTATGTTCTTTGTTTTATGAAAGCATTGCCATCCTCCCAAAAACACACTGCATCACCTCCTGGATCTGTGTGGGCATAGTTCCTATCTATTGAGCAAGGATGTCTGAGGAAATATCAAGGAGAAATATCTGATCGAGTGTTGAGTACTCAGATATATTGTGGGGATGGGTCCCTTATAAATATCTGAGAACAGAGAGAGATATACCCAAGCAGCTTTATGAAGTGCTGTGTTATTGGGGCCACAGCCCCATGGCCGAGTTTATTCTGCAGCCAGCAGAGATGCATCCATCACAGAGGCAGGCACTGTGGTGCAGTGCCAGTACAGGGTCCCACTGGGTATCCAGCAAGTCATGGGGAACTGTGCATTTCTAAATCAGGGCATGGAGGAGTGGAACAGCATGCCCTGCTTTTAACGTTTAGCAGGTGTCTGGGGAGGAAAAATGTGGCTGTCACAGTTCCCCAAGACAAGTTTTCTTCTGACCTGCATGTGGAGTCTTGGAGATTGAGGAGACCTCCCTGGGCTTCCATGCCACTTATTGGGAATCTGGCTTTTAGCCATGTTGTTAACTTGGGGTCCCTCAGCTACGTTCCGAAGAGCCTAAGCCCTTTCTTGGAGATTTATCCTGTTGAACAGGCTCAGGGAGCCAGAAAATAATTATCTGGCAAATGGGCTACAGAGATTTAGGGTGGCGAGGTTGGCCTGGTGAGACAGAACTCACATGCACATCTGTGCTGGCATCAGAGGCAGCAACTGTGTTTCTGGTCCTGTGCTGGGCAACTGGTTTCTAGCTCAGTCATCTAGTGACCACAGTCTCCATTCCTGCCCCAGTCACCCCATTTTCACCTGTTCTATCTCCTTTGCCTGGCAGTCATTAGGAATTAATGGACTGCTGCCTGATTCTATTCTGTTTCCATCTTGACTTTCCCACTCAATCTATGTGTGGCATTTGCCCATCTCCTTGTCCCAGGGGCATTAAGATCTCCAGTTTTGGTTGATGGTGTTGTGAAAGGCACAAGAAAGCTGAGCTACATCTGCTTTTTGTCACAAGTGCCATGTTCTCTATCAGGATCCCATGGGGAACTTGTCCTACAAGGTTCTAGGTGCTGTTAGAGTAGTGAAGTGCTCAAGGATTTCACAGCCTTGCTGACAGAGGCGGGAGAAGCCAAATCTGTGTCTCTTCCTACATTGTCTCTTCTGCAGGCCTGTCATGTGGTGGACGGGCTGCTGAGTGCCGTGGCCTATCCAAACGGAGCTGTCACTTGTTATGAGAGAGGACAGCCATGTAAATGTATTCCCTGGCTCAGGCCTCTCTGCGAAGTCAGGCTGAGTCCGTTCCTGTCTGCAGGGACAGCGAAGGACTTACCCTCTAATGTGTCCTGTGGTTTCCTGGCTGGCAGGATGCTCTTTGAAAAGAAAGTGCCTCGTATTTATGCTAAGCACCGTCCTTCCCAGTCACTCTCCTGCTATAAGCCCTCTCTTGTTTCGCTTGGTGCTCGCTACTTGTGGGCAGGCCCCCGTGCTCCTAGGAGGACATGGCTGACCTTTTGCTTCTTGTTTCCCCTGGGCAATAGGAGAGAGGCTTGTGAGGACTAGGGGTGCTCAGGGCTCCCCAAGCAGGGAGAAGGAGTTTGTTCCTACACCGAGATGTCTGCAAATGGGAGATGACAGCTCTCTGCATCCTGGCATGCTCTTGTGTTGTTTAGGTGGAGAGTGACTATATCCTTCCAGGTCTGCGCTGAGCTCCAAGGGAACATGCGGCTCACCGCCTCTCATCAAGGGGCTACTAGGGAGTCTGGAAATAGCATTATTTCTCCTGCTATAATTTCTGCTTTCTCAAATGACTTCCTGGGTGATTGGTGGAGACAAATGCGCCAGAAATGGGAGCCTGGCAAGGAATCTGAATGCCCCCAAGTCTGAGACAGCCAAAGAGCTGAAATCAGACAGACAGACAGACACACGTCATTAGCCGCGAGCCTGCATGTGAAATGAATTGAGATTTCCTGAGCTGGGATCCAGCTGGCGCCCTAACGAAGACTTCCCTTCGTTCTTGCAAGCAGACAATAAAAAACAACCCAGATACACCCCCACCTTCCCCAGGCATTTCTGTTATATAAGTAGTCCAGGTCTTCATCAGTGTTTCTTTGATTATCTCAGTGCGCACACATAAATATACCATGTGTGCGCACACACAAAATCCATCTATTTGTCCACCCCACAAGCCGTTTTGCTGGGAGACAGCATGGTCTCCTGAATTTTTTATGGCTCTGCTTAGGTTGGAAACAATCCAAGGGTCAAACACTGTGCTGTATCTCCAGTCACCTTGCCAGTCAGCACAGAGCATGGGTCTCTGATACTTTCTGAATCTCTGATCACCCACAGGGCACTAAATTACAGCTATTACACTGCAATTCGCTGTACAATTTTATTCTTTGATACACTACCTGCCTTTGTCTGTCTGCATAGCAGCGAGAGCAGTATGCATTATTTACCAGGCTAAGTACACTGCTGCTGCTAGTGTTGGGGGAAAAAAAAAAAGATAAGAGAACTGGAACAGGCTTAAACTATACGAAGATGGCACAAATACAGCTTCCTGGGAAACAGTTTTGCAGTTATATAAAACTTCCTGAAATTTTGCAGTCCCTTTTGCCTCCCTGCGCAGAGGTGTGCCTGTGGCCTCCCAAAGCTCTTAACAAAGAACAGAGGTACTGGAGCAGATGGAGAGTCCAGTCTGGCCAGTGCCTGGGCTTCAGGAGGACCCCATGGCAAGCACTGCCTAATGGGGACGGAGAATGAAAGATACATGGTGAGGAGAGCAACATGCCGCTTTCTCCTCATGGGGTACTCCAGGGCCTTAACAGGTCTTAAGAGCCTGTGTTCTTGCTGTTTCGGCCAGAAGTCCTTCTGGGCACCAAGAAGCCATTTCTGTGTTACTTCAGTATATTCCAGCCTTTCTCTAATCTAACTGTGGTTTGTGTTCCCTCTGGGTTGTCCCTTGAACCTACTGGGACAGGGATTTGGGGAGTAAAATCAGTTCTAGAAGATTTCCATTTAGAGTTGATCAGAAAAGATCTCAGTCCTCTGCTTTGGCAACCTGAGAAAAGCAGGTGAGAGCTGGGCTTTGCTGCCTTATGTTAACTGCTGTGTCCTTTGGGCTTCCTTCCAGGGCAATGGTCTGTCTGCGAGGCAGCTTTTGGAGTGTGCCCGGGCAGAGCTGGCTGGGTGATGCTGTCCTCAGTTGACTGCTGAGAGGCAGCTCCAGGCTTCTCTGCAGTGCAGACAACTGGTGGGGGTGCCAAGGCAGAGCTGGATGAATCCTGGCAGGAAGGCAGGAGTGAGTGGCGGAGCCAAGGCCAGCCCAGAGAGGGAGAGCCTGGGAGAAGCAGGCTTGTTGCCTCTGTCTGGTGAGAGGAGGTGAAATATGCATGATGACCAAATTGCTGCTTTCCTTCCCAAACGCCCTGCAGATGTTCCCTTCACTTCCTCCTCATCAGGGGCAGCAACAGCCGGGCCACTTTGCCATGGCTCTGATTTAGGCGCTACACAGAGCGATGGTCAGACAGCACCTTATCCATCAGGTTGTGAGTATGCTGGGTGCTAGCCTGCAGGGAGAGTGAAAGCAGATGTGCACACGGTACCCGTAGGCTGAGCTGAGCAGAGTCACGCACTCAGCCCAGCTCCTGGTCTGTTATTTGTTGAGATAAGCTGCAGCCAAAATGGTTTTAAATCTAGTCTGTGGTCAGAAAAATGTTTGCTCACTGACTGAATGTCATGAGGCAAGTGTAAGGGGGAGAGAGAGCTGGGGCTCTCATTATTGCAGAGCTGGTTGAAGTGGCGTAGGCTTCTATTGTGACAGTCGGTCACAACAGACAGCTTTGATTATTTCCACTCTCCCCAGTGTTTGGGGGCCTCATTCACTTTCTCTCCATCTGTTTTCCATCTGAGCTGGCCCCATTATTGCTCAGCAAAAAAAGTAGATTGCAGGTTGCTTTCTCTGTTCGACCCCCAAAGCAGTCCTTACAGGAGATGGATTTCTGATTGAAATTCTCCCTGTCAATTGCTGCTGGGATTCTTCTGACACAGCATGAAGACAGTTCTTGTGAAATTGCTAGCATGAGAGGCTGTGTTTCCACAAGGTTCAGGCTCCCACTTCCTTCCTTTTTCTGGCAATGAGACACTGTGCCCGTTTCAGAGATGCTTCATGCCTGCTTCAGCTTTTGCCGGCCCCTGAAGCAGGAGCTTCAGAGCAGCCCGTGGAGGAGTGCCCCCAGTCATCTCCCCTCAACAAGCAAGACTGGGGGCTGTGCCTCCCTAGATAGGCATCTTCCTGAAATCAATGCTGAGAACTGAGTATTTTCCCTTTTCTGCTGAGGGGAACCAGCTCTGGGTGAATTCCAAAGACTGTGCTTTTGACACACAAAGCATCAGCCATGTTCCTGTCCCTTGTGGGCAGCTGGGCTCAGGCCACCGTTTGTGTGCTGTGCTGGGCAAAATTGCTCTTCCTTGGGCCTGAGCAGTCCTGACTGTGGGAGCAGGAACTGAGCGCACACTTGGATACGATGCTTACAGGATCTCTGCCCTTGCTAAGAGCCCATTCCAGCTCTCCCCTTACAGCCAGCCTCTCAGCATTGCTTCAAGGTTGACTATATCTTTTTTAGCCGTGTCAAACTGTGATCAAATATGGGATCCCTTAGGAAGTTGGGTGAACCTGTGCATACAGGTTAAGCACAATCTAAAGATTGGATGGGGTCCTATGTCAGGAGCATCCTTTTTGTTGTTGGTTCTGGAGGCTGCTCTGTCAGAGCAATGTGGATACAGTCCAAGAGCTCAGCTGGGAGGTGGTTCAGGCGGTTTGATGTTCAAGGGTAACACGTTAACCATCAGGATGCTGATGTAAGAGAGGAGTTCCCTTTTACCCACAGCAGAGTCTGTGGCTGTGTGAAGCAGCCTAATAGCCTTATTACCTGTTCCTCTCAGATTGTCTGGCTGATTAATGTAAAGAAGTTAAACATCAGCACCATTTTCTCCATTCTGTCCTTCACCTGACATTCTCTACTTATGTCTCAGACCTGAGAAAATATTTAGATGTCCAAAAGCTCATCTGTCCTTTTCAGCTAGAGCAGTTGGAAAAATGATTCTCCTGCCTCACATATTAGGGATAAAGCAGCTGCCCTGGCTAGGCTCATTCCTCTCCCTGGAAGAATGTGACCACTCCATGCTCCTCTGATGGCTCTGGACATGGGGCAGCTTGCACATCTCCAAGATGAGGCCAGATACAGCTGGCTGTGCTGCTCCGGGCTGTGCCTCACAACCATCACCTTGGCTGTGAGTGTGGCGTTGGCAGGCAGCAGGGAGACCAGGGCATGGAAGAAAGCAGTAGGGGAAAGAGGCTGCAGCACAAGGCATGCATTCTTTTCTAATTTGGGATTTGAACTATGCGTAGCCCATGCAGGTGGGATTTGAATGCTTTTTGATGACTTTACAAAAGGACTCTACTGTTCCCAGATTTCAAAACCTGGAGAGAGAAGGAAATTAGCCAAACTACTTAACTCCAACCTCCAATCACCAGTCCTTGAAATGACGTCAAGTGTATTGCTTCAGAGATGCTTTCAAGGTTTGAAAGAGGCTGGAGAAGTGCCATGAAACAGGGGAAGACATCTATAGGGGTAACAAACAGACAGACAGAGCCACTTTGTGTACCAGCTGCTGCTAACACCGACAAACATGGCTTAGCCATATTTTGCTCTCAGGTGGAGAGTACTCGGGTGTTTTCCACACGTGTTTATCTCTGCAGTTTATCTTGGAGGGGAGTGCTTTGTCTCAGTTGATGTGCAACCCAGCAAACACCATGCCTTACTGACCTCGCTCACACTGGCAGATGCTCTTCTGAGGGCTTTATGGATAAACTGACCTGTATCTTACTGGAACATGTTGAGACCTTGACCCAGAGTACCAGTCTCTGATGTATTAAGGTTGCTGTAAATTCCTTTAAAGAAGGAGCACCCAGCTTGGGACTGGAGACTCTGAAATATCATGAAAGCGTGAGGTCCCAGAGCACTCCTACCACTCTACTCCTGTGAATTGAGTTGCTTCCCATGCAGGGAAATTCACAGATGGGAGATCATTTTGTTCCTTCCCTGAAAAAACATGCCATTTCCCTGCTTCACTCTTTGGACTCAGGAGTTCTCTGCCAGCATAAGAGCTTGCAGTGGATTAGAGACAAAAGCCCAGGAAATGATCCCTGTTCTCTTGGGATTTCCTACATGCAGATCCATGGGAGTGCACCCAAGGCACCACTTTTCTGTGCAGGCTCTCCCAACTTTGGGCAGCCCTGGCAGCTGACAGCTTTGTCCAGGCGCTGTGCGTCCAGTTGTGCCCAGCGCATGGGCAAGGAAGAGACAGCGTGATGGAGAATCCAGCTTGTGGCAGCCCTAATTCTGTGTTGAGCCTGCCTGCTTTTCCCTGGAGGCCCTGAGGGCCTGGGGAGTAGTGGAACATGGGTGAACTGATGTCAGGGTGAAAGAGCAGAGCAGGGGGAGCAGTGGCTGTGAACCCCTTGGCTCTGGGTTTCCCGGCCGTGGGGCAGAGGGGCCCTGGGGAGCAGAGGGTGCTGCAGAGGCTAGCTGCAGGAGTCCGTGCCACACAGGCTGGGTGCATTGCCCTGGAGGAGCCTGCAGCATGGCTGGGACCCACTGTGTCCTTGTCTCTGCTGAGGGAAATGCTTTTACCCAGCAGGCATATGTTTGGCGTATGAAGGCAGCAGGTATGCCAGCTGAGGTAAGACCCACCCTGTGAGCTGTCTGCATTGAGGCAGCACTCCTTCCAACTCCAAATGTGCTCAACAGGAGACCTGACTTTTAAATTAGCAAGAACAATTTGTTATGACTTTTCTTGCAGTCCCTGAGTGACTGCCAGCCCTGCAAGCAGCAGGGACCCAAAGCTGCCATTTGAAAGCCCCGGCAATGGGGGACTGGCAACAGAAATACTGGATGAGCTGCTTGGAGAAGTCCTCAGAGCCATTCAGTTTAGAGACTGGTATTAGCTAATTTTGCATTGTCCTTGTCATTTATTAGGAATTGGGAAGCAGATACTTCATGCCTTTGAAATGCCTCCAGGCTCTTCTCTCCCTATCTCCATCTGCTGTCACTGGTGTCCCAGGCTTCTCCAGGGAAATGAATGGAGAAGCTATGCGTGGCAGATTCACAGGCCTTGGCAGGAGAGCAGACACCAGGAGCTGGTAGCAGTTCAGTTCAGAGGATAATGTCCCAAACAGCAGCACTCCAGGAACACAGATGTGGGCAATACCTGCTATGAAAACAAAATCTACTCAGCAGGATGGTAGTTGCAGTTCACAAGGAGCCAACACCTCATTAATTTTCTGCTTTGTGTAAAATAAAGCTCTTTGTTAATGATATTTAGTCCTTCTTTTGCACCTTCCCTTTGAGGAGCTTGAAAGCATTTTGCAGACACTAATTAGTAATGGGTTGCAACTCCTTGGGAAACACAGTGGAAAAAAAAAAAATCAGTCTTTTATACCTGGAGAAGCTGAGGCACAAGGACAACGCTTTTCCTACATGATGCCAGAAGAGCACAAAGCAGCAGCTGAATAGGTTGGAGGCACTGTGGGGGGAAACAACGTCCTCGTTTGCTCAGAGCAGGGCAGCGTGGGAACACAGGGAGCACAGGGCAATCTGCAGCCATCTCCTGAGACAACTGTTCCAGAGTTTTTAGGAGCAGCTCGTGGGATTGTAGGAAATCCTGACCCTTGCCATCTGCCTCTCTCAGTTTGAACTGCAGTAGCTCTGGCTGCCCTTCTCTGGTAGAGGGCTGGAACCACAGATGAGCAAAACTGTTTTGCCTGGTGAAAGGCAAGCTGAACTTAGGACCTGCCAGAAAGCTCTGAAAGGTCGAAGTAGGGAAGAGGACTGAGGAAGAGAAGAAACCTCCTTGTCACTGTGTGGCTGGTGCCTCTCTAGAATTACTTTGTGCAAGCTTTTCTCTTCTCACTGCAAGCTTGGGACTTACCAACATGAGTCTGTTTGGTGGGCTGCAAACCAAGCACGTGCACCAGCAGGCAAACAGCAGACAAATTTCCCCCCCTACCCAGCAAAGACACCAAACGGAGTGCTTTTAACTGGCAGAGTGCTAGGAGCAGGGATATGCTCTCCAGATGACCACCCACTGGTCTTTAGGTGAGACTAGGTGTGTCTGAGGTGGGTTTAATTCCCGCCTGTGCTTCAGCCTGGCTGTGAGAGGGACCTGTGGGTGGAAGGCAGACAGTGACTTTTTTGTGGCCACTCTGGAGGTTGTTCTTTCAGAGCTTTATGGGCACAGCTGGTGATTCATAGGCCAGATAAACCAGTAGCTCATTCCATCTGCATAAAACAGGCTATAGGACCTCATGCTGGTCCCTTATATTGTGCCCAGCTGCAGGAACAAGTCACATACATTAACCATTGAAGACTGCTCCCTCTGCTCCTTCCCACCGAGCTCTGTTCCTCACTGTCAGCTGGGAGGATTTATTTCTCCTGCAGAAATGTTCCCAGCATTTGATTCTTGGCTTCCTCACCTCTGCAGTGACAAGCTTGGTGTTTCCCATCTCCTCTTTTACTGAGCTCAAATTCCACAGGACCTGATCTCCAGAAGCTCTGCTTAGATAGTTGCCCTGAGACCTAGCGTAAGCCCTGCTGTGAAGTACAGTGGGGTTTTGGACACAGGAGGCAGACGGGAAGTTATTTACATTTTATTTTTCCAGTCTCACCTAATTTCAGTAAAAGAGACCTTTCATGGAAGGGAAAGTCCAATTGTCCTCTGCTTTATCCGGGTGAGAAGAGATTCTCTTGGAAGAGTCTATTTTCTGTTTAGAAAAATCTTTGTCAGCTAATGTTATTAAGGCCTGGTGAATGCATGGCAGCTTCTGTGTGAAATGAGTTTGGCAAGCTCATTTTGCATCCTAGGCTGTAGATATAGGTGTCAGAAACTAGGAGTTTGTCTCTTGCCTGGCTGTGGTCAGTGAAGAATCCAGCAGCCTTTGGGATCTGGGGCTTTAAGAACTGGGGCTCAGATCCGTTGCAAGGCAAGGCAGAGGGAAGGAAGCAGGCAATATTAATTCTGTGCTTCTCTGGAGACTAATTACAGGCTTTCTGAAGGTTTCAGCTGGCCACCTTTGTCTGGGGCTACACAAGAAAGCCCAAGAAGAGGCATTTCAAAGTCTGACAGGCTCAACCTGTAGGCAGTGCAATGACACCATGCTTTTGCTACCCATTTTAGAAAAGGTGACTGATGAAGGGTTAATTGCTGCTGAAAAGCCTCCCCCAGGTAGCTCTTACCCTAATGTAGCAACAGCATGGCTGTGGTATCCTCTGATCCATTAGAGCCTTATCTGGAGTTCTTTATTCATCTTCTAAAATCCCTTTAATTCATGTCTTCCCAGAAGACTATCAACCCTCTTCTGACTTCATCCTACTTAGCTGTGTATATAATCACCTACAGTAATCCACAAAAACGGTCCTGATACCTTGCTGCTTGGGTTATAACAAAAATTTATCCTCTGTAGGAATAATATTTTTATCTCTTTCTTCCTTTTTCTTTAAACAGATTAATAATTTCTTGGGTTTATCACAACCTCCATGGGTGCTGGACTATTCCCCATGCCTGGTATATGATGTACTGTTCTTTGCTGCTAAGTGTGGCATCTCTTCCAATATTTCAATAGTGCTCCATCGCAAACCGATGCTTTGCATTCTGCTCTTTGTTCCTTCCTTCCCCACCACACTCCCCACCCCCCAGTATCACATAAGTTTGATCTGCTCCCTGTGCATGGCCCTGTGGTGTGACTTGGTGTATCCCTCAAAAATACTTGGGAGCAAGGGCTACTGGGTTCAGCTGTGCTTGGTGCATGACAGCAAGAACACATCTGCCACTTCCCTGGACCTACAAAGATGAGTTGATTGGTACCTCACCTAGAAGTACCTGGCCCCACAGAGCCCTGGATTAGGCACCTTGTCTTTCTGATAGGGAAAGAGAAGGTCACAGCTAACCCAGCCTTCTTCTGGGGCTCATACATCCACTTCAGTCTCTGCAATGCTCCCCTGAGAGCAGGAAGCAATGCCTGAAATGCAGCCTCTCCTCATGCTGGCTTTCCACTTCTCACCTGTCCAATGCAAGAACCAGGAGCTCATTAAGCTGTGCTGACAGCTGGCAGGTTCAAAAGAGGAAACATCTGTTCTTCACATATCACATAGCTAAGCAGTAGAAATCCTTGCCATGGGGTCTTGTGTGTGCTTAAACTTTACGTATGCTCAATGGGAAGTTGGATAGGTTCATGGAGAGAGAATCCGAATCAGTTTACTAAATATACAGAAACAAAGGTAATAGGCTAGATGGGCTTTGGTGTGACTGAACCAACCCCAGGGTGTTTCTTACACTCCTCACCCCATGCAGAACACGGGTTCAGCTCCCAGTGGTGTGCTCAGGGGGGCCAAGCTAAAATCTCACAGGAACCACCAAGCTGAACACCAGAGCTGGTGGCAATAGGTCATTCCCCAGCCCTTCTCCAGGGGCAGAGGTGTAAGCCACCCTTGGGCTTGCCGTGCCTTGGCTGTGCCTGTTACCCGCTGAGCTGAGCTATGGCGTGGCAGGGAATGCAGCAGCACCGTTTCCCCCCAGCTGTGCTTTTCATGGTGGCTGGCTCTGGCAGCATGCTCTGAAAAAGGCCTAGCAGGGGGAAGGAGGCAGGTGGAGGGTTGCCTGGTTGATGTATTGCAATGTTCTTAGCTGCTCATGGAGCAATAATTGTAGCTTATAGGCTCTGCAGGGATGGTTTAAGGATCTGTGTTTTGTGCTCACACATGCTGCTTAATTCACATGTTAAGTTTTCAGTTCCAAATGGAGATGGTTTTCACCCACCTGCTTCCTTGGCGTGTTGGGCTGCCTGGGTAATCTTAATGAAATGTTTTGCATTCTTGGGATGGAAGATGGTCCACAGAGGCAAGAGCTGACATGTGATCAGTCCTAAGCAGGGAAAGGTGGCCTTAGTGTGGAGGTCTAGGAGATCTGTTACACCTTTTCTTTTTGGGACAGATGGTGAACCACATTCCTCTGCCACATTCACTCCTTCTGGAAAAAGGGATAATGCAACCCATCTCACGGGGAACCATCAATGCTGATCTCAGTGATCTCTCAGGCTGAGCTCTTCTGAGAGAGGTTAAATACTGACAAAATGGCACAGAAACAAGTCCAGTCGCCTCTGTAAATCCATTAGTACATAAATACTTAGTCTCCAGATTCAGGTAACAGAAGTTATTTTATAACTTTGCCTTTCCTATGAAAATGCTAAAGGTATGGGTGATGTCAAAATGACTAGCTGAAAACTGGCCAACTCTTCTGTCAAGGAGGGATGCTTTGGTTGCTTTGGTCAGATTTGCAAGAGATAAAACAACAGCCTCGTTTGGCAGAAAGGAGGCTGAATTCTCCTTTCCTCCAGAGACATAAAGCTTCTTTGGCCTGGCAGATGGTTGAACAATGCAGAGATGGAAATGAAAAACAGTTAAAATCCCTTCTACCAGAACACTGGAATATTCATACTGGAGCAGCTCTGCCATCCCTCAGCCTGGTATTTGTTCCCTTTCTCTTCCCTGCACCAAGAGTTGCAGAGAAGTGCGGGGCAGCCACTGTGGTGGGCATCCATAGGCTAGAACAGAGCATGTGCCCAGGAGACATCTCCTTTCTCCCCTCATATTCAAGCAGTGGAGGTCCTGGATGTCCTACACTGGGCCTGGAGGAGTTAAAATCCCTTCCAGAGAGATTTCATTCTGTCAAGTGTAATGGTGGATATTTTTATTATTCATATCAATGGCTTTTCCTGTTCTGAATGCTGCTAAGCCTCTGTCCTCAGTAAAATCCGTGGCAGTGAACTTTACAGGTTAATTATTCATTGTGTAAAAATAGTCTCTCCTTTTATCAGTTCAAAATGCATTGCCTTTCATTCTAATTGCATGTCCTCGGTTCTGGCATTATTGAGCAGTCTATATGAGGGAATGATTTACTTCTGTCCATCCAGACATTATTTTGTACCTATTTTTTCCATGCCTTGTATGTATCTTCTTTCTATATTACCTGCTCAATCTCCCTACCTCTCCCCATTCAGAAGGCTCTACTGGCTTCTGGCTGGTTTTGCTACACTCTCTGTTCCTGCTGTGTCGTTTTGGAGGCAGAGCTGCTACAGTCAAACCCAGAAGCTGGGACTCACCCCTCTGTGTCCCAGGCTTCAATCTCACAGAATCAAATAGGCTGCACTTGGGTGACACAATGACAGAGCAGGGACATGCTATTATCAGGCTTTTGCATCTTTATGCCCCCAGATACACATAGCCCAGATGGCATTGGTCTTATGGACACCTTTTGGGGTACCACATCTGGGTGTGCTTCCTATCAGCATTGCTTGCTGTGCCCCACTTGCATCTGTTGTTAAACTCCTGCGTCATATGGCTGTGGCCCCCCAACACATCACAAGGCAGGAGGCAGCTCTGAAAAAAAGTTGGCTTCAAAGTCATGTTGCTGTAAAGACTTTTTTTTTTTTTGAGTTTCCTTTTCTTTGGGTTTTTAAAATGTTTAGCAAATGGAGCTTCCAGCTTTCTTTTCTGTAATCATGTGGTTTGAGAATCTATAGGGAGAAGGCAAGCTGAGATGCTCAGGAAATAGTATGCCTCCATGAAGGGAGGATTTGAGACGACTCCTTTTCCTAACCATTAAATAGTATAAAATTTACAGAGGAAGGGTGTTATGTACCAAATGTGGCTGATAACACAGGCTCAACTGGCTTTCCACAGTTTCCTCCAGAACCGACGAACACAGACACTCTTGTGTGGTCTGAAGAGGTGGCAGAGGTACTCTTGTAATAGAGCTACATAAAGAGAGGAAAAGATTGCTAAAGTCTTGCTGTTGTGATCACTTGTTAATTCTATTACCCATATAACAGCTGCTGCATTTGAAATCCCTCACCAGATTGACCACTAATTATGTTTTAGCAGTTCTTTGAACCTGTTTTTGATTTTCAATAGCTGCTTACATCTTACTTTTGACTTCTTTGCTTTCAAATGGTGCCAGTCAGTGTGAAAAGTGTGGATGTGGGCTTTTTGAAAGTCCAAATAAACCACCTCACTTTTCCTTTATCTGCTGTTTTGCTGACATGCATAAAGCATCCTAGTAGCTGTGTGAGGCATGAATACTTTTGCTGAAGCAGTGTTGGTTTGTTCCTGTTATATCACCACTGTCACCTAGATGTTTTATTCTTTGTGCTTTAATTATATTTTCAGCTAATTTGCCTAGTTCAGAGTAAGGCTCATTGGTCTGTAATTCCCAGGATCACCACTAATGCCAATTTTAAAGATAGATACGCTTTTACTGCCCTCTAATCCTCCTTCAATACAGTAGCTTATTTTAATGAAATATCATAAGCATTAGAAGACATGGATAAACCATTGAAGCTCTGCGCCTTCCTGATCTGTGGATGCATTAGGTTGTTCCCATACCTACTCTTTCAGCCTCTCAGTCCTTTGCAATCTCTTTTCCATTTTGCTTGAAAAGAGTGATCCTGGACTAGCCTCATCCTGTCCCCCAAACACATGCTGAGATGGATGCTGAGGAGACATCACCTTCTTTCCCTCACTCTAGCAGTCTCTTTCAGTCCCTTGCAGATGACTTTTGGTAGTGCTTCCTGCTCCTGGCAATGCCATGTACACAGATTTCCCAGCCTTTTTGGAAGGGCTTCTTCAAGTACATCAGCAGGAGACGGATGACTAGGGAAAATGTGAGCCCACTGCTGAATGAGGTGGATCCATGGACTGACAGCTGTGGTCCCCCAGTGGTGGTACAGACCAGTACCCACCAGATGTAAGGCCTCAGATGGCCAATGTGCCCTCCTTACTCCTCTTTACATCCCCAAGGAGGGCATGAATGCTGTGGAGGGAAACTACCTTATTGCAAGGCTCATTGCTTCAAGGCTGTCTTTGCTCTCACTTTTGTGGTGCTGTGCAAGGCTTTTGGGGCCACCATTCCCCCTGGTCAGCTCCCCCAGTGCAGCAGAACTGCTGCAGGCTGGTACCAAGGCAGGAGCTGCGTTTCAGACAATGGGAACAAAGGGAGGATAAATTGTGTGAAATCACTTTCTGGGTCTGCAGACTGCTGCCGTCTTGTTTCTTGCTTCTTCCAGTAGTGCTGAGATCTCAAAAGGTGAAAGGAAAAGCCCCAGAGAAGAAAAGGTCTTCATGTTTTAAAGACTACGGGGTATGGTGCCTGACTTAAGTGGAGGGCTGAAAGGCTTGCTGGACATCTAAGCCAGGGCAAAGGCTGTGATGTGAGTGCTGCAGGAGTAAGTCAGAAGTCTTTCCTGCTGGAGGCTCAAGGTTGTCCAAACCCAGGTGCAGGAGCCTGAAGAAGCTTTGCATGGGCTATGTCAGGGGCTAGCACAGAAGTCTGTTGTCCAGCTTCCCTCAGCACCACAAAGAGGGTGTCACACATGCCAAGGGCCTTACAAACGACCTTACAGGTGAATAAAACCTGGGGCAGATCTCTTAGTAAAACTGAATCCTTTATGAGGCATAGGAAGAGGCAGGTACTTTGCTTTTTCCTTCACTTCCTCCCATGCTGAACTGCTCTTTTCAACTAGGATTGATTTATCTACATAAGAATGACATTTAAGGGCAATCTGTTCACATTTGGTACATAGCAATTTATAATCCATATCTGCACCTTGTTTAATCCTCCTGCTCTAAAGCAAGTCTCTTTATCATCAGCTGGAAGGCTCAGTAAGTGAAATGATACATCTTTGCTCATTAAAAACACAACTCCCCTTCTCTGTGATGAGTATGTAGCGTAAAACATTTTAGCATCCCATTTGCTTTTCATTTTCTCATACTCGCTATCTGTCAAATGAGTCTTTTGCCTCTTAATATACTCATTTTGTATGTGTATGCATCTGCCTTTCAACAGCCTTCTCCATCCTGGAGGCTGCTATATCAGAAATCCAATGGTCGTTTCTAAACAGTGAATCAGGTGACACCCAGCTGAATTTTCTCCTACCTTTTCCTGGTAATGTCACACCTGTGTCAATATACGTGTCTGAGACCTCTTAGTATAATGTTTAAACATATACTCTGTCTTGCTGGCACAAGATAAACTGTGGTGGCTGATAATGCATCTAAATCACACCATGATCAGCAGTGTCATATCTACTTAACTCTGTGTCCAAACCTACCTGGAGATGGGGCAAACGTGGTTTAATAGTATTATCTGTGCTCCACAGGAGGCAACCAGCTCAGCCAGCTTGGATTGTCTAATGGTTAGGGGTGGGATGGAGATGGCATCAAACATTCGGTGCTGAGAAGGGGCTTAGCACTCCCATTTCAGGCAGCAGGGATGGAGTCAAGGCAGCCAGCACAGTCTGGAGGGCAACACAGCTCCCCAGAGGGTAATGCCACACAGTGAGACATCCAGCTCTCCAGGCTGCATTGGCAAAGGTGGGATTTAGTTGCTGAGATACATATGCTTTGTGATATTTAAGACACCTTGGAGCACCCAGGGTGTTCTCACTGGACCCAGAGCCCCCCAAAGAGCAGCCCAGGGAGGCTGGCAGTCGTCAGAGTCATCATAGTAGAGTGATGAATGGCTTAATCATGTGGGAAACGTGTTGCCTTGAACTCTTATTCTGGGTTCAGCCTGATTTTGAGGTGGGAATATGATTATTAACATTAAGTATTAAGTGCTCATAGTTATTGATATAATGAAAGAAGGCATTGATATAATCTCAGGGTATGAACTCAGGCAAAAGTATCTGAAAGTCTTCACACTGCTGCATGCTAGATTTGCTCTCTGCAACTCCCTGAAAGGACGCTGTAGCAAGGTGGGTGTCAGTCTTTTCTCCCAAATAACAAGCAATAGGACAAGAGGAAATGGCCTCAAGTTGTGCCAGGGGAGGTTTAGATGGGATATTAGGAAAAATTCTTCATCAAAAGGGTTGTCAAGCATTGGAACAGGCTGCCCAGGGAAGTGGTTGAGTCACCACCCCCGGAGGTGTTTAAAAGATGTGTAGATGTGGCACTTAGGGACCTGGTTTAGTGGTGGACTTGGTAGTGCTGGGTTAACAGTTGGGACTGATGATCTAAAAGGTCTTTTCCAGCCTAAATAATTCTATGATGTCAAATTGTTTGGATGTGGAGAGTAAAAGTCAAAAAAATTGTAGAGAGCTGTCAAACTTAAAAATGAGAGTCCTTATGAATGCCATTAGAAATGTTCATTTTTGTAGGCACAGAACAAGCATCAGAACCTACTTTGTTGCTCAACAGGATTTCTAGTATAGACAGGAGGGAAAAAGGCATAAAATAAAGGCATGTTGTGATATCCCCAGCAGAGTGCCAGCTACCTCTTCTATGCCCATCCAGCTAATGCCCGAACACAGTCAGTGTCCTGAGGACATATAGTGATGGCACAGCTTCTGGAGAGCTGGATTATCACACAGATACTTTCTGGACTTTCTGTGTGTGCACAGAAAATAATCTGGCAGCAACACATACGAAACCTGCCTGGGTAGCTAAGGGACAAATGAGGACAGTCAGTTTAATTTTAACTGTCGATGCTACATGCTGTCCTCATTTGTTCCTCAGCCAAGCTACTAGCATGTTTTTCTCTTAATTTGATCTGCTAGTCCTAACCTACTTAATTTCTAGCCCAATCTTTCACCACAACAGCTACCCATCGGCCAGCTGAACAACATTTCTTAATGCAGGGAATAAAATAAAACATCTTGCTGGACCTTCTGAAAGCCCTAAACCAAACCTGTGGGTTGATGCCTGTAGGAAGAGCAGTCCTGGTGTCACCTGGGAGAATCTCAGAGCATCCTGCACCTGGGGGCACAAGCCACTGAGAGCTGCTGCCTCCTCATTCCTGCCTTGGCCCTTCTCACTTTGCTTTTTGGCTAGAGGCGGCTGTATTACACTCAGCACGTTCTCCCTCTTTAGATGGCTTGGCCAGCTGAGAGCATCAGGTACCAGACAGTCGAGTGATCACATCAGGGTGGAAGCCAGCTTCAAATGCTGGATGTGGTCAGTTTGGGAAGCACAGGTAATTTGCATTTCCAAACTCCAAAAGACTTGCATGCAAATGGCAAGCAGCTGGTATGGAGCTTTGATCATCCTTCAAACTGTAAGTAACACCTGATTAGAGATAAGCAAAGGTAATATCTCTAGTTAATAAGGGCAGTAAATGTGCTCTGGGCTTGTACATGGCCATGCCTGACCTCAGCAATATTTAAAGCTTTTGAACAACTTGTGAAAGATGGACAAATTAGAGGAGGTAAATGGAAAAGGTCATACAATGAAACATGAGTTTTGCCCTGGGCAGGTCATGGCAGAGCTATCTGATATCTTTCTTTGAGAAGGCAGCTGATTTTCTGGACAAGAGATGTGGGAGGTCTATTTATGCTTCAAATACATTTTTGATAGGATGCCACTGAGAAACCAGTGGAGCTGAAGTATTTTGGGATCAGTAGAGCTGACAATTAGTGTAAAATACTGGCTCAAAAGGAGATGACAGCAGAGTGTGTTTCACAAGAGTGTACTGACCAGGCTTAAAAGCAGTGTTTCTTAGGGGTGAATCTTAGGACTGATGTAATGTTTTCATTAATTGAAGCATAGGTGTCCTCTGGTGGAATTTGATACTCACACAAAGATGGGAGACATCAGCAGAACAAAAGAGGATCAGAACATGAGAAATTAGGTTACTTTGAAGACTGGAATACCAGAGAGGTACTAATGTCTGATACTACAAAATACAGTGTCAGGAAGTCTGAGGAACTGCTTATAAAAACTCAGCTATAAGCTGAGGGTCCACGTCTTTGAAACAGTCAGGAAGACAGAGATCCTGGGGGTGCTACAGCATCATATTGGCTGGCAAAAATGGTGATTTGTTGATTTCTCAGCAGTGCGTACAAATACCTGAAGGGAGAGTGCAAAGAAGGCAGAACCAGGCTCTTTTCAGTGGTGCTCAGTGGCAGAACAAGAGGCAATGGGCACAAACTGAAACACAGGAGGTTCTTGAACATCAGGAAACATTTTTTCACTGTGAGAGTGACCAAGCAGTAGCACAGAGAGGTGATGGAGTCTCCATCCTTGGAGATATTCAGAAGCTGTCTGGACACAGCCCAGAGCCACCAGGTCTGGGTGGCCCTGCTTGAGCACGAGGGTTGGACAAGATGACCTCCAGAGGTCTCTTCCAACCTCAATCTTTCTGTGATTCTGTGTGGAAATGATACAGGCAGGAGAAACGGAAATGCCTGTCCTCTCAGATAAGGTATTTCCTGCAAAGAACGGCAATTACTACTGCTGTCATAGTAAAATACATCTGCTTACAAATAACAGTAGGCTAGAAAAAGGCTTTGTAACCATCAGAAAGCAGTGAGTGTCTGCAGTAGTTTCTCAGCAGGTGTAACGGGGAGAAAAAGCTCCAGTGGGATTTGAGAAGGAGCTTGTCAACATGTAAGAGGAATATGGCCATTTGCTTGCTAGAGGGAGCAGAGGATTGGGCTCAGGTTTTTAGGTGGCAAGTCTGTGTTTTTAAACTGCCAAGAAGGACAATTCCACCTTTTAGGGTATTGCTTCCAACCTGAAGCTTCAGAGAGGGCCCCTTGGCATCAGCAGGGCAGTGTTATGTTTTATATTCTTTCATTTTCTAGATCATAATTTTTAAGCCCTTGCTGAAAGTTCATCTCTTCCTTTGGCTTCCTGAATCGGGAAAAAGTACAGACACAGCAGACTTACAATACAATCTTTCATGCTTTTCTAGGTTGCTGTAAGTCTAGGTTTTGGGAAATCAAATGTGTCACTGTAATTGGCCTCAGCTGCCTCCCTGATGCTGCCTTCTCCTTGCCAGAGATTCGTGCAGTATTTCCTGTTGTCAGTTAACTTCTCCCATAATATACCAAATACCTTTAACAGTGCTTTTTGGGAAAATGACTCCATTCAGCGGTTTCACACCTCTGGGCAATCTGCTCAGAAATGCAGCACTCTGAGGGCATGAGCAGTGAGCTACAGCCCGTTCTGCACATTGCACCAGGAAATGTTTGTATACCCACTTTGAATATTCCTGCTCAGTCGTGGTGGCCCACACCATTCATGGGTCGCTCTGCTTCCACCTTTGCTCTCCTGAAGTTGTCTTTAGCCTGCCTGGGGGGAGGCTGGCAGGGAGAGAGGCATGCAGGTCCTGTGTCACCTGGAGGTGACAGGAGCTGGGGGAGAGGAGGGTCAGGGACATCTGTGAGCTGACTCCCTGATGTGGGCTCTGTTGTCCCTCTCTCTATTTGCTGTGCCTCTGTATATACCTGATACAGACCTTGGTGTGTGCCTCAGTGCGGAGCATCCTGAGCACAGCCAGCTTGCTGCAGGAATCAGAGCATTATAAAGCTGAGGTTTCCAAAACAGAAGCTGATTCCTGTGATTCTGTGATTCCAGGAAGGTCTGGACATACTCACCTTAGCCTCTGCCGTGAACCCTAAGCCAACCACTGCAGCCAAACTTACTGCTAGAAGTTTATAAACACAGGAGGGAGAGATTGAAAATTCAGGTACCTTCATCCAGGCAAGGCTGTGATCAGTGTGTCCCAGTGCCCAGTCCCACACTCGGATACTGGTCAGTGCTGTGTCTTACTTTAGGTTAATGGAGATGCTGTGCCATGGAGTTCACCGCAAGCCAAAGGAAGCAACAAAACACTGATCTATCTGTCAGCTGAGAAGGATAATTTATGTTTTTCCCTTTGGTATGGAGGTGTGTATTTTACTGACAGATTCAGCTGTAAAAGAGCAACAGAGAGATGTTTGTGCTAAGAGACAGTAATCCGTGACGCGCTGGGGATCTGTGCTACTCTGCTCTCTGCGTCACAGATAACAGCAATGTCACAGTGCATCTCCCCAGCTGAACGAAAACACCATCACAGCAGCAGCCCAGATGCTGCAGCTCAGAGTAATGATGCCATTGCACTTGTGACTATTACTCAGAGATACTCTCCTTGCTGTGAATATGCTGCATGCATTCAGCTTTCCCAGCTGTGGTACATGGTCTGGTCAAACTGGTGAGGCAGGCTTAGAGAGGCTGAGATATCAGCTTTTGTTTCAGCTTTCTAGTGCTTCTGGGAGCACACAGAATCTGAAAAATGAGAAAATATTCTGTTGCATCACTCCTGGCACTAATGGCATTTTATGACTATGGCCAGAGTCCCGCCTGGCCAAGCTTGCACCGGGTGAGAGGCGCAGCACCAGGAGCCTCCCTTGCAGCCAGTGCTCAGAGCCTTCCCCAGCCTTGCCTTGCTCTGGGACCCCATCGGAGCTGCGGGATGAAGTGGAGGGGGTCTCAGAGCTGCCAGCCCTCCCTGTGCACCACACAAGAGAAGACCGAGGAACGTGTAAGCTTGGCAGTGTCTGCTCTCTGGAAAAGGCTGGAGGAGCTTTTAAGATCTTGTGTTCCTGGGCTAACATCTTTTCCTTGAGGAAGGGCTGACAGCCACATTTGTTGTGCCAGTCCTCCAGTCAGTAAAAAGGGGATAATGAGTCCACTAGCAAATACTTTATTCACCTCCTGTTCCCCCCTGCCCCCAGTTTCCAGTTTGCATGGCTGTGTTGCTGGCTGTCTTATGTGAAGTGCTACCCTAATGCAAGCGACAGCAACGGGTAGAGGGTCACCCAGCAGATCCATGCAGTAATCTGTAGATTCCTCTTCAGTGGACTGCAACTTGAACAGCCCTGGCCCAAGAAGCCTGTGAAGGCAGCATGGCACCCAGCATGGAGGTGAGGGGTGTATTACTCTGGTGGGGTGCTCCTGGTGCTTCCTCAGAAAATAGGCGCAGGGCAGGGTCCTGTCCGTGTACTCAGCACTTAGTAAGTTGGAGGAAACCTTGGCTGCCTAGGAGCACACAAAAGCTTTCCAGGTGAGGAGGAATGTGGGATCAGCCTGGAAAGCTGCTGCATCTCCTAGCTTAGCTCAGAAGGAACATAAGTGAAGAACAAAGGTTCACCCACGTGCCCCAAGGCTCACTGGTGCCTGCTAGAGCAACACCAACAGCAGTGCCTGAGCTTCTCATGTGCAGGTGAATCATGTTTCAATGGACCAGGTCTGGAGCTTGTATGTGTCCTCACTCAGCCAAAGCCTGAAGCAACACCAGGCTTGCCCACTGTCTGTGCTATAAGCTCCAGCCTGGGCTGGGAAGCTGCCCCGGCACAGGCAGCAGGCTGTTATATGCTGGATCAATTGAGCCCAGACTGGGTCAAGCTTGGGTACAGGGGGTGTCCCAAGCTTGGTACCTCCCATAGACGTTGCAAGTGTTTTAAGCTTGAACTACCAGCAGCACTATGAACAAAAGCATGGATCACAGAGCCCTAATGGTTCATGATCCTCAGAAGCCTCTTACTGCTTTTCTCACAGCATGTAAGACAGGCTGACTGAAAAGGGAGAAACTTCCCCAGGGATAGGTTATACCTTCAGGTTTCTTTCTGTCTCCCTTGGGAGAGTCCAGCACTGGCCAGTGCCAAGGACTGGTCACACTGAGCCCGTTGGCTCCTTTTTCCTTGTGGAAGCAGGCCAAGCTGCTGCTTCTTAGGACGCAGGAGATTGTAGAGAATATTTCAAGACTCATTGCACCAAAGCCTCCCTCGCTTCAGAGCTTTGATACGCAAAATATGGAAACAAACCCAAGTTTCGCCTTTTCTAATTACTGCTCAGTGCTTGAAATGTGTCTCTCACATTTCTGGCTGCTATGGGAAGGTGGTGATGTGGAAAGCTGATGTATATTAAAAGAGTGTGATTTGGCTCCCTGTTGCTGCTGGCTCTGCTCTCCGTAGAGCCTGCAGTACACCCTGAATTTCTGTAGATGTTGCTGCATGCCTGCAGTCTCCCAGCAAGGCTTTTCACAGAGGGAAGCCCACAAGTCCAGAGCATCTGGAGGATGCTGCGCTTTCAGAGGGGCTTCTCTTCCCTCCGTGAGCTCCAGAAAGTGAAGATACAGGCGTGGAGGCTGATATCTGCTGTCCAACAGTGAGTCTTGAGGAACTGGCTAGCTAGGATGGATTGGGATGGGTCCCAAAACGTCATTGTGTCTAAACCTGGTGGAGGTAAGAGTTTGTTGAAAATCATTGCCAGCCTTGCGTGCGGGCAGCAAGTCCATGTTGTATTGCCTTTGCTGCTGGGTTCCCACACTGGCGGGCAGTGCCAGGTCTGAAAACATGTCTGTTCCTAATGTCATCCTTCCATCCTGGGGAATCAAAAGGTTTGCAGGTATGGCATTCCCCAGTGTGTCCCAGAGCATCCCCCAAGTCTGAGCCTTCCTCAGCATTACGTGTATCCACCCTCTTGGGTTACAGGAGCCCACTAGCTCTGAAGCAGCACGAGGTCTGGGGGCAGAGTAGATACCTTTTATAACCTTAAACTGCCGTGGCCTCTGCAAAGTAATCTGCAGTTGCCAGCTGAAACTCATGGTGTGCAAGCCTGTACGCTCCCTGCGACAGGTCCTGCCCTGGGGATATTGGTTGAAGCCAGGTTAGAGATTGATGTGACTGCTCTTGATTGAGGGCGGGTAAGCAGGAATCAGCTGGGTCCCAGGGAACCCAGAGTAAATCCCAGCAGATGGGAAATACTCCTTTGTGACAGATGCAAGACCTTAGAAGCAAGGAACCTTCAAAGACGATTACCCTGAGATGTGATCTGTGCCAGGCACACATAGAGTGACTGGAGATGCTCTTGCATCAGTGCTCTCAGTGCCACATGTCATTGGCTCCTCAGCCCCACGCAATGGACAGAGTCGGGGCGGGGGTGTGTGGGGGTGGGGGGGAAGGAGCGGGGCAGCAGGCTGCAGCCATGCAGGGTGTTAGGCTGCTGCACAGCTGTTCTTCCCTCCTACCACCTGCAGCAAGCAATGCACCGGGTAATGGAGATGGCCGGGCTCTGCCTCCTTCTTTCTCTATGTCTCTCCCAAATAAGTCCACCTTGTTTAATTAATACAAGTCCCTAGTCTGCAAGCACAGGAGAAATTTCTCAAGGGAGAAATTACTTGCTCTGGTTTAAGAAACCGGACAAAGATAGATGGTGATGGATTTAAAGAAACAGCCCTGACTGAAAAACACACAGCCAGAGCTGGAACAAAGGGCTGACATATCCATGTCAGACCTGACCAGGGTCTGATGGGGCCGATCTGCACCACGTGATAGGCTTGGCACAAGTGCTTGGCATGTTTGTTTATAGATATTGTTTCTTTTCAATGTTTATGCCCTGAAATGAGGGTACAGTGTTTTGGGGAAGCTGGCAAGTCACTGACTGTCACTGTCCCAGAGCAGGGACAGAGATGTGAGCCCTGAATGGAGGCTGATGGTGCTCAGAATAATCAGAGGCAAGTACAATGGGAATGCTGTTACAAAACTATGGCCCTCTCCTAACATGACAGTAGCCAAAGGTCTTAGCACCAAGTATCTAGCCAAGGTTGGGACGGGGGGACTAGTCCTCCTCACCCTCACCTCTACATGTCAAAGCAGCCAAGCCTGACTGCTGGAGGGGGAGTTGCAATATGTTGAAGGGAGCGCAAATAGTTACAAAGCCCAAGGAACTGTCAGTGCCACCCGCAGCAAGCAGGGCATAGAAGAAATGTACCACTCTTTGCTCATCCATGTAGTTCTCTCAGTCTTCTGCTCCCTGCCAGTGGCATAAGTAAGTCATGGATGTCCTGAAGAGTACAGCGGGGACCATGGGGATCTCAGTCTGGCTTGCTCAATAGAAGAACCTAGCTGGCTGGATAAACTTGCCACTTCTGCATCAGTCCAAATCCCGGAGCTGAGGGATTTTTGTTTGTCCTGCCTGCCCCAGGCTTGCAAGGATGCGTGGCTCCCATGGAGAATGAAGCATGGGAGCGACCAGATAAGTGGCTTGGACTTGAACGCAGCTGCTGTGGAGGAGGCACAACAGGGCGTTCATGCCCTGCAGGTGCATGGGTTCACTTGCCATGCAGGTTTACGGGATCCATCCAAATGCCCGTCCAGCACAAGTATGCAGTGCAGCTGCTGCAAAATACTCTCCCAGCAATCTCAGCTCAGGGACTCTTTGACCAGAGCTGCTTAGTTAAGCCAAATCAGTAGCTTTGTCTTGCTTGACTGGTCCACCCCCTTTTGTATCCGTGTTGATGTTGAGCATCCCCAACACCCTGTGGCAAGGTGTCATGCAGCTTAACAAAGCCTTGTATGAAGAACCACAATTTCTTGGTTGCTTTGTACCAACCACTTCCTACATTCATTTCATGCTCCCCCGAATAGTTATGGTATCAGAAGAGACAACAAACACCTCTGGCTTTGGCAAATGCACTGAAATCTGCCCCGTCCAACCTAGACCCTGGTCAGTCTAAGGGCAGGCTTAGGCTACATTCAACTTTCGGGCTGTGATTTGCCCATCACTTTTAGGATCTGCATGTTATCTGGTGTCGGATGTCACCCTACAGCTTCATCTTTTGCAAAAAGAGGGAGACCTCACCAGATACATCTGCTTTTATGAAATGCCAGCCCAGAGTCCAGGCGCAAGCTGCCCAGGAGGTCCTTGCTCTGCAGGCATAGCTCGAATAAAGGCTGGGTGAGACCCTAGCTGTGCTGAGCTGCTGATATCGCAGCCCCCACCCTCCTGTGGGCTACCTGCCTGGCTGGCACCTGGTCAGCAGATAGGATTCCTGTCTGGCTGTGCCATTCGTGGGGCTTGAATACCTCACCCCAGGCAGGGGATGAGGCAGAGACAGGCCCATTCTCCCTTGCACGTGCATCAGCGGAGAGGTAAGGTGGCCCACTAATGGACTGAGCTGCTTTCTGAAGGGCTGCAGGTGGGTGGAAAGCACCAGCGTCCCCTTCAGTGAGCGGCAGTGGCGGCGGCTCATTTTCCCCAGGGTCTCATGTCCTTTCAGCGTTAGCCCTGTGCACAAAGGGAGGCTGCCTTGCATGCCAGCAGGAGCTAGCCTGGCCTTTGAGCAGCACAATCACTCCTTTCACTGCTTTCAGCTGCCTTGTTCCCCTCCACACCCCCATGAGGGGCTGGGAGCGGAGCCCGGGGCGCCAGGAGCCTGGGGATTGGAGCCCTTGGCCAGGAGATCTGCTGCTCTGTTGTCTGAAGCAGCTGCTTGGGTCCTTTTGGAACAGCAGTTCTTCCTACCAAGAGCTGCAGGACTGAAATGGTGACACAGCTACTGTAGGAGCTGGGGGAGAAATCTTGGCTCCATGCAAGGGCATGGTTTTGAAGTGGGTCATCGCCTCTCCTCGCCGGCACGTCCCTGTGCCAGTACTCAGAGGGGCAGTGGGTGCTCAGCGGTGCTTTGATTTGGCTACTCCCTCATCAGTTTGGGTGCCAAAATCTGGCACCCCTTTTTGGGAACTGGTGTGCCTGTTCACCCCTCAGGGACAGGGAATGGTGACCGGGCCCCTCTCCCTGGCTGGTCTGTGAGGTGGCAGCTTGGTTTGGGGAGCACTGGTGCTCAGGACAATGGGTCATTCACCCCCTTCTTTTATCTTCCCTGTCATGTCTTTCAGGGCTTCCAATCACTCTCTCTGGTCATTCATCCCCCTGTCCCAACATGTTGTTGTAGAAGTTGGCTCTCATTTTGGATCGCCCCCCCAGATCACCCCTGCTTCAGAGGGGTGCACTGGCGGGTGAAGGAGGTGGGAGAGCAGTCCTGGCAGGCGTGAGTACCAGCATCAATCAGGCTGCAGGGCAGGCAAGTCTTGGGGGGAAAAGTGGTAGAATTTGGTTTTAGGTTTTGATTGGGTTTTTTCCTCCCCTTTTTAAAGAATACCTTAGGACCTCCAAATCCTGCTTGGAAATCTGCTTTGTCAAAGGCCAGCCCTGCCTCCCAGAGTCTGCTCCTTCCAGTTTCTTTGTGCTTCTGAACAATCTGCTCCTACACATGTTAAGAAGCACTTAGCAAGTGACTAAAACAAAGACTCAGAAAAGGAATAACCTAAGGATTTAATAAACTGCAAATGAAATTATATAAAAAAATTTCCCAGGCAGTTGAGTTTTCAGTGATTAAGAAAATACAATTTCCTGTAATTAAATCTTAACAAGAAATGTTATTAAAAACACTCTGTCCTGGCTTTTGTAATAATTGCCCATTCCCCCAGAACAGTAAACAGAATTAGAGTCTGCAACACACACTGTAATCCATGTGTCATTTTGATCAAATTTGCCTTAATAACTTTATCTGGAGAGAAATGTTGAATCACAGTGTCTGAAATGGAAGCCCCTGCATGGCAAATGCGACATGTGGCTGCTGCTGGGGCTGGGGCAGGGGACAGTCAGGGCAGAGGCGGTGCTGGCACTGGCTGGAGGTGAGTACGCTGGCAGGGATGCTCTGTCCTTGCACGGGCTCCCTCCATGGCTGCTGCTGCACCTTAAGCCCTGGAGGTTAACGGGCTTGGTGCTCTTCTCCGTGTCGTAGGGCATGGACCCTCCTTGTGGCTCTACCCCTCAGCATCTCCATCCCAAACTTCTTTGGTGCCCCAGCTCCCCCCATGGCACCTCAACCCTTCCTCCTGGGAAGCCCTGCTTTGCAAGGGTCATTTGCTCACATCCATGGGTTTAGCCCCTTCCCACATGGTCTTTAATGCCTGGTGAAGCACTCCTGGTGCTCCCTTTCATGCAGTGTTCAATGGCATGGCTGCTACCTGCATTTTAGGGCTGGTGCTCGGCTTTGTGCTGACATGTCCCTGTCCCCCACTCCTTGGGTCTGGCTGTTGGGGGGCTCTGGCTGTGTGGCTGCCACAGCCTTGCCCGTGCCCCTTCCCAGCACTGGCTGGCCTCGGCTGCAGGCAGAAGGGAGGTTTTCTCCCTTGCCTCGTTGTTCTCCACAGCATGCCTGACAAGGCATTGTGCATTTCCAATCCCCTCCAAAATCTCCTCCTGAATGCCGGGGCTGGGGATAAAAGTGGAGCGGAGTGTGGCATGGGGAGTGCTGGCACATCCTTCCCGGGCGGAGGAGACTAACCAGGGTCTCTGTCAGCTGGCTGACAATTTCCAGCCTAACCTGAAATCAGCCTGACAGCAGCTGGGCAGCCCACTCACCTGGGGGGTAATTTTTAAAGCTGGTAATTGGCTGTCATTGCTGTTGTGTCAGGCTGTGCCACTCACCCTCCGGCAAAGCCTGGGAAAGGGATGGGGAAGCTGCTTGCCTGGAGAATGAAGGTTTCTCATGTGTGCCAGGGCAGACACAGGTAGAGAAGGGGCAGTGGCTGCACTCGCCTGGTAGGGTTGTCCTGGATGCTGCTGCTCTGCATCTTGCAGTGGTGGGGGAAAATGAATGAAAATCCCTGCTATGAACGGGAGCTGTTTGCAGCAAATGTGAAAGGGGAATGGATTTTGTGAGCAGCTTTGCTGCAGAAAGCTGCTGGCAGATTTTTCTAGGAAGGGCAGAGAGACTTGGTCTGGTATCAAAGGGAGGGGTGTGGGCTTAGATTTGGAGTGGTCTTGCTTCTGACGCTGTTCCTAGCCATGGGAAAAGGCTGGTTTCTTTTGTCCAGATGTGCTACAGGGCTGTAGAGCCTCTGTCAGCAATGGCAGGCACGGCACTGAGCAAAACCTGGATCCACTATCTGCAAGGACTTCCGATATTTCAGCAGTTGCTTATATCCCCGGGTGGAGGTGAAATGTAGAAACTGGGGAGATCTGAGGGGAGCAGAGAAACTTTTGAATTACTATGCCATTTTTTGTCTAGAGGCAAACATCTGGACATGGCGTACAGTTCTGTTCAGTAGGACATACATTTTCCCACCCATCTTCATTGTGCCTCTGAGCTGTAGTTAAAGAACCAGTTGTTGTTTTCTCTAGTGATCCAGCTTCCCAGCTAGATATACCCCAACCCTTGTGCCTCCTGTGAGACCCTGTAACTCATGGAAGCTCTCCTTATTGCATTGCAGGAGATAGAGGCCAGCCCAAGCAGAGAGGACTCAGCTTCTCAAGGAGAATCTGAAGCCTGAACTACAAACCCTGCAAGGCTCTGTACTTACAAGGAAGCCTGGGTTTAAGCCAGAAAGACCTAATGAACCTGTTGTGCTCGATCTCCTGGCCCTGTCAGTGGGTGCCTGGCTGTGAGAAGAGGACAGATCCTGCCAAGATGATGCTAGCCAGCCAGCACGGCAAATAGGAGGAAGATAGACAGTGGAATGCCTCTATTTATCTCTCTCTATCTCTATCCCTCTACCTACCTACCTACATATTTTTCACTCCAACCTCCTTTTTTCTACAGTTACACCAATCCATCCATCTCTTTCTAACAGAGAAATGCTCCATTACACTGTGTGATGGTAGCAACTCCCTCTCTGAGTAGTGTCTGTAGGGGCAATCACCATAGTATCGAGGCATCACCTGCCTACACAAGAAAAGGCTCAGAAAGTGCTCCGCACCTGTGAAATATGGTGATGAACCATTTTCTAGCTCTGAAAACTCCCAGACAAACATACAGCAGATGCAGTTTCTCTAAACAATGCCTTCTTGCAGAAACTAAGTTATTTGCTGTACGGGATCCAGCGGTCCTGCTACCCTGCAAAAGCTGCATGCTCCCACTGGACTCAGTCCTGCATTATTTCAGGGAAGTGGCAGGGCAGACTCCACAGCCCACATACTCCATCAATGTGTTTTGCTGGCCAATTTCTTATCTGTCAGAGTCTAAAATGCCTGCTGCTGTCAGGGTGTTTGAACAAACTGCCAAATTCTTGCTCCATGTCACACTGCTGGCATCTGTTGCTTGTTCTGGCAATAAACCAGTTTATACCGTCACGATCCAACCCAACGGTTCTCCTGAGTCTGAGCGGGATGGCTTGGGAAGGCAGTTTCCTTTTCGTAAGGTTTTTATTAAAAACAACATTGGAGAGAGGAGTTTCTGTGCTGAGATGGTGGAAGCTGTTGAGGGATTTTTTTTTTTACTGCACATCATGCAGTCAGTATTTTATGTGCTTTCTTCCTGCAGGGGATGGCCTCGATGCTTCTCTTCCTTCCGCAGGTGTAAATGAGGACTCTTTTTAGTGGAGTTACCCTGCTGTGAAGCAGGTGTAAGTGAGAGGAAAACCAAGCCCCATCTAAAAAGAATTGGCAAAGATAAAGTCTTGGGAGCATGTCGGAGGTTGCTGCTTCAGTAGATACTTGAGGAATATTCTCTTTCAAGCCACCAAGTTTAATAAAACCCTGTCACAGCTATTTGGTGGAAAGCAAGGCTATGGCAGGGCTAGGCTTCAAATACTGGCCCAGCCTCCCTGGGAACCTGCTTACCTCTTGGGGAGGGCTTGGTGTGACCAAGCAGCTCTGATGAGAAGCAGTGGGACCCTGAGGCTGGGTTGAGTACAAAATGGCATTTAAAAACAGGCAGCTCTGAACCTTCCAGCAAAGGAGAAATTATTTCAAAAGAGCCAGTGTCAGGAGTGAATCGGACGTGCTGCTTTGAAACCAAGCTTCCTGTGGAAACTCAGCACCTGAAATCTGCTGAGGCTTGAGTGGTTTGACGCTTGATGTGTCCACAGCAGCATTTTCAGCTGTGAGCCCTCAGGCATACAGAGGGATGTTGCAGACCCTCGTCTGGAAGCAGGGGTCCAAGGGTTTGGGAAAAGTTTGTTTGGACCAAAGGCAGTGAGGGGTCCTTTCAGCTGTCACCTGGTAGAAGTCCAGCTCAGGAGGATGAGATACTCCTGGTATTTCATCTTGTTCTGCTGTCTTGTGGAAGTCTAGCTTCATTGCCCAGTGGGAAGAGAAGTGACTGGAAGCCCATCTGGCTCCAGCCACTAGAGTATGAGGGTTTATTTGAGCAAAAGAAGGAGAAGATATACGGCTGGGCCACAGACAGTGTTCCAGGAAACACTTGGCTGGGTTATGAAAGCTGGAAGGTTAACACTGAAACCTCAGGTAGCGCTCACAATGAAGGCAGCTGCTGTACCTTGTGCACACTGTGCCTGTGCTGGAGCAGCCTAATGCTCTCACCTGTGCCTTGGGCTGCCACCCCCAGCACCCCTGCATTATTAAATAGGACAGTGACCTTGTAGAAACTGATCCTAAAATCTTGCCCATCTAGTGGAACCCAGTCTTGGGGACCTACCACTGGGAGGTGTAAGTCAGACCAGAGCTGTGCTGTTCAAAAGCTGTGGCATCAGAGACATTTATCCATCAGGAGACTGTCACACTGCTTTCTGTGCTGAAGGTGTCTTAACGCCGCTGCTGCGGTCCTACCCAGCAGCGTACGGGCTTCCCACCTCACCTCTTTACCCTGGTCCTGCAAAGAGCCAGTGCCTGAGCTCTCTTGGCTTGTACCTTACCTCCAAAATTACTGCTCCTCTTTCTTCTAGACAACACAGTCTCCTCTCTTCTCCACCTCCTCTAGAAAGGGAGCAGCATGATGTGATTAAAAGTAGAAGACTGGAAGGAAAGGTGGCTTTTCTGTAGTAGCAGATACAAACAAGAAAACCTACAGAGATCATGTGCCAGGCTCAGTTTCGTTAAGGTTTTTAGCTTTTGGCCAATGACGGGTGTTGAGTTCAATCACTCGGGTCACGTTTTACAGTCATTAAAAAAAAAACCCAACCCAACCAAAAAAAAAAAAAAGAAAGAAAAAAGTGAGAGATTGTAAGCCATTTTCAGGAAGTCCCCTCACTTTGTGTTACTACAAAATTTTAATTATCTTGCTCTGCACTTTGCACTGATCTTTGGATGTTGAAACTGAGACTTTAAGCTAAGGATCATGCTCTAATTTGGCATCATTTTTGCATAGTAATACAGCTCCTTTGGCACTTTTTCCAAACCCTGAGTTCTCCTCATCCTGCACTGGTTGTAGGGGCAGCAGAGCTCTCTGCTGTGGCCATGGCTCTTTTGAACACCATCCACTGGATCTCCCCTGTCCTAGGAGGCTGTGCAATCCAAATGACATTGTTCAAAGCCAGCATGCCCTGCAGATGTATGCATGCAATTAGTAACCTTCCTACCCACCTGAATTTTTGGCATCAACCCTTCCATCCCTTTGAAAATGCCTTAAGAATGATCCCCCTGTGGCCTTTATCATCCATCAGAGCCACAGAGATCCTATAGAGTCAGACAGAATATGAAAATAACTTTTTCTGTAAGTGGACTCAATGCAGTGAAGATCTGTGGGACTTTGAAGCTAAGAATTCCTTGCCAGAGGATGTTAAGCTGCCAGAGTTTATCCAGGTCCAAAAGGAGACTGGACCCAGAGGCAGCTCCCAATGAGTACCTGTGCTCCTCCTCAGCTCTGACACCCCCTCTTTGTGGCTGATGGGTGAGCTGGGCAGATGCACAGCTTGCAGGCACACAAAACTGGTGCATGCACCTGTGTCCTGCTTCTCTGCCCATCTGGGGGGCAAGTGCATTCCTGCAGAGGGGTGGGGGGAGCAGGCAGGTGCGGGAATATATAAAGTTGCTGCAGGTCAACGTTACAGTGCTCATTTTCTGGAAGCTGCAAACAGCCTTTAAAGCACAAATGTGCCCGTCTGCTTCTGTTCATTTGAATTTTGCCTGGCTGTTTTTTGAAGGCTTTGAAAGGGCTCTAAGTTTGTACTGTGTTATGCATGTTCAATAATGCATTTCCTGCTCACAATGTTTAAATTGTTATCTTCATTGTTATTTATTAAAACATCTCCAAGAATGTCTGGACATTCATGGCTCTGCATCTCAAGTGATTCATTAAAACACCCACTTTCCCTGTCAGAAACTCCACTCCCGCATTATATTCCGACCTGCACCACTGCGTGGGTGAGAGGCCCCGTGTAAGGCGAGGCACTGCACATCCACAGGACAGGGGTGTCTGTGGAGTGTCTTGCAGATGGATGTGAGCATAGACTTTCATTTCTTCCGGCTTGGTTACCTGTGAGCCGGCTCTCCCCTAGTGTTAACCCCTGCTAGCAGGATGCTGAGCGGCAGCTGTCCTGCCCCTGCTCTCCTCAGCATGGCTTAGGAATTTGTCACACCTTGATAACCCAGCTACGTGGCTTCTGGGTTAGAGCTGGCTGCTGCTGAGCTCAGAAGGTGGGCAGGCAAAGACCCGGCATTGATATGCTCATGTAAGAGCAAAAATAGTATTTGCAAACCCAGGGAAAGTATGCTATCTTCAGTCAGCAGTCCCTGCTGTTTGGCCCTCGCGAGATTGCATCTGGAGTACTGGGTCCAGTCTGGGGCTCCCTGGGAAGAAATACCAACAAACTGGAGTGAGCCGAGAGGAAGGATACTGAGATGGTTGGGCGTTGGAGCACCTGGCATGTGACAAGAGTCTGGAGAAGCAGGGAGCTGTTTGCTGTCTTCAGCTATCAAATGGGCCATTACAAATAGGGTGGAGCCAAGTTGTTCTCAGAGGTGTACAAATTGCCCCAAGGGAAATTTTGATCGGGCATAATGGAAAAAAAAGATTGTCCCCAAGAGGCTGGTCAGGCACTGAGAGTCTGTGGTGTATCCATCCTGGAGATATTTGCAGGAGCTGGAACTGAGTGACTTCCAGAGGTCTCCACCCTGAATTCTAGCTATTATAGCTGTAACCCCTGGTTACAGCTGTCTTGACTCTGCTGCTTATTAAAGGCAGCATTTCATAACCAGCTCTTCTCATAACAGTCCCTCTCTTGGTCTCCAGAGTGAGCTTACTCTTCAAGCTATACCTTTTGCCTCCTGCCACCCTTACACAAGACATAAATGGTCAGGGAAGACTTTTCTTGTTCCTAGTTCCTAGACATGCTGGCAGGCTTCCCTGCCTGCTTTTTGGTCTCCCAAATGCAGACTGCATCTTGCTCTGTTGCAGGTAAGACCTCTGTCATCCCAGCCAAGTGTCCCAAAGGGACCTTCGCAGGTCTGGGAATCAGGTCATGTTCCCTCTATCCTCCAATCCAAGAGCAAGCAGCATCAATAAAGCTGGTGGGAGCTGGGCTTGAAAGAAGCAAAAAGAGGTACCTCCTCCCCAAAGAGGTAAGTACTCTGCCTGGCTCTGCTGCAGGATGTTACGCTAAAGTTTCCATTTAGTCCAGAAGGGGAAACCCCGCAGGCGGGTAGTTGCTACAGGAAGAAACTGCCTCTGTTTGAGGAAGACTCTGTGCTGAAAATGAGTGGAAAAGAAAGGGATTAAGAACAAGTTTTATACAAGCCTGCTATGCTCTGCCGTGGCCACTGTCGGGGACAGGACCCTGGCATCCTATGGGACCCTGTACACATGTTCTTATGGAGGGGATGGCATCTTCCTCACTGCAAAACTTACCCCATTGCAGGACAGCTAACAAAAGACCTACTGTCTTCTGACAGGTCATTAGCTAACACGACAAGCAGCCTGTGTTTCTGTGTTTCTTGGGACAGTGTGCTACATGCATTCCTGGCAGCTCTGCAGTGTCTTGCTCTTACCTGGTAGTAGAGATCTTTGAGGAAAATGCCATTTGACTATAGCTGTGCAAATAAACACTGCTTTGGTTCGCTATGGGAACGGCAGCATTAAACCCCCCCACAACCAGGGGTCATTGTGAAATTAATTATTTTTCAGTTTCCTGCTGAAATGAAAAGCAGAAAAATCATCTTGTGTTGAGTAAATGAGTCAGTTTGAAAGAAAATGTTCTGCTTAGGCATCTAAAAAAAAAAGGTCTAATGGGCTGTTAGAAACCTGTAGAAGAACTGTGGTTATTTCAGCAAGAAAACTCAAAACCAGCTAATTCACAAAATGTTGAAATGGAGCCTTTGAACTTCTGAGTTTTATTTCTTTCAGTTTAAATAATTTGCTGATTTTTGAAGTGATCCATGACTTGGCTTGGTCAACCCAAGAATGTATCTTTCAGTGAGAAACAGTGACCCCCAAAACTGGCTCCTTCTCCTGCTCACGACCACCCCTAAAATGTACTCCTGCTCCTGCCATGCTGATTTTCAGTTGCTGCAGCTGCACTGCTGTCTTTGCCACTAATCGGCTCTCTGGCACATCCCTGAGACACTGCTTCCCTGGTGAAGGAAAGCTGTCGCACGTCTTTCTGTCTCATTTCAGCCTTCTCCTCCTCAAGGGTTGTTCTCACTTTACTTCTGAAGTGACTGGGTGGCTTTAGGTGTACTTACAGCTGTCTGGCACGCAGCACTTACCGGGGTCCGTGCCTTGCTACCTGGCACGGAAAGCGGCACTGCAAAAAAGCAAGAGCAGCAAGGGTTGCAACAGCCTTGTGGAGGCTGGTGTTGCTCAGGAGGGATGATGGTGTGTGCCTCATCTGGCTGGACGTCCCAGGATCCCACGGTGCTCATGCAGACCCACAGGATAGCTCCACATAGCCGGGCTCAGCTGCTTTAAGAGAGGACAGCATGGATGGTGAGCATTTGTTTTTAATCTTGCAGTGCTATGATGATGTGGAGCGGTGGGGTGCTGTGGATTGGAGGTTCACTCAACAGTGGCACATTCCAACAAGCGCAGGCAAGTGTGCGGAGTGTGTCCATGCTGTCATGGTAGCTCAGAGCTCAACTGCACGCCAACTCAAACTCCCTGGCTGCCCGTGCGGTGAGTCCTGAACCTTAAACTTGAAGCCTGCACGCAGACAGCACAGACACAGCTAGTTGAGCCAGTGACAGGGTGAGGGTGGGCCCTGCTCGGCAGGCGTGGGGAGATTAGCCAGGCCAGAGTGAGATTTTGCATGCTTTGCTGCAGATGGATCGCGTGTCCTTGGGAAAGTAATTTCCTCCATCTGTGTCTTGGCTCCATCTCCTGCGAGTGGAGCGAGGCGGGGGTAACTTGTTTCCTTGTTAGCATCCACAAGCAGCCTAAAGGTGTTGGCGGGGAAGGCTCTGGGGAGGGCAAGGTGGTGATTAGTCACTTGTAAATGCCCCACCACCATCCTGCCACCAGGGATCCGAGCACTCGCTAAACCAGGTTCCAGGCAAGCAGAAAGAGTCCCTTCTCTCAGCTGCTCTTCCTCTCAGCACCCTCTCGCTTCCCAGATCTGAATGCAAAATTAACACATTTATCACACACCGCCTGAAAAAAAAGAGAGAGATCAATTTAGAACAGGCTGTATTTGCAAACATCTGAGCCTAAAATAATGCAAACAAATGGTTGCATGACAACTCTGTGCTGCCTTTCATCCGAAGCCCTTTGCTAGAGCAGAGCGTGATGTCCCCTTGCCTTGCTTTTCACTGTCCTCTGGCAGGTGATGCAAAACACTTCCACAGGCAAGTCTCCAGTTCTTCCAGCAAAAGCTTTCCAAGGGGCACCAAATAGGATCTCAGCCAATGACCCATGAACACCAGCTGCCCCAGCACCCTTGCCTGCTGCATGGTGCATCCCATAGTAGTTTTCTCTACATGACATGACTGTGGTGTCCTTGGTGCTCTGATCCTCAGGAGAAGGCAATTTCTTACACAGCAGGCTCCCCACTTCCAAAGATCTGGAAGAAGCTGAAAGTGGCCGCATTGCCAGGCTGGGAGAAATGCTTTCTCTCCTGTAGGAAAAAGCAGAACCTGATTTTACCCGCATTTCCTAATAACCACCAGGAAAAGCAGTGGCCCTGGAGTCAAACGCCCCACCTCTGTGAAGCACGTACAGCACAACAGGAACAAGCTCCCGCTCCAAAATGGCACTGCCAGTACATCTGGCCATAGTTACCAGAGGTTCTGGTGGGGATGAGGAGCAACCTGAGCTGCCATGGCCCTCAGAGCTCCCAGGTGACACTGTCAAGGGGCTCTGCTTCCCAACATACGTTGTGACAGGGTTTGTTTTGCTGTGGTGTGGGTCTTCCCGGTGGGGCTGAAACCTGTTAAGGTGTCTGCAGTATGGAGATGTCAGGGCATCTGAGCCTGTATGAGGTGACTTGGTGGGCAGCCTGTTAGACCCAGTTCCCTGCTGCAAGTGACGCAGGCAGAGACCTGACACTGGAAGGGTCACTCTCAGGCAGGTTATTTGTGCAGGCAGGGTGGATGTTAAGGTACAGAGGCTGGCGGGGAGAGCTGTTTATTTTTAATCTATGCCAAGCCTGCAGAGCCAACTCCCTTCGCCATGCTGCTTTCTCAGTTCTCCTCTGTCCCACTCTCCCTCTTGTTGTCACTGTCACAGGCTCGTAAGGATGATGGATGAAAGGCCTTAAAAGCAGCTGGTTTCACATTTCATCATTGTCACATAACTCGCTTTCCCCTTTGCCTGAAACTGCTCCCGCCACCAGAAATGCCCTTGGCATCCCAAGGTGTGCTCTTCCCTGGCTGGATCCCAGCCGGGGACAGCCCGTTGGAGTCAGGTGCCTCTGTAGTTCTGCAGAGCCCTGGATGACTTGAGAGGAGCGATCCATCACAGCCTCTGCTTCTGGCAGCTGGAGATGACAGCCCTGACTTTCATCGCGGGATGAAGTGGTGATCTGAGCACGGCAGGGACATCCACACAGAGGTGACCGAATGGCTCTGAGGAGAGAGGGAACAGAGCCGGGCTGGGAGACTCTGCTGGGCCAGGGGCATGGGGGAATACCATTGGGATCTCTGTGTGCTTGTGCAGCTCCGCCTTCTGCTAGCTGTGTGCTGGGTGGCTCTGCTCGTGGTGAGGGGTGGCAGCTGTGCTTCTGAGGCATTGGGCAGGTGGGTGACTCCTTTGGGGGTTGGCACTGGGTGTCTGGGGTCCCCTGTGCCATCAAAGAGGGTTCCTATCATGAGCAGTGGCACCCTTGATGTGCGGGGCAGGAGAAAGCGAGTCCCACAGGGACTGCAGCACTGGCAGCCCTAATGCCCCCATGGATAACCACATCGCATCTCCCTGTCACCTGTGTGCCCCAGCAAGATCTTGCCATGCGTTGGCAAGCTGAGGTCCAAACCATGCCTCCCAGACAAAGCCCCAATCCTCAGGAAGGGTCTGGGCAGGGACTGGTTAGGAAATATTTCCACTGTTTCTTCTCAAGTTTCCTCTGCTTGCAGTACAAGCAGGTGAAAAGCTGGGTTGCAACCCCCCTGGCAGACAGCTGTGATTGAATGCCTGAGGAGGGGAGGGGAGGGAAAGGAGGAGAAGAAAAGAAATGATTGAATAACCCCACCCCCTAAAGTAAAATAAGAATCAGAGTGAAGCAAGAGAAGACATTGTAAATCACATCCTGCAAAAGGAGGCAGAGAGCAAACACTTCAGCCAGGTCTGAGACACCACCAGTTATTTATTCAGATAACTTATTATTAGTGAGGAGAGACTCTCACATCTGGCATATATCTCCCAGTCCCAGAGAAATATGAAAAGGCAGCTGGTTCTACTCCTATCAGAACCATTCCAGATGTTTTCAGCTGGTGTCAAGACGCGCTGCTTGGCATGACAAAGCAAAGGGAAAAAAGTGAGAAAGAAAGGAGAAGAAATGTCATCGTCTTATTTTTAAAACACAAAAGGGAAAAAAATCATGGCTTCCCATATTAAATGTTTCCTCTGGCAGCCTGTGGTGTAGTTGTCATTAATAGCTGAAACAGCAAGAAAGAGAGCAGAACACAGGGCTCCTATTTACCATTGTTAATCAAGCACTAATTGGTAGTTTAGACGTTCTTAAATTATTGTGGGGAACATTTCAAAAGTGTCAAGAGCCCGAGATCCATTCTCAGAAGTGCCTCCCAAATCTGATTTCAACGTCTGAGTCGTTTAGATGCTTTTGAAAATTTTTACCTGAACAGTCACAGCTGAGACTGAGGCATAAATTTTGGCGCCAGGTGCTGCAGCACGGAGCAGCGGCCGTGTTGATGAACGTGACAGTAGGTGCAGGAGGAAGCTCAGTCACCCTGTTCTACAGCTGGTGGATGAAGTTATGCAGGGATTAAGGGTGGCACCTATATTGCTTTATTAGATGATTATGGAAACATCCCAGGCTGGTGTGTGTCCACACACTAGCTGCAAGCGCCTTGTACCCTCTCAGGTGGTGCTCGCTGATGCTGGCTGACACCCCCAGGCTCCTGCCAGGCCACAGCGGCTCATCGTGTGCTTTGGTGATTAACCAGCCCTGCTGTAAACCAGTGGGGACTCCTAGGTGATGAGCAGGGAAGGTGTTGTGCGAGGTCATGCCTTACCTGCGGACATCAGCTAGTTTGTGGTTAACGCTGTCTGTGGGGAGGGAAGGCTGGAAGGTGTTGCAAGACCATGCTTTCTGCCTTTCATTGAGAGAAAGAAGGAGTAAGCTGTGAAAGGAGCATCAGAGATAAACACAAGCAGTATTGAGGAGAGGCAAACATGGAGCTGGGATGCAGCCGGAGACAGTTACCATAGTTACTCCCCATCCCCGCAAGGAGGGAGGCTCAGGCAGCTGCCCACTGCTTTGGCATGCAGAGCAGAGGTATCGCCCAGAGCCCAGGGGTGCTGCTGGCAGTGGAGGCAGCTCTGTGGGGGGGACATCAGTCTGTCTGCTGTGGGCTTAACTCCTCAGCTGTGCTGACCTGGGCAAGGAAAATGTCCCTGCCACCCTCCAGCTAGCAGCCTTGAGGGTGGTGGGGCACACAGGACCAGGGGTTTTTGCTAAGGGGTGGGCAAAGCTGCAAGAGTGCAAAGAGCACCCAGAGGCTGGCTGCAGACTTAGCTGGCTGCTTGTGGTGTAGATGTGGGCCTGGGAAGCTGAGGTGAAAAGAAAGTTTCACTTGAGATTCCTGGTTTGGGATCAGGTCAGGATTTCCAGGCAATTGGCATCTCCTAGTCCACTTGGGGAGCTAGGCTTAGATCTCTTTAGGGCCACTGGAAGAGGTGCATGGAGGATCCCATAAACTGTTCACCCATCTTGACTGTGCAGATTGTCTCTCTGCTTTTGGGGTCCCTGGTGCCAAAGAAAACAGCCAAACCTGGGCTATGCTTTGGGCCATCAATGGCATGACACAGAACACACTTTACCTGCACTCGGTGTGAGCCTGAGCCCCAGAAAAGCCAGCTGGAAACTTGAGCCATGGTACTGGATGACTATGAAGAAAGGGCAGTAACTTCTTCCCGGCAACAAAAGACCTTTAGGTCACATCAGCTGACATGTGGTGATACCTCCTTGGCCACTGACTGGCTTCTCATCTCAGAAAGAACAAGAAAGAGAGACGTTTACGTGTGAGCGAGAGATAAGCAGTCTACAAAATGAACCACAAGGCCCTAGAAGTTGCCTGTTCAGCTCCAGCCCACCGCCAGGCACCTGCAGCATCCAGCTTGGGGCTTGTCAGCCCCACTATCAGCCAGAGCCGCTGGCACCAGCTGCCAGCAGTACCACTGCTGCTTGCCTTGGGTGCGGGGCTCGCCTCGGACCCTGGTGTGCTGGCCCCCTCGGTGTGTCAGGGCTGCGCTGAGCTCAAAGCCAGCAAGCGTGTGGATACAGGGTTCTGGTGCAGGGGTGGCCAGAGAAGCTGTCAGTGGGGATGGTGCCAGGCAGCCCTCCCCTGGGAAGGGGGTCAGCGCGGCACACGGGGCTCCCAGGGCTCAGCACCCTCCAGAGGCTAGAGCTGAGAGCTGGTATCAGCTGGCTGGGACCGTAACCATGGCAGCAGCAGCTTCTGCATCGCAACATGGCTTGGGGACACTAAAAAAAAAAAAAAAGAAAAAGGACCAAAAAAAAAACAAACCCAGGGAAAAAATTAGAAATTCTAATAATTATATAAGCTTGCTGGCAGATCAGGTTTGCTGAATGCCTTTCACCTAGGCAGGGCCCAGCCCTGGGCACCAGCTGAAGATGCGATTTCTAGAGGAAGCCAAGCATGTGCTCTGGGAAATCAGGTCGTGAGCGTTCAGCTGGAGCTGGGGAAGGGGCTCCGTAGGTTCCTGTGCTCCTGCAAGCTCTCATTACACTAATAGGGAGCATGGAGGGGCAGAGACATGGGTGCCAGCACCCTTGCTGTGTGCTTAATAAAGTGCCTGAAGCTCCTCTATGTATTTTTATTAAAAAAGTGTCAGTGCCTCAGTGAAAAGGCGGGGGGATGACTAAATTGCTGTTAAGCGACATGTTGAGACATGAAATCAAGCAGAGCGCTACATTTTTAAATTAGTTTTTGACAGTCCTTTCCCCAGCATCTCACCAGGCTCAGCTCCTGGGAGGATGCATCCCCTCCCTCTCCCATCCCCACTGCAGCCCCTCGGCTGGGATCCACTGTGCCAGTTTCTCCTGTTGTGGAGGTGGGATGGCCACGCTGTCTGATGGACCCTGTGGTCCTGGAGGCTTAGGTACCTGGTGAGAGCTGGGGAAAGCATAGCAGGTACATCAACATGTGTAGAGGCTCCTCTGGGCTTCACCAGCTCAGCTGGGGGCAGAAGCTGCTGCGTGAGTGGCCCCAGCCTGCCTAGCCCCAACACGCAGTTCATGTCAGGCGATGGGCTCTCTCTGGGACTGTCTCTTCCAGGGGCTGCGTGTGATGACCATGCCAAACTCCTGCTTGGCCTGAGGCCAGGCTGGATGGGGTTTTGAGCAATCTGGTCTAGTGGAAGGTGTCCCTGCCCATGGCAGCAGGGTCAGAACGAGATGACCTTTAAGGTCCCTTCCAACCTAAATGATTCTGTGATTCTGTGATTCATGGCTCTCTGGGATGTGGCCATCCCATTGCCAAAATCAGCTCTCGGTCCATGCTTACAGAACAGACCCATGCCCAGCTGCCCATCCCTTGCCTCATCAACATTTTGCTGTGCCCCTGCTCTCCTGCGCTGCAGCAGAGGCTGGGCCCGGGGATGGGGTGTTGCTGGGTGCGGGGTGTAGGTGTGTGGGACACTTCAAGCAGTGCTGTAAGCAGAGGGAACCGTATATCTGGAGAGGCAGACCTATTCATGTTGCTCAGCACTTGCTGGAGGATACCCCCACTACCACCCACCCCGCAGCAGAGACGAAGGGAGGGGTGAGGGATTCAGCCCAAAATCCCAGGACTTGGTTTACTTCAGCTTGTCTGGGATTTTCATGTAGGGTGTTTAGCGTGGAAATAATGGCTTCAAAAGTTAAGAGTCGGGGTTAGGAGCCTCGTTAGCTATCATGGGGAAGACAGCAACAATGGAGAGGAGAAAGATGGGGTAATGAAGGGAATTTCAGAGGGAAGCTGGGGATCTGTGGAAAGTACTGGATGTCTTCAGGGTCACTCTGTCTCTCCTTCCCCAGCCTGGCACGCTGCAGAGCCCTGACGATGTCTGTGCAGGGCTTGTGTGTGAAGGGTAGGCATTGTGAGCAGAGGGGCTGTGCTGCTCTAACGCTATAAATGCATGTGGGGCGATGTGCTGGTGCCCGGGCACAAGGCGGTGTCTGCCACCAGAGCTGCTAGTTCATGGAGGGGCAGAGAGGGGCAAAGCCAGCAAAAGGAGGGAGATGCTGCAGCGGGGAGCAAGCGAGTCAGCAGGGGTGGTCTCAGGAGTGAGCAAAGGCACTGTGGAAGAGCGGGAAGCCTGCACGGCTGTCCCTCAGTGTGATACAACACACCGGGCACCCTGATGGCAGTGAGCTGCGTCTGCATGGGTGGGTGGCTGTGGGGGGCATGGGTGGCTGTGAGGGACGAGGCGGGGAGCAGCTCCCCAAGGGGCAGGTCTGCAGCAAAGCTGGCTGCCACTGCAGTGGCACCCTGGACTCTTGCTAATCCATCCGTGTCACCTCAAAGTGGTGTTAACGGATCCTGCCCTGCTTGCACTGTCAGGGCTGATCTCGGCTGGCATTTCCACTAGCTGCAGAGGTGAGAGTGTTTCCATCACGGAGTGACAGCATGTCCTTTTCCCCATCCCTTTTGGCCTTGATGTCATGTTTGCCCTCCTTCATCCCATGTTTCTGTGTTGGGAAAGACAGTGTTTTTGATCTTCATTTGATCACAGAGATCAAGAGGAGGAAAGACTGGGGGGTAGCTACAAATAGTTGATGCAAACGCAGGGACAGGCATGCACACGCCCAGCTAGGAGCCAGCATGCACGTCCCTGGCTCTGATATCTCAGCATCTGCATGGCTGTGGTACCTCTCCTGCAGCGAAGCAGCAGGGCAAGGGGTCCAACAAGCCCCATGGCACACATGCCTTCATCCCTGGCCAAACAGCAATGTCTTTGAGCTTAAACTTCACGAAAACATCATGAGCTGAGATCCTCCTGCTCCCTGTCAGACTTCCTCAGGGCTTTTGGGCTGCATTTCTGGGTGCAGGGAGCTCATACGTAAAACTTAAAACCCTGTCTGCACTGCATCCCGTGAAAGCTTCTTGGGTCCCCGGTGGGAAGGGAGGAGGCAGGCTGTCATCTTGGATGAGGAGGGCACAGCGGCAAAAGGAAGAGTTTTCTCCTGACACCTCCTCGCTTCTCTCATCCATGCTTCTGTTATGGACCATTAAAAATTAACTGAATCATGTTCATCATCAACATGCGTTGCCTTTGTTCTCCGGGCTCCCAGTACCCATTTGCAGAGTTTTTGTTATGTATTTTTCAGCACTTTGTCTCTTTAATTGCTTGCTTCCCTCTGATGTGCAGGGCTGTGGTTTGCAAGTCAGCTGCAGGAACAGAGGGGCATTTTTATTGCTCCAGACTGGAAGTCAGTGAAAGAAAAGACTCTGCAAGTCCCAGCTATTGCAGCCGAAGGAGGCCCTGCAGTCTCTGGCGCCTGTGATAGATGCTCCTCGCCTACCGGCAGACAGACAACTCTGGAGTCTTTAATCCACTGAAGGGGAGAGGGAGGGAGTCTTTTCTGAAACTTAGGCTGCCTTTGCTCCTTTTCAACCCTTTTCTCCCACACACAGTCCTGCTGCTTTTCTCACTCTCTGCTTATGAGGGGTGTAGCTTTTTTCGGCATCCCGATGCGCAGCGTGGGGCTGGGCTGCAGGTGCTGCTGCGCTGGAGGCCCTGGGCTCAGCTGCTGGCTGCACTGCAGGTGCTTGCAGGGGAAAACAGCAGGACCAGGCTGAAGATATCCCCGCAGCCCTTTCCTGAGGTTAATCCCTTCCTTTGAACTTAAGTGCTGTCTTCGCTGGGGTTTAGCTGGGCCAGGCAGGTCTCCTAACAGCTTGTAAGGTTTGCTTCCCCATAAAACACGAATGCAGTGTGGTAGTGCCAGCAGCTGGGCTGGGACTGAGCAAATGCCAGCAGGAGGTGTGAGCAGCTACCCTGTGTTTGAGGTTGTGGTGTGGGCATCGTTTTTGCTAAAGGGAGGTGGGCAAGCAAGACCGCAGTGGTCTTGCTTCCTCCTGCTGAATGCTCCAGGGGAAGAGGGTGAAACCAGAGAGTGGGCTCAGTAGGAGGCACATAGGCTGCTGCTGTCACCAGGAGATCTTTCTGTCTTGCTGAGTCTAAAAGAAGCCAGGAAAAGAGGCTGTAGGATAGGGTACCATCACTGAGTCTCCTGGGGCACCCATCGCTTGACACTACCAGTCGCTCTGGCAGTCAGCTGGAGAGTGTGCAGAGATGTGTCAGCTGTTTTGGTGCTGATGCAGAGTGACTCAGGCCTCTGCCCAAAGCTCCCCAGTGGGATGTGAGCAGAGCTGACAGGCGAAAGCAAAGCGTCTGCTTCAAACCCTTATGCTTTGCAAGCTCAGCAAGTCACCAAGCCAAGAGCTCACCTCTTGGAAGAGGGGTACCCAGCAGAGAGGTACCAGGAGCTGGGGTCTCTGGTTTGGGAGCAGCAGGTTGTTTGGGACTGAATCCTGCCCTCTGGCAGCTTGGGCAGAGAAGACAGAATTAGTTTCCCTTTGGGTATGGACAATTTGTAGCACTAAGGTTGGGACTCAGCTCATTGATCAACAAAAAACCCCTAGACACCGTGTTTCTAGGCTTAATTCAAGGGTTGCTGGCTGCAGGTCAACAAACTATGCTATTAGGAAGGGCAAAGGTAATCGGCTGTTTCTTCTGCCCTGAACCTCTGTGAATCACCCTAGCGAGGAGGATCTTTGGTCCCAACTACCCTGGTTAGTGTCCTAATGTTTCTTATGAGAAAGGCGGTAGATTGCCAAAGCACCTGTGTTGTAAGAGCACATCAGTCTTTGGGAAGGACTCAAGTCCCTCTGAAGATGATGTAAATATTTTCCTTGACTTCATCAGGGTTTGGGTCAGGGCTGGGCTCATCATGGTCTCTGCATGGCAAGGTAAAGTGCCACCATAATTAAAACAGCCAGGCAGGGACTCAGCTGTGGTGGTGACGGCAGGAAATTTTAGAGGGGAAAGGCTGGTGTCAGCATTCCCTCTAAGAGCTTTAATGCCCAACATGTTGAAATTTAATAATTAAGAAGGTGCTTTCACATGTGGGTTTTTTTTTAATAGTCTAACAGCGTGAAATAAGCCATTCAATAATTAATTGACAAAGTTGAACCGCACATGCCAGCACCCGAGCTGAGGGTGTGGGCTCAGCTTTTGCAGACAAATGAAGTAAGAAGTAATTGCTTGATGAAGAAAAGGAAGATATTAACATAAGATTTGTCAGGTCCCTCGTAGGAATTCATCATAGTGGGTCTGGGGCTTTGAATGGGATTTGTGCTGCTAATTCATCACTTATTAACACTCTAAATTGGCCCAGACCTGAGGGGAGGGAGGGAGCTGGGCCTATCCTAGACTTTAGCGAGAGCAAGAGGAAGGAGACGGAAAAATATTTGTAGGGGACGTTAAATAACAACTCCTCCCATCTGCCACTTAGAAATGGCAAATCTACATACAATAAGAGGTGGCACCACGAAGTTACCCCAATAGTTTAAGTCTGTCTCACTAGGTTATCTGTCCGTCTGTCTCCGTACGTGTTTTACATGACTTGAGTCTCTCCTAATTATTTGTTACCACTTGGGACAGCTCCACTGGGAGAGACAGTGAGGGCTCAGTCAGTGTGCCCTTACCTGGCAGTTAGGGTACAAATTAAACTTGGGGTGTGCTGTTCCCCTCCATAATCAAGAACTGTGATTCCTTGGCTATTAGAGGAGCGTCACCTTTTCTGTGGTTTTCTTCTTTTCTTTTCTTCTTCTTTTTTTTTTCTTTATGAGAAAGCTCAAAAGCCTATTTCAGCATGATAAAAACACTAAAACCTTGAAAAATGTTCCTGAGAGAGCAACTTATTCCTTCCTAGCTCCAAGTTTATTCCCAGGGCAACAGATTAGTAGTGTTTAGGGCTGGAAAGGATCACTAGTTTAATCAATAGATTAAAAAAGATCACAGCCATTAGTGCCAGACTTTGATTTTTACACTGCCACTACATTTTATGTGGCTGCCTCCCCATCTGTGGTATTTTATAGCACTCAGGATACCTCTGTGTTACCCCAGTCCAATTTATGCTCTAATTGTATACTCTTCACCTACCTTTTGCTATCCGTTATCTCCTCAGATGTTCCTGGATCCATGTCTTGCCGTGTTTCCATCACTCATGAGATGTACCAGGTGTGAAGCAGTCCCGTGAGAGGCTGGCACTGTTTGTATGACACCTCCAAGGCAATGCAAGGGCAGTCTCTATGCTGGGTACTCTTTATTTCAGGACCAGTAACTCCTAATTTTGTCTCGAGGCTGACCAGGGGGGGATGATTTGTATCCCTGGACACTAGAGCACTTTCAGTCCTGAGCTAAGCCTCTCCACCTTGAAAGTGGTGGTGTGGGCAGAGCACCAGCCAGGCTCGGAGCACCTGAGCCAGCTGCCAGAGTCTTCCTAGATGGGACTTCTGGGAATGGGGTAATTTCTGGTGCAGAAAAGGTATTTCTCTGCTCTCTCCCTTTCCCTGTCTTACAGCAGCTGGAGCTACTTCTGTCTGCTCACCTGATGGTGATAACCCTGAAGTAATCTTATGAAGGACAAAGACACAGATTTCAGGCAAAATATATTGCTGTCGGCTGTTGCGGGGAGGCAGGAAACACTGCAGAAAGGTGGTGGCAAGAAGTATCTCTTTGATTTGTTTGCAAAGAAAAAGAAATGGATATAAAGAACAAACTTGTTTTCTCAGAAAGTTAGCTCCAAAGGTCCCCTGAACTTGTGTAATCTCTTGGCTGCCTCAGTGTGACTAGGTATGTGGGTGAATGGATTGGGATGCTGCAGCAGGACAGGCTACAGACAGAAATTAAGGCACTGACAAATTAGAGTGTTTCTTTGGTGGAGTTTATTCCAGAGACCTTGCTGCAGCTTCTGGGAAAGGAGTTAACCTTGAGGGAATGCAGCAAGTTTTAAAGTCTCAGGAGGTAGAACCTTTCAGAAAAATGCAATTGGCTTCCAGCCAGGACTCCTCTAAAGAGCATCTCAGTACCCTTTGGGTTATCTGTGGATTGTATGAACAGACATATCCCTTCCTCAAGTCTTATGCACTGAAAAGGAACATTTAGGTGGCAGCTGTTTTTATAACTTCTAGGTTTTTTCAGCAGGATGCATGAGGGTGAAGATCTCTGGTGCCTGGAAGGGAGAAGCCTTCCAGTGAGTACTCCGCTCAAACAGGACTCAGGCAAACTGGGGCCCATTGCACTAGAAGAGATTCCAGATTAGGAGGTGGGACTCTGCTGGCTGACAGGGATGCTGTTCCCATGTCTGTCATACCCCAGAAATGCTTGACTGGTCTCACAGACAAGAGCCCCAAAACATATTCATATCTCAGAGTGCCAAAAGTACTGAACCTTACCCATTTTAAATGGTATAAATCAGATTCCCACTTTCCTAGCAATATGGAAGCTGGATAGTCCTGCTTTTATTATTGCTTCACTGCGCCAACAACTCTGCATCAAGCCTATTACATTTACATTCCTGCTTTCTGAATAAGGAAAGCGAGTAACTGTGATGTACCTGGAAAATGCACGTTTAGGCTTGTGGCTCCCTGGAAAGACCCAGTGAACTGCAAGCAAAAGCAATACATTGGAGTACTGCAAGCAAAAGCAATACATTAGCTTAGTACAAGTGATAATGTTTCCCTGCACTAGCCAGCTCAAGCAGCTCTAATAGCTTTCCTCCGACATTCTGCTGAAAGGATGACTCTTAGCTCAAACAACAGAGATGTATCTTTGGGTAGGGGAGGCTCCCTCATACCAGATGCTGCTGTGAGCTCTGTGAGGGACACTCCAACACTTCCAAACCAGAAAATGTGCAATCAAAATGACCCTGAAATATCCACTTTGGTGACATGGAAAAGAAACCTTATAGCTTCATAAATCAAACTACAGTGAGGGAAGGAAGTGGTGATTATGAAGCCTGAAACTGAAGGGTTGAACCAATGGAAGGAGCGCCTTGGGCCGTAATGCTTGGAGTCAGCTTTATCAAACTTTTAGGAGTGAGCAATGGTGTCCTGGTTGTGTCTGAGAGTAAGAGGATGGATGGCTTAGTGAAGTCCAGGACAGGCAGATCTACAGCTGAGCAAATAGGGCTGAATGTGCAATATATATCAGGCAACTCAGCCTCCTTTCCTTCTAGGGGGAATGCCAGCCATCTGCCATTTCACTGAATCTTGTTAGCATTCGAAATAATGGGAGTGTCTTGCAGAGTGGGGAGATAAACATATTTTTTTGTAAGTGACAGCAAAAGGATCAACTGCAAGGCTCTGATCTGCCGTGGCTTGTGGCAAGGCTCTGGCATTACCCTGAGAACTTCTGCTACGCCCAGGGCAACATTTCTCCTGCCCTGCCTGGGGGAATGTGGCATGTGGGACTGGAAGGAGCCCTCCCTTAGACACGTGTAATACCTGCTTTGCTTCTGTCAGCTGCTTAGAAAATCGCCTGCCACCAGTAACCTGCCCAGGAGCACTCCCTGTCTATCTCCTGGAGATTGGTGCCTTCTCCTTCTTCCCAGTATCTGGGATGGGGCAGAGGGTGGGGATGCTGCTGGTACATCACAGAGCCATGGGGAAATGTCAGCAAGAGATGGAGGAACATCCCACGGGTGGCACCACAGAGCTGACACCAGCGGGCAGAGTCAACAGAACTAGACCAGCCAGGGACAGCAGATAGGTGTCACCTGTGCCTGGGGAGAAAGCTGTGGTGTGCCCCAGTCCCTTCTGCAGCCCCAGCTGGGGTGCAGCCTGGGAGGGAGCATGGTGGGGGATAAGGCACAGAGGGCAGGAGCCAACCGAACCTCCTCGATCCATCCTCTCTTCTCCATCAGCGAAGTGTGCCCTGGCCAAGAGGAGCCAAGGTGGAGGTGGGATAGCGCGGTGCTGCGGGGAAGGGGTGACCCCACTCTCAGCTGTCAGCGAAGTTTGCTGGTGGCGGCGGCAGGGCTGTAACTCTCCCCCTTGTAAACACTCGGCAGTTCCTTCGTTCAGGCAGATTTAAAAGGAAATCCGATGTGCGTTTACAAGCTCCCAGCCCATTAACGAACAGGTTCATAAAGCAGCAAACAAAGACTAATCAATATGCTGAGTGCAGGGGAGAGGGAGCCTGAAAGCATTCACTAATCAGGGGGATGCTGCTGGCCTTATAAATAAGAAGGGTCTCTCTCTGATCGGGAGTGGGCCCAGGGAGCAATTCGGCACCTTTCATCTCCGGTCAGCCCTAAACACCTCTCTCCAGTAATGAGCCCACTGCTACCCTTCATCCCCAGCACAGAGCAGATCGAGGAGGAGGAGGAGGAGGAGGGGGAGGAGGCAGGTGGAACTGCTACTAATGGTAACTTGCCACAGGGATCAATAGATGGGAAGCAAATTAGCTGGGCTCCCGTGGGAAGGGATTTGCTGATATGCGGGGTGGCAGGGAGCGACACCAGATTGGATGGCTGTGCAAATACCAGCCTGTAATGAACCCCTGAGGGAGCGGGAGGAAGAGGACCCTCCTGCCTGTCTGGGATGCTGCCTTCCCTCACCTCATCCTACCATTAGCATACACACCGCTTTGATTTTTTCCCCTAATGAGTTCTCTTGCTGCCTGTCTCCCTGTGAGAGGTGCTGCTCCCTCCAACAAAACTTCTCCCACAGATGCCCCTGGGAAGAGGGAAGGGTCCTTGGAGCCCAACCCCAACCCCCTTCGCTCAGGGTCCCTTACAGAGGGTGGCCTGGGGGCCTTTGCCTTAGGACATCTCTGAACCCCTTCCTAAGAGGCTTGCAGCCTTCCTGCCCTGGAAATGTGGCATGTGCTTGAAAAAAGACCCTGACCTTTTTAACGTCATGGCCATCACGGAACTGTGCTGTGTGGTGGGAGATGGGCAAGGGAGGGCTCAGACAGGCATTCCTGCACCGAGCCCTTCTCCCAGCCCTGGGGGAGGAGGGATTGAAGCTGGTAAAACATGCTTATTTCCCTGCCAAGTCTGGCGACTTGGTCAATCTTTGATATTTTTTTATCAGCACTTTCAAAGACTGAAGTATTCTCAGGAACCTCTGCCAGCAGCCGGCATGGGAGGCTGGAGGAGGAGGTTGCTTCCAGCCAACTGCTCCACAGAGCAACCTCATGGATGTGGGGCTGCCACAAGGCTAGGGTGACAGAGCAGGTGCCTTCAGCAGAAACTGGGGCAGCCTGTCTGGACTGTTTCTTGACCACAAATTTCTCCAGCTACTAAGTTAGGGAAACAGCCCTGATTATATTCCCTTGCACATGGGGAGCCTGGTACTGTGGGCATTAGTCCTGGGGTTCTGCACCTCAGCCTGCAGAGCAGGCAGGAGGAGGGTAAGGAATGGTCATCTGCAGGACCAAGCCTGGCTGGGAAAGGGCAGGAGCTGCAAGCTGTGGCATCTGCTGGAGGTGTTTCAAACAGGGTATTTGTGCACAAAGTAGTGCTTTGAACAATTGGAACAGATTTCATCATCTTCATGGTCATATTAGGCAGCCCTGGCAGGAGGGTGGGTGGATGGGAAGGACAGCAGCAGGGGAAAGCAGTGGGCTAAGAAAAGCAAGTCCTGAGCACATACAGACAGCAGGATGACCCTGCCGGAGTGTGAGTCATGTCTGCAGAGCAGATCCATATTTAGTACCTCTCCTTCACTGCGGACTTCAGGGCTCAGCGTAGCAAGGCACCAGTTGGCTGCTGAGACAGCCAGGGACTGGATTTCCCAGGGCACTCGGCCAAGAGAAGGGAGCCTCAGGGTCCTGGAAGCCACCGCTGGCCTCTTTGTGAGATGAACCTTGCACTGGGACGATGCCAAACGTTCCTCCTGGAGCTGACCAAGGAGACCCTCGTGGTCCTGGAGCTAGCCCAAAGCAGAAGTCATGAGAGGGGCCTGAGTCCAGCGAGTTTGTGGGGGACACCCAAGCTCCCTTGGGAGGCTGGGGGGTGGGTGGGCATGCCTGTGCTGAAGGTGCGTCCCTGAGCACGCAGAAGTGGGCATCCTATGCATCTTGCTCTCGCTACACGTGGAGGAAGAAGTGGGATGGAGGCCACCAGCCTCTTCTGTGGCAGGCAGCCCAGGCAGCTTTCTGGCAGCAAGGGATCTAAAGGAGCAGGGGCGATCTTCTGGCGACACTGCCTGTGTTGCTCTGGCAGGGAAAGTTCTCGCTGTGCTGGGAAGGGCGGCCCTTCTTCGACTGCCTGACAGCTTATGCCCTGGGGGGCTCATTTGGTGCAGATCCAGCAGCGAGTTCAAATCACATTTAATTTTTCCCGCATGCACGAAAGAAAAAATCCTGTTGTTTCTGCTGCTAGCTGCTTGACTGGCTGCCCAAGCAAACAGGCAAGATAAAGTGACCCTGGGCATCTCTGCAAAGCTGTGGCCAAGGCTTGATTGAGCAAATGAACCTGCAGGCAGAGAACAGGAAAGGCCAGGGGTTTGCTCTGCCTTGGCTGTCCTCCCTCCAAACACTACTGGTACCCAAAGGAGTGGGGTCCCCACACACCCTTCTTGCTGGGGGGCTGGGGGGGCAGGAACAGGACCAGCTTTATGGTAGGGGGAGAAGGGAAGGGAGTCCTCTCCAATTTGGGAGACCAGAGCACCGAGTGATCAGCATGTTGCTTGCAGGAATAAGAATAGCATCTCTTTGGGAGGCACGCTTTGTCCAGCCACTGGCACTACAGTTTATTCACCTGCTTCCTTCTCTGCTTCCTTCTCTGCTCATTGTCAAAGTCCCCGGTGTCTGTGAACATGCTTAGGAAGGTATGATTAGAATGATGCTGTTAACAACTTGAAAATTATCCTCCCATCCCTCCTTCTGTGTCTCTCTCACTGCCTTCTGCACCCTGCTTTCTCTTCCTCCCATCTCTCCTTCCCATCTTGTTGCTGCCTGCCTTCCCCATTTTCCCTCCTGTCTCTCCCTTCCATTTATTTTCATCCGCCCTCTGCAGCAGAGCTGTGCCTTTCAAGCAGCTTGTTGAAGGGACTCGCTGAAGGAGCCATTAGTTGGAAGCAAAGTGGAGGCCTGTGATGCTGAAGACAAAAGGCACAGTGGTGGAGAGCAGGGAGGGAAGAGCCGGTCTGTATTATGCAGCTCTTGTCCGCTGCCAAGTTCAGAGCGACCCCTCGCTATGCATCCATCAGCCCGGCTGTGACAGCCATTTCTGAAATGAGTGCAAGTAGTCCCATCTGCATTCTCTAATGAAGACAGTGGCTCACAGAGCCCCAGACACGTTGCCCCTCCCTCCCTTCAGCCCTGATATGAGAAGCATGAGCATCTGCTGAGGTTTCTGCTCCTCTGGAGGAGACCAGCTCTTGCCGAGAGCGAGGAGAGAGGAATGTGTGTGAGCATGAGGGGAAGGGACCTAAGAGAAATCTGAAGGTGACAGCAGAGGTTGGTGAGCTCCTGGCTCTTTCAGGCTGTTAGGGAACAGGTGAGAATGAGTGTATCGTCCCAGCACAAACACATTGCCATGTTGACATAGCATGGTCTGAGTGTGCGAGGCTCTCTCACCTCCTCAGCACTGTTAGCAGTGAGGAAAAATGGTCTGTGTACCAGAATGGAAAATAAGATTGGATTGGACTCCCTGCCTTTCTGTGCCAGCCAAAGTCCTTTGAGGTTAAAATGATGTCTGGATTTGGAGCCAGCTTCTGCTGGGACAGTTTGGCAGGACCTTCTGGGTGTTATCGCTCTTCCTCCAGTAGCAGTGAAACCTGGCTCCTTCCCCAGCACCTTCTGAGCGGTTCCTCTGCACAAAGCTCTGCCCTAGCAAAGAGCCAGTGTGTGCCCCAGGGCTGCCGGGTCACACCAGCCCCCCGCAGCTGCAGGCTGGGGCAGGGGCTGGGAACTGCCCGGCGGGGAAGGGCCCTCAGCACTGGTGGGGCCACACCTCGCACCCTGGGGTGTTTCAGGCCCCTCACTGCAGGGGGGACGCTGAGGGGCTGGAGCATGTCCAGAGCCGGGCAGGGGCTGGGGACGGGGCTGGAGCACCAGGCTCACGGGGGGCGGCTGAGGGACCTGGGGGGGGTTGGCCTGGAGAGGGGGCGGCTCAGGGGGGACCTTATCGCTCTCTGCAGCTCCTGGCAGGGGCTGTGGGCAGGGGGGTCGGTCCCTTCTCCCAGGTGATGGGGGACAGGACAGGAGGGAACGGCCTCAAGCTGCCACAGGGGAGGTTTGGATGGGATAGTAGGAAAGATGTCTTCAGTGAAAGGGTGGTCAGGCATTGGAACAGGCTGCCCAGGGAGGTGGTTAAGTCATCATCCCTGGAGGTGTTTAAAAGATGTGTAGATGTGGCAGTTAGGGACCTGGTTTAGTGGTGGGCTTGGCAGTGCTGGGTAATAGTGGGACTTGATGATCTTAAAGATGTTTTCCAGCCTAAATGATTTTATGATTCTGTCTGTGATCATGGAGAGCCTTTGCTTGGGCAGAGGGAGGGTGCCCACAGGGTGGCTTGAGTTCTGTGATCAGAGCCTATGTAATGCATCCAGTAAAATACTGTGATGCTATACGTCTAGGTCCATAGGACCAAGTGCTCAAAATTAAACAAAGGCAGCACTGTATCAGTCTTCACCTGTTAAGTGCTTTGAGATCCCCGAATATAACATTTGATATAAATGCAAAACAATTATTATTTCGCAAAAAAATATTCATTTTCTTCCATTATACTCACACGCACCAAGGAGTACGTTCCCATTGCCAAGCATTTCTGCATAATCTCTGGAGAGGGGCTTGTCTGATGTGTTTATTCAGTGTAAATAAGTTAAATGCTGGGGAATGAATGGTGCTACTGATTGAATTTTTTCTTGTAAATTTAATGCCATTCTAGCCAAATGTGCCATCAAAAATGTGCATTATTTTGTTCATCTGCATGGTCACCATTGAAATTCAGAGAACACCTCTGAAATCCTAGTGCATGGCTGGAGGAAATGGTCTTTCCAGCAACCCATGGAAATACTCTGTGGAATTTCAATATTTGTATATCCAGAATGACTACTTGCGCTCTTACAATAGAAAGAGCAGTGACTGCAATTGTAATGCTGAAATGTGCCCACTGTGAGAAAAAGTGCAGTTTCTTAGTTTTTCTTACTTCTTGCATATGCTTTCCTTTGGGGCTTAGAGTCCCTGTGCTAGTTCTTTGCCCGGGGAGGATTTTAAAGTAAAGAGGAAAAGGCCAAGGAAAACAGATAGGTTTTCCCACACTTGTTCTTTGTGTACATTTTAAGAATTATATCAGGGCATAACTCAGCACCAGTCGGGCATATTTTGCTCTAATTCAAGCTGGTTTATATCTCTTACAGAAAGCTGACAGCAATGAATGAGCTGTTTATTAGGACACTATTAATTGATTTGGAAGTCCTGAGTGCAGGAGTTTCTTTTTATATCTGAGTGCTAGGAGGGCCTGTTACGTTTCTTAAAGCTCTTCATCCATGTCTTACACCACAGTGGGTCATCTATCTGCTGCAAACCTGATGTGATCCTTTTGAGCTTGTTGCGTGGCAGTTCAATGAGATGGATCAGCGGTGCAGGAAGCTCCTGCAAGCCCAGCCCTAGGAAGGAAAATAAAGCAAAGCAGCGAACATCATTATGCCATTGCCTACATGCTGAGTAGGGTATACAGCTCTGGCTTCTCCAGCTCAAACGTGTTTTACATAATAGAACTAAAAAATCCTCAGAGCAGGGCAGCAGCAAGGATGACCAAGGATGGGGAATGACTTGAGCCTGAAAAATGATTAACCGGGCTAGGAGTCCTCTGCCTGGAAGAGACAGGTGAGGAGCTATGAAATTGTGAGTACCGTGTGGAAGGAGAGCAAGGAACAATTGTTCTGTCCCAGCAGAAGGACTGGGGGTCAGTGGGAGCTGGCAGACAGCAGTTTCAGAAGAGACCAGAGGAGGTAGCTCTGTGGTGAGGTCATTGCTGGGCTATGAAATGCCTGGGCAGTGGGGACCTGGGGCATCCCAGGTTGTAACTGGGCAACTCTGTGGAGGAAAAATCCTTTGTGAATTATTATCATGGGAATGCTACAGGTAACCCAGGATGTCTCGGAGCCAAAGGTGGCTGGGAGAGTGATCTGGGGAAATCCCACGGTGTGCTTGCCCTGGCCTCATCTGCTGCCGGTTGGAGACAGACTGTGGAGTGAGACAGGTCTCTGGTCTTACCTGATGAGACCGTTATTGCACTTTCATGTCCATTGCTCAAAAAACACCCCATGGCAATCAGCTCAGCTTTAAGAACACTAAACTTTAGACACTTACGCAACTATTAACCACTTTATCTTCATGCTACTAAGTATCACTAGGTCCCTACTATGGATTTAGCAAAACCCCAGTGAGCCAAGAGGGAGAAGTAATTGCAGCCCACATGCTTGAAATCATCCATCCCACTAAGGACTGCAGTTCAGCTCATGAGCCATAATCACATCAATTAACCTTTGTTCCATTTAACATTAGGAGGGCCATAGAATTACAGTTTTCATTAATTAACCTCTTAAATAGGGATGCATCCAAAACAAAAAGAGATCTCTATGTCTCCCAGGCCCGTACAAAGGCAGGCAGAGAGAGATATGAGGGTTATTAAACAAAAGGAAGGATGAATTAATGTCCACTGAGCTCCGTTGTTGCCTTGAAAGGGGAAAGGCTGCTTTGAGCCCTCTGGGCTCGCAAGCCTCCTAGATGGGCAGCAGTTCTGCACCAAGGGCCTTGGATCCAGTGCCAGGGAAGGGAGGGACCTGGAATCAGGAATGGGGAAAGGGGGAAGCTCCCAGGGCCTAAGTAAGGGTGAATAAAGGAAGCTGCCTCATCAGGGAGGTGGCCTGTGTGGTACCTCAGCCCCTCCAGGAGCAAGTGCCTAGCTGAAGAGCCACGGACTGCTTAGGACCTGGTCTCTGCTGTCCTGTCAGAGGGTCAGATGGCAGAGCTAGCCTCAGGAGGGGAAAAACATGGAGCAGCCTTTTAAAGGGAAACGGGAGAAGATTCCCTGAGCAGCAATGGGAAAATAATTGAGCTAAACTAAAACGTAATTGGAAAATAATCATGGTGAGCAGAAGTTTAACACATTTTATTGTAGTCTGAACAGAAGTTGCTTTATGTGTTTGTGTTCAGCCCCATCTTGGGCTTGCGGTGCATTGTCTGTAGTGTAGACAAAAGACTTTTTCCATGGCTTAGGACTAAAGCTAGAAACAGACTCTACTCCCTCATCCTCACTGCCACCTCTGTCTCCATATGCAGTGCCAGGGCAGAGTGGGAAGAGGAGCCTGGTTTCTCCAGCAGCATGGCACAAGGATGGTGGTGCCACCCACAACAGGAGGTGGCGGCACCTGGCCCAGGGGACAATGCTGGGAGACCCCACTTGCTTACTCCGTGTTAGTCAAGAATATTTTCTGTCCATGCTTTCTGTGTGCTGTTCTGCTCCAAAGCTGCTTATGCAAAGCGTTCAATAAATACCCCCTGAAACGTGGAGGAGATGAACAAGGTAATGTGAAGAATAATGAAATGTCCCTCAGCCTCCGGGGAAACAGTATTGACCAGCCATGGAAAGAGCTCGTAATGAGGCCCACTTTACCCAGAGAGAGCAGTAATAGCCTTCCCTTCCGCAGCCCCCCCTCACCATCCTAGTAAATAGTGTTTGCTCAAGAAAATTATTTGCGCAGGAAAGGAGTCAGGCAGCAAGTGCAGACTGGAGGGGCCAGTGTGGAGGGAAGGAGAAAGGCTGGGGGGAGAGTCATGGGCCAGATGCAGCTCCCCAAGGTCAGTCACTGTTGCAGACAAGGTCTGCTGTGTAAAATGCCCCTCTGGACCCTGCCATCCCAGGATCTCAGGGGCAGGAAACTTTGGGAGTGTGGGATCCAGAGCTGGAAGCAGTGAGTAGATTCTGTGCTCAGTGAGTGCAACCCTCGTCCCAGTCATGTTTTCCCCTTGCCTCACCCACGCCTCTTTGTCCAAACCACTGTTCTTTGTGCAGATGGTGTGATCTCTGCACCAGTCCCACTGTCCTGACAATTACCCCAGCTCCTGAGCAATGCCCCAGCGCCGGCCCCTGCTCTGCTGCAGGAGGCTCGCAGGGTGCCGCTGGATTCAGCGCAGTTGCACAGTGGATTCACTGGTTGCTCTTCCCTGGCCTCTTGACCCACCACTGTCTGCTGTGGAGATCCCCTGTGCTGTGGAACAGCATCCAGCAGAGATTGTGTTCCTGGGCAAATGATCAGCCCCAGGAGGAACATAACCTAGATAAACTGTGTGCTCAGTGACAGGGCTGCAGTTGTCCCACCTGCAGCAACTCTTGTTCCCTAGACCATGACCTAGGGTTCCCAGCTGCCTCTCCCACACCACAGTATCTCTTGCTTCAGCAGTCATGGAGATTTCTAGAAAGTACCAGCTGCTCACCTAGTTTTAATTGTGCTCTCTGTTCAAGGCAGCATCCTGTCTACATTAACCTTTATTGTGTTGTCCCTGTGCCTTCCATTCCTCATTTCCATTCCTTGCCCTCTTGTTATCTGGGGAGGCAACAGGTCTCTGTCACTTTGCCTTTTTGTTCTTCCCGTTCATTTCTCTGCCTTTTACTGTCAGAGCTTCCTTTGTCCGCTCCCTCCTTCAGAAGCATTCCAGTTGGGACTGGCATCTCATTAGACTGCAATTCCCTTTGCCTTGGTCCGGTGTACAAAGTGCCAGAACATCTCAAATTGAGCTGGGACTCTTTTCTCACAGACAGCAAGGTCACTACAATCCAAGGAGTTCCTGAGCCTGCGTATGTATGAGGTAGCCCACATTCACACAGTGCAAAAGGCAGCTCTGCAGACTTTAGAGCTATCTGAGTCCTTAAGCTGGTGCATTCGAGCACCACACACTGCATCATTTCTTTGGCAGATGGAGGAGGAGTAAGGGTTTGTTTTTATTATCATTACTATTGTATCACTTGTTTCCTCAGCGATGTCCAGAGGACAGCCTCCTTCCTGCCTCTGTGGAAGGGTGCAGAGGAAAGCACTGGACAGTGGAGTGCTGAGATGAGGCAGGAACCTGCAAAGTGTCGTCTGGAGATGTGAAACTTCAGTGTGTAGTGGCTCACAGATACGTGGTGGTCTACGCTCTGATGTGGTCCACTATACGGTCAATCCAGACTGGGTTTTTCAAAACTTTATGGTGTCCTCCATGGTCTCACTCCAGCCCTTGGGAGAAGGGGATCCTCTTCCTGAGCTGTGGACAGTCCCACGCTGGCATCCTCAGGGGACACCTGGCTTTCCCCTCCAGGCAGGGAAAAGAGGGGTTAGGTTTCACTGTGCCCTGGAGAAAATGCTCTGGAAGCTGCCAGCCTAAAGCAAATTGGAAGAGCCCCCTACTGTGTTCAATCAGTTGATTAAAGCAGCAGCTGATCTTATTGTCATTCCTAACAGATCAGTGCTGAGTTTTCCAAGGTTGCTGCTGAGCCCATTGTTAGTTTGGCTGGTTGCAATGATCTGAATTTATTCTAAGAGTTTTTGATTTTTTGTCATATGGTTTTGAGCCTGCTCAGAAAATAACTTCTTTCTCATTTTGTGTTCATTGGGGTTTCACTTGGAGGAACCTGCCAACCTGGCAAAAAACCTTTGGCCAGGAGTTACTGAGGGATGCTGAAGCAAATCCAACTAAGACAAACTTAATGAAATCAGAAAAAGCTAAGCTAGGGCCAAAAAGCCCAAATTCAGACAGACCCCATCCGACCATCCTCAGCCAGACCAAACCAGAGACCTGCCTTGACTTGAGCAGACCAGACATACCTAAATTAATATTTGAGTTAAGAGGAATAGAAAGGTATTTTCTTCCCTGCTTCCATGGACTCCAGGAGGAGACCTGTCTTCTGCTCAGGTGCAAAGCTCCCTAACGTGAGATAGCTGCTTGGAGAGCTTGTCACAATGCCACAGCATTTCAGAGGGGGATCACTTTTCTTTCTGTAGTAAAAGCAGAGACTCACACTTACCCATTATTTACTACCATATGAATCTCTGGAAATAACATGGGAAATGGTACCCATTAGTCTCACAGCAGTGACTGTGACTTTTCTGCTATGGTTGATGCCACATGCCAACCTTGATTTCCTCCTACCTGGGGGTGACCTACAGCCCTGATGTAAATGAAGGGGTTAGGAAGCTACGTGCCTATCCCATATGATCACAGTCAGCAGCACTGATTCTATGGCCTTGCTGCTTTCACAACAAGGTATGCAACAGCAACCCTGGATACAACAGGAACAGCGGGTGTTAAAAGGAACAGCTCTTTGGAGACTGGCTGTTTACCAGACTGTCACCATCCATTGAAGTCTCTTATGATTTTTTTTCCCCATAAAAACAAGGAAACAAACAAACAACCCGCCACAAATAATTTTCTGTAGTCTCAACAGTTAGGATAAAATCTTTGGGTTTAAATCCTTTCTCCTTCCGCATGCTTCAAGTTGAGCTACTTACTTTCCCCGGCTAATTAGCATGCAGCCTGCAGGTTCCACAACACCAGCTAAATATAAACCATCCTTTTATTTTTTCCTTTTGTTTGAGGGCTGTTGACAGAGCTTTTTGTTCACTTGAAAGGTAGAGGATTAGCCATGTGAGATTCATTCCTCATGTCTGTCTCCTGTCATCAGAGGACAGTGGGTCCCATCCATTAGCCAGGCACATGTCCAAGGCAACGCGTTGGGCAAGGCTTCAGACAGGACAATGTCACAGCCAGGCTCAAGGCAGTGAGCTCCTGTGCTCTGACTTGGTCGCAGTCTAGTGCTGAGGACAGGAGCTCAGCTCTTCTCAGTCTTGGCTTTTCTTCCTCCTGCCTCTTGACCGTTATGGAGAAGTTACCTTTCTTCAATGTGCTTTGTGTTCTCTACATGGTGTTTCGAGAACAATCCTGCTTGGGAAGAAGAGTAGCTGAGGTCTATGAACAGGAGCGTTGCAGGGGGGTTGATCCCAGTCATCAACCTTTTGGTTTAACCAGCTGGTACCTGTAAAATTCTACAAGGTTTCCTAAGAAACTACCCTCTAGCAGGTATGGGGCAATGATACGTGTCCTCTCCATGTGCTTTCAGGCTTCTACTAACAAGCTGGCCCTTATATCTCATTTGTCTGCCAGTTTGTAATGCTTTAGGAGCAATGACATTCCAGACTGAGGAAGAGTGAGCACAGCATCTGATGTTAATTTCTCATCATTTGATGCCCCCTGTGTCTTTTTAATACCCATTAGGAGGACAGGGTGACATTAAGGGAGCCACAGACTGCATTTCAAAGCCTAAAGGATCCCATCTTGGCTGAACTGTAGCTGACATTTCACCCACCCTGGGCTTTAATGTGCAACAAAGACCCTCTGGGCATGATACACAACTGTTTTATAGAGCACTGAAACAGAGCATTCTCCAGCTGGGATAATAAAGGAGGGGATTTTTTTTTCCCAATGTCTCCTGTTGGAACATGTTATGAAACCCTTTGTGAGAGGCTTTAAAGAGTGCCTTTAAAATTAATTCAAATGAAGTGAGACTTGGCAGAGATTGAAGTGGAAGAAGCATGTGGAGGATGAAGAACCTCCAAACCAAGGGAAATAATTCCTGGAGCTTGAAGAAAGCTGTCTGCAGGGTTAGATCTCTTTCTTCCTTCTAACCCATGAAGCAAGGTGACAAGACTCAGATTTCCCTCCCTAAAGCTGGCTCGCAGTCGGCCAGTTTAGCACTGAGTCATTGGTCTGGCTTGGTCTGGTTGGTCCCAGCACCCACTCACTTCCCTCCAACCACAAACAGCTTGGTATGGGTCCTCAGGGTGACCAGGTGATTTGGCTCTGGTGTGATCCCAGATGAATGTCCTTTGGGGCCCACACCACCTCTGCAGCCAAAGGGTTCCTGCTCGCACCCATCCCACTCCATGGACAAGGCTCCTACTTATTTCTCTGCTTCCTGTGGGAGCTGAAAACAAACACTGCCATCCCTTATACCGTCTGTCCTTCTCTCTAGGGCACTCTCTGTGACTTCTGTCCTTTTCTACACAGTTCCATTTATCTGCTGTCTGTGTCCAGCATCACCAGTGATTTCAGCATGGAGAAGAAAGTGAGAAAATGGAAAAGACCCACCTTCCCAGAACACACTGTTTTGTAGGAATGTATAAAACCAGGGAGTCCAAATCTATCAGTTCAAGAGGAAAAATCTTCACCCTGTTGAGGTGATACCTCACCTTGCCTGTGTCCTGCTTGCTGATGCTTCATCCTGGCAAGCCCAGAAGGCTGGGCCGTCCACCTTGCATCCCAGTCCCCTGCTGCTGACCCAGGGCTGTGCTTCCCTCATGTGAGAACTGCAAGGGATGAGGGACAAGCCATCTACTGAGGGGACAGCATCACCGGCAGGCAGGAGACAGGGACATCTGTCCCAGATGTTTGTCTGACTGGCAGCCAGGGCTGTTGAATATCCAGAAGTCAGTAGGTCAGTGCTCAAAGTGGTAAGACTGGTAGAGCCAGCCGATGTGTTAGAGGCTTTCTGGTGCTTTGTAGTTCTGCTGGGCAACCTGGTGAAAGAAAAAAGCAGGTTCTTTCTGATAAAGGAGTTTTCTGAGTCAGATTAAAGAGTTACTATAAGGAGTAAGGGATGGAATTTGAACATAGGGATGAGCATGGGAATCTGTATGGTAAGGTCTCTCCTACATGCTGAAGTCTTCCTCAGGAGAAAGGAAAAAAAAGTCTCGAACTGAAGCACAAGACAGCTGGAGCCTGCTTTGCCTTTGGGAGAGGGAGTGAGTAAAGGAGTAGTGTTTGGGGATCTCTGTGCTCTGCCAACAAAGCCTTCTGGGGCAGTGCAGGTCTTGTGTCATCTCTGGGCTTTCCAACAGCAGCACAATGGCCCATATGAGGTATTCAAAACAAAAAGAGAAGCTAGAAATCTTATACCTTGACCACTAGCCTGACTCTGCTCTCTTTTGCTTAAATCCAGCCTCATTGCTACACAGGAGCCACTAGTTTCAAAACCTTGATACCTCTGTGCCTGCTCCAAAGTTGATCTGTATGTTAACTGTGCAAGCTGGGGTTTTCAAAGCTGGAAATATGCCTTGGGCTGCTTTAATGTTTCATCTAAAGTGGGTCATTCATTTCTGAGGAGAAGATTAGAGAAAAAACCAAACACCGCTGCTTTGACCACACCAAACAAAATTCTGACAGATGGGTGGTTGGAAAGTGCAAACTTATATGTTGGAGATGGGAAATGATGTTTGTAAAATACTACTCAGCCTAACTAGAGCTGCCCCAGTGAAAAGCCATGCATCTTTGAAAACTCCCCAGCCCATCTGTTTTTTGTAGAGACCAGTTGCAGCTGGACCTCTCTGTCCTCTGGAGCACCTGCGTATGCTGAGCTTGTTCTGCCTTCCCATGACTCCTACAGTACTTCCAACATCTACAGGGTGATTTTTTTGGGGCAGCTGCTACTCTGTTGTATTATGGTAAAGTTGTCAGTCCACAGAGCATCCTACAGCACTACTGCTAAAAGATGCCTCCCCACCTCGCTGTGCTCAGGAGTCTCCCTTGGGAGTGCATGTGGGTGAGGTAAGGCAGGAGACTGCTTCCTCTCTGAGAGCTGCCCTGGCTGCATCACATGGCAAACGTGGGAAAGAACTAAATCGGGGAAATGTAAAAAGCAGAAGGATGATCTCACACTATCCACCCCGAGGGAATGATTTGCTTTCTTCCTCTGTCACTGAGCTCCTTGCTGTAAGGGAAAGGCTGTATAAGGTAAGATGTTCATTGGGATCAACTCATTCCTTCTTTTCTGAGTAATGAACCTGATTTGTGCTGTCCATTATAACCAGATAGACTCATGCTTCAAACACATTAAATCCCATGTAAACCCTGAAAAATCAAAGTTTAAGATCTTTTCAAATCTAGCATCCCAAATTAATGATAATTTTGAATGAATTTGGCTTTGTTTCTCTCCCTCAGTTCATCAGGTGTGAAGGATAAACCCACCCAATTCAACAGGGAAGGTGCTGATGAATAAGTCATTAATACCTGTGGCACTCAAATGCTATCATGAGCAGAACTTAGAAAAGGCTTTGAGGAAGAGCTTTGTTCCCTGCTGAAGGCTGTGAATGAGCTGGAGCCAGAGAGGCTGAGGCAAAATTGGGGAATTAGAGCAAAATTGGGGAGTCAACGTAAGCAGAGGGAAGAGACTACCTGTCATTGTGGTCTCTCAATCTGGAAATGTTCTCCTCGGTCCCTCTGAGGAGAGAAGGCATGGGGGTACTCGTCTTGGGGTGCCTGGTGATAGGACTGGAAGGATGCTGAGGAACAACCATGCCCTGGTACCTAGGAATGGACTGGATGGGGCAAAATGACCATCTCCATCGCAGCATCCTGTCCTGTAGTTTCCTCTAGAAAGGAGCACAGGGCTGAAAGGAAGAGACATTTGGCCCACCTGGAGGGAACGCAGTATTAAAAAAAGGAACTCCACTGAGCCCTGGCTCTGCTCTGTGCACCAAACTGCAAGGCAGGACAATGTCAGCTAGCTCACCCGTCGCCAAGCTGCTGGCCTCCATCACTCCTGCTCCTTGTCTGCTGCAAATCCAGGCGTTAGACTGAGAGCAGTCTGCTTGTGCTGTCAGCCCAAATGCAACTAGCCTGTGAGGGAAGGAAAAGCATGTGTTAAATATATAGTAGCATATAGCCATTAAGCACTTCTGAGAAATTTCAGCTTGGGTGTGAAAACATACTGAACTGCTAATCAGCAGATTATCTGTCAAAAGGTATTTTACATCAACAGTGAATTACACGCTTGTGCACACAATGCACGACAAAATCATCCCCAGAGCTCTGCTCCTCAGCTGGCCTCCCCCCTTTTCTGATCCCCACAGAGACAGTTTTCCCAACCCCCAGCACTGTCTTCTCCCTTAGTGCCTTGAAATGGTGAGTTATTGAAGGATTTTGTTTAAAACATTGACACTGCAAAGGGTAGTTTTTTTTCTGAGAGATGGGTCACAAGCGAAAAAAGAACAGGTTGGTTTGGTTATAATGGGGTGGTTCTCCAGCTGCTGGGCAATTCAAAGCCTCTGACATACTTCTTCACATGGCACACTGGTAGTATCAGCTCCCTCTATCCCACAGAAGTCTGGAGGATTGGTGGAGGTACTACACATCCTCAGGTGATCCAAGCGTGTGAACCCAGGTGTCTCCAGCTTCTTCCGTGATATATCACCAGAAACATCAGGACATGGATCTGCAGGTGTCTCTTGTTTGTATTAGCTGACCTGGACAGCCTAGGTCAGGCCAAGCAGTGAGCTACTACTACCTTGCACCAGGTCAGGAGTTTTCCCTTTCCCTTTCCTTCTTTCCCACTTGGGAAAGAAGCATGCTTTGCAATAACCCGAGTAGTTTGAGCTAAATATTGGATTAAGAAAGTGCCACAGCAATGTGGTTTTCCACCAGAAAGCTCAGATTTATTGAAACCTAGAGTGTGTAACAATAAGAGCTAACTTCAGTGAACAGGAAAAAAATATATGTGCAAGAGTATACCTTTGTAGGGAAAGAAAAGTTCCCACATTGTCAAAACCAGGATGAAATATTTGGGGCTTTCAGTTTGCAGCAGCTTTCCATTCTTGAAATATTAGTTAATTCATACGTAGAAGAAGAAGGGAAAAAAAAAAAAAAAGCCGTGAAAGCTCTAAAGGTTGAAGAGTCTGTACAAATAAAGGTCTGTAGCCTTGGAGCTGTCGGAGAAGCACGCTGGCTGCACGAGAGCCAGGCTGTCTGGCAGGGGAGTGATTATCTCCCATCTCCGGGAGGAGTGCTGGGGCAGGCTCTCAGCCCTGGAGCAGCAGCCAGCTGCTGGCCAAGGGCTTCTTCTGGGCACCCTCCTTCCAAAGGGCCGTTTGGCAGGAAAAAAACATGTTGCCACTGGGCAAAGGGAAAGATGCTGCTGGCTTCCTCCCCTGCTGCTTTCCCCTCCCGAGTCACAGGTGGATCCATCCCTCTCAGGCAGAGGGGAGGAGAGAGGGAAGACATGCTGGCAGGGAGGGCTGGGCGATAGCAGCCTGTTTGTAACCCTCGATAAATGCCACGGTGCAGCCAGCGTGAAATGAAGAAATATTGCTTCTGGTAAATATTTATTTTCTATCAGAAATTAGCATACCAAATGTAATTAAAACCAACTTTATGTGCACACACCACCCCCCACCCCCCCCCCTCAAGTCTGTTAAATGACATCTTAGAATAACTAGTCATAAAGAATGTGGCCTAATTATCAAGCATCACAGCCTACTGTTGCTGTTTGATAATTACCCTACAATGAGCTTCTGAAATTAGGATTTCATTCCCCCTCTCTGCCCTCCTCCAGCCAAAGCCAGTGCTGGCTGGTTTTCTTCCTCCCTACTTTTATTATACCTTTCTCCTGGTGAATACCTGAGAAACACACCTATGTGCCAGACCCAGCCTTGAAACCCCTTGCCTTGCTGAGCTGGTGATCTGCGAGTGACACCTGTCAGCAGAGCCACCCCCATCACATGGGGCAGTTTTTGGAAGGCGGGCGCTGGGGTTTTACCTGTGCTTCCCAACTCCTTGTCCAGGTGCCTGGGAGCCTGGCTAGTGCGAGAAGAGCAAGGGGATGGGAGGGCTGGGGTGGGGGAAGACGGAAGAGGCATAGGAAGGAGCAATTAGAAAGGTTTTAAAACAAACAGGAGAGTGCTTAATCCCAATCTGGCATGTGGCTGCTTAATTGCTCATCCCAGGGCTGCTCAGGGAGTGCCAGCATGCAAGGAGCCTGCTGCCTCTGTACACTAGGGTGTGTGTGAGATAAAACCCAGTTTTAAAGAGGGTTTACAAATCTTAAATCCATCAGAAATGACCCATCAGTGGCATTAAAAAAAAAGGAAAAAGAAAAAGAACCAGATGGTGCCTTCTGAAAGCCTTTCTCCTCTTGTTGCTAGAGCAAAACCAAGGCTGCCTTCCCCAGTGTTAAACAGGCTCTTACTGAGCTCAGGGAGAGGGGCTGCTGGCTGCTGGGAACCCAATTTTTGGGGACAGGAGTGGCTCATTTTGTTCCCCTGAGATTTTTTACTCTCTCCCAGTGATCCCTCATGCTCTTGCTCACTCTGACCCCTTCCTTGCAGATCCATCCCCCACAAGAAGCATCCACGGGCTCCCAAGGGTAGGGCGTGTGGAGGACAGTCCCTGGGGCAGGTCCTTAGGACACCTAGCAGGGACTCACTGCCTGCTTCAGACATCTCCAGCCTGCCTGTCTCGGCCCAGATGGGCCCCTTGCTCCCTTCTCCTTAGGGGAGAGGACAGGGTGCTTTCAGGACCTGATTCGTCTGACTTATTTTAACATTGACTTTAATATGAGACAAATTTACGTCATAGAAGAATCTGTTTTCTTCACTGACTAAGCAGAGACCCCAGGGTGACTTGCTCAGATAAAAAAAAACCAACGGTGAAATGAATCCCATTCTGAGATCTTGTTTTCCCACAAATAGAGGCTAACCAAGACAAAGCAGAGGAGAGGGGCAGCTGGTATTAAAGAACAACAACATTAACTATAATGGGAAACATTTCCCAAGAGGTTTTTCAAAAGAGGCTTTTCATCAGCACAGAAGAGAGGTATTGGCTTTGTCTGGCTTTGTCTGGGATGCTTTAGCAAGAGGAATGAGGGCATGAAGAGCCAAAATTTTGGAGAGAGCAGCAGCTGAAAGGGACACACTGGAGCTGAGCTCCCTGGTAATTCAGAACTGATGCTGAGGCACCCTCAGCTCCATTGGCACACTGGTGGTTTTGATAGCTTGGTTGGGAGGGGAAGGTGTAAGACAACCGGGGACTTCGGGGAGTAACCTTGTGTGTGTCTGGGAAGGCCCTAGGGCACCTGTTCAAGCCACCCTACATCTCTAAGGGCAGAAGAAAAGCTTTGTCCTACCCACCTCTTCCATCCTATGTGGGACCAAAGAACTCAGATCCAAGCATGGATCAATTGCTGGTGGTGCACTTTGGGTACAGTGACCAGCACGCTGGAAGGGCAGCTCAGTGGGAACTGGGAAGAAGCCGTGATGGTTTTGCTGGGTCTGAAAATGAGGATGTGCTTTGAGCAGTAGTAGGGGCTGTGACCCTCCTTGTTGCCTGCCAATGCTGAGTCTTGTTTTGTGTGAAGTTTGAAACCAGGTTTGGTGACCCCAGAGATGGTTCCCCAGCCAGACCCTGCCCTGCCTGGGTCATGCTGGGGCTGCTGCATGTTTCCAGCCCTGGGGTCAGCTCCGAGGCTGGGCTCTGAAAGGCCGTAGGTGCCATGAGGAACATGAAAAGCACCATGCTGCTGATGGGTTGAGACGTGCTGGCAGCCAGGAGGGAGGAGGGCAGGAAGAGAGGGGAAGTGACCTTGCTGGCTTAGAAAAACCTTCCTGAGACTCTGCGGTAGCCTCTGTCCCTGTGCTGGCAGCACTCTCGACTTTATGGAGACCTCCTCCTCTTCTCAGAGAGGGCAGAGAGGATCTCCATGCTGACATTGCAAATGCAGCAGCCCCAGGCACTGGTTTCCTAATTGCTGTGCATGGCTGGGTTCTCTTGGGGATCCAGCAAGGAGGGCTATTGAAGATAAAGAAGGCTGGCATTTCATTTAAGTTATTAGAGAGCTCCTCAGGGAGCTGGAGGGGAGACACGGTGAGAGGGATAGAGGGGGAGAGGGAGGGAGAGGCAGCAGGAGAGGAGGGAGGCGAGGAGCCAAAGAGGGAGTGAGGGAAGGTGTGGGCGAAACAGAATGGAAATATGGTGAAAATATCTGGAAGGAAGAAAAAGAAAGGGAGAGGGGAGAGAAAGGAGCATGGGTGAGAGACACAGGAGGGTGTCATAGAGGAAGGATGCCCCTAGGTTAGAGGATAAGAAAAGAAGACCTGGTGCTTACCAAACGCAAGAAGCAGAAGCACTGCAAGCCCCTTCCCCAGGGCGTGCTGTGCTGGGGCCCTGCTGGTGCTGGCTTCCTCCACCCCCCTTCCCTCCCGTTCACCCCGTTCTTTGTGCCACCTCCCCAGGCATTTTTCGCCCGGTTCCCCCTCTGCAGCCATCGCCCTCCTCTGGCTCAGGCAGCAACAGATGGATTTCTAATCTGGGAGATTTTTATTTTAAATTATGACAGCAGTGAAAGCAGCACTTAGTCTCCTTCACCCACTCCTAATTTTCTTTTTTTTTTTTTAATCTTCCCTTTCCTTTTTATTAAACCTTTCTTTTCCTTTTTGTTTTGTTTTCCATTTTTTCTTTTCCTTTTTAAGATTTTCCTTCCTTTTTTTTTCTTTTCCTTCCTGCCTTTTTTCCTTCTCTCTCTGCCCCCCGCCCTGTGTCTCTCCCTGCTTTTGGACTGCTGAGCTTTTCTTCATCTCCTTATTCCCCCTCCCTAATGGAAGGAAGCAGGCAGCTGCTTGCAGAGCAGGGGAAGGAGCAGACCAGCAGCAGGGTGAGCTCAGCAATGCAGGCTCTGCTATCAGGAGCTTCTAATAGGAAGTGGTTGGCTTGTTTTCTTTGGAAATGTTTTCTGGTTAAAAAAATGGCCCTTTTCTATACACATTTTTTGGGTAGCAGATTGTTGTTTCTGTCAAACATTATGTTGTGTAGATGAAAGAAAATAACAAATATGTATAACAAATATGTACTCTCTTTTCCTTCCCTTTTTCCACATGGGGAAAAAGAGAGAAAGTTCAACAAAAATGACATGTCTGAAAAAGTGAAATATTTTCATGGATTATTTTGAAGAAAGTGATTTTTTTGTTGTGTTTGCAGAGCAAAAGAAAAAAGAAGACAGTTTTGATGAATTCTTCTGGCTTTCTGAATAGACAAAAGGAAATATTCTTCTAGCTATTTCACTGCTGTCTTGCAGCAGGGGAAAGTGAGGCACGGACAGCTTCATGGGGTGGCTCAGAGGCAAGCTATGCGTCTGTAGGAAAGCGAGGCATCGATACTGGCTTGCAGGCAGAGCCATACCTGGATGTCTTCCCTGCTGACCATGAATTCTACCCATCTTAGCAGCTTACCAGCTCTGCAAAGCCTGGGGGACAGAGAGGAACACAATTTTGCTTCCCCTGAGGATGGGGGAACGGGAGTGGGGCTGGATTAACCTTGGCAGTCATGGGTAGCTGCCTTACAGACAATTACCTCTTTCCAGTCTAAATTGCACCATGCTTTTTCCCCAGTACACACAGTATATCTGCACCCCCACCCCACCCCCGGCTGTGTTCCACCCTGGTGCCAGCTGCACTCTTGTGCTCAGGGCAGTGGGCACACTGGGTAAGAGCTGTGCACCAAGAACGTTTCCTTAAATGAGGAATGGGAAGGAGCTTTAATTGCTGGAGCTCAGGATGTTTTCCAGAGCTTGAAACACAGACTTTCTCAAACACGGGATGCATCAAACCTAATTGCTCTCCAGGCTGGTCTGCTCCTTAATTAGAAAGTGTTTTAAAGTCCCATGTCAACTCCATGCTGATAAACCCACCTTGCAGTATGGAATGAGAACCAGCTGCCCCAGCACCTTGCAGCACTGCGCAGGCCAAGACAGGAGCACAGGATGCCTGGTCCTCGGCCTGCAAAGAAACCCCACAGGGCTGCAGTGTTGTCGGGTTCAAGGGTGCCCTCTGCCTCCGGCCACCTCACCTTCCCTCAACCCATTTCCAAACAGGAATATCCCACAGGATGTGTATACTTAGCTGGGAATGAAAACCTCTGGATAGAAATCCCAGTTCAGTGAGGATGTGAGGGGTTGTTACGGGTTCAGTCTTGAGGTTGGACAGCAGCAAGGGGAAGCAGAAGAGATGCTCCTTGGCATGGAGATGCTGCTGCATCAGCCCTCCTGTCTGAGCTGGTCCAAGCTGTAGCAGAGAGAGAGGAAGCAAACAGTCTCCAGCACAGTCTCCTACCTCTGAATGTGTCCCTCTCTTCTGCCTTTCCCTGGTCCCCCATTGTCATTTCCCACTTGGCCGGCTCAACAAACATCTTAATTTCATGCCTGCTTGTCAGGGCTGCTCTGTGAAACATCTGAATGACATTAGCACAGTTTAAGAGTGTGACAGACTGAGGAGCAGCAGCCTCTTGTGATCGCCTATTCCAGATGGTTAAGTGACAAATCTCACTTCTGATATCTTAACTAGAGAGGTGCAGGAGGAAAATGTCCCAGGGGAACACCAACCTCCCCGCCCCCTTCAGCTATGAGCCTTTTCTGGGACCAGGCAGTGGTTAATCCAGATGGAAGGAGACATGCAGCAGATGCCATGTTCTTTAGGGACCCTGGAAAGCTTTTCCCCTCCTTCTGACTTGTTGCTGTCTCATCTCAATTATATGCACAGCCATAAACATCTCAGGCAGACCCAGTGCTTGCTCCTGCATCTTTTGCCCAACTACTCTTCTCACTAGGGTAATGCTCTATCGTCACATTACCTTCTAATGGTATTTGCAGTCTTATGGGCATGCTTCAAGGCCAAAACCATTGCAGAACATTTTGGGGAAGAAATTCTGCATTCACACCGGTAGTGAAAGACAAAGTTTAGTCAAAAACTGATGTCCGTATCTGTAAGGAAAATGTAGCCCAGGCTGGTGAATCTCCTTGCTCAGGATGACACTGCAAGCTGCTTGCATCTTGACTGCCTTACTGAGTGCAGCTTTGCTGCTTTCCAATGCAGTCCCTCCTGACTCATATCTAGTTCCTGAACCACATTAGTGTAAGGGTCCCCTACTACTGTTACCTCTGAGTGTGATAGAAATGCATTGTAAGACTAGTGCTGACAGGTTCAAACTCTGCTAGCAAGTAAAACTAGACATTTCTGGGCCAGCACAGGTGATTGTGTGTGTCTCCGTATGTGTTTTTATGAATTGCTATTCTACCTGTTGAAATGCAGCTGACCCCAGCTTGGTGCACAGCATCTGGTGGGAAGGGCAGGGCATTGCATGCACCCTCAGTAAGTTCAGAGATGACACCAGGTTGGGGGGGGAGTGTTGCTCTGCTGGAGGGCAGGAGGCTTTGGCAGGCTGGGCCAATGGGCCGAGGCTGATTGTATGAGGTTTCACAGGGCTCAGTGCTGGGTAATGGCTGGAATTGATCTTAAAGATGTTTTCTGACCTAAACAATTCTATGATTCTATGATAGGACAGGACAGGAGGTGGAAGGGTAGGAAGTGAAGCGAAATACTGTGAAACTGGTAAGGGGTACTTAACGATCACCTGAAGCTGGAGTTTTGTGCCTCCTCTGCTACTGCAGGAGGTTACAACACTTACAACCTGTGTAAAATTCTTCCTTTTCTCCACACAATTTAATGTGAGTTTCCCATCCTGGCTTGGGATATGTATCCTGAGATGCTGCTGCAAGTGTATTCTGGGTCTGCAGGCCACAGAAAATACAACATGCAAGGTAAATACTGAGATGCTATGTCCTTCTAGGCTCCCGGTGCTCTTCCCATTGCTATAGTTACAGCCATGTGGGTGTTTGCTTGGTAAATGCCCTCACCTCCCCTAACCTCCACTATCACCAGCATCTGTTCCCAGGCTCAGAACCCCAGGGTGCCTGGTAGGGGAGACTTTGCTGCCACTCACGTGCCTTGCTTGTGTCAATGACCTGGACAGGGAGTCGAGCAGCTTTACTACTGCTCAGACAGGGAAAATTGTCCATCCTTCCTACCCAGACTCAGCCTTCCAGCCCTGAAGTGAGGGCTCCCTGCCTTCTGGAGCAAGAAGCTGAAGTCATTGGCAATAGGTCTGAGAGTTGGGAATAAAAGACAACAGCTGATCAGAAAATAAAACCAGAGTCCAGAGAAAGGAAGCAAATCCAGCTTTTACGGATTTTACATAAAACAGGAGCAATCTGGTAGTTTAGGTAATTGCTTTGTAAAATGCTTGGATTTCAGTGTAATATTTGATGGTTTCCTGGTGATGCTATATGAATAAATTTGGAGTCTGCACAGGTACTGCTTTCTTCTTGGTGAGACATTTGCTTTTGGTGGCAGGTGACTCACAATTGCAACTGATGCTCTCATGTGCACTTGCACTCAGCTACTGCAGTCTGGAGGCAAGTCTGACTTGCACACTCCTGAGAAATGTTCACAGGAGGCATCCATCAGCATCCTGGTCCCTGCCCGCCTTCCCCCTGTTGTGGCAGAACGCGTCTGTTACTTCAGAAACATCGCTTGAGCCTCTTTGAAATAGAAATACATGGGAATTGGTAGATGCTGTTGAAACCCCGTCTGCCCTCTGCAGCTGGGAGGCAGAAATGGGGTTGGATCCAGCTAGGACTATTTTGGATGGCTGAAATGGTTCCCAGGCTGGTCCCAGAAGAATGATAGGCAGAAGAATGAGCGCAGGGGAAACAGACCTTTAAAACAAATGTTGCCAGTGGATAAATGTTTTAAGGTACACCCTCAAAGAAGAAAGGAGGTGTTCAAGGGGGCCAAGGAAGGTGACCTGGACTGACATAGTTCCTTTGAAGAGGTACTGCCACTGGTACATGGTGTTGCCCATCACTTCCACCCACTACCTCCCTCCCCAGGATCCTGGAGGGAAGTGACAGGCAGAGGAAAGTGGAACTGGCAGGACTCAGGAAGACAGCAGCAAAGCCCCAGCCATGAGTAAACTGTGCCTTTCTCAGTGTTTTTAATCTCCTTATTATAGTAATGGGCTGATAACTGATTGTGTAGTTAAAATGGAATTTGATACCAGGGCTGCAGTTCCTGTGACTTCAGAGAGATGCTGCAGTAAATAACCTGGTAAAAAGCTGTAAGAGCCGATGTTCTGCTTCAAACCTGTACTAATGGGAATCTGGAGAAGTGCAGAAGAATAAATGGAAACTGAATTTATGTGGATAGATCCATCAAATGGCCCTGGATAAATAAAGCATGTCTTGGCCTAGAAAGGGGATGGTAAGAGAGGTCACCCTGCAGGTGAAGATGAAAAGGCATGGACAATAGAGATGCTGTGCAAATAGAAGGCTCTGGGGCCACAGTCTGCAGTGCACAGTGTCTGCACGCTCCTGCAGCAGTGGCACAGAGCCTCAACAGGCAACTGGCCTAGTTGAGAGTGATGGTCCGCTGTCTGCTTACCCCTGCAACAGCTCATCACCTTCTCCCGGCATGGCTCCTCTCTGCTTGGCCCAGCTGATCAACCAGTGTTTTAACTACACTTCAGCCTTTTCCTTCTGCTGTTTTATTAATTCCTGGCTGCTGTTTTTGTATTGTCAGCTGTATTGCCTGCTATGAGGTCCGGAGAGGCCCAGCATGTTGGCTAAGCATTTGACCTCCATGGATTTTCTTTGAATTTTTCAAATGTTTGGGTACTTAGCTCTGTTGCTTTATCTGATCTGACAGCTTTCTCTCCTCTCTCCTCCCCTCTCCCTCTTCTCTCTCTCTCCCCCTCCCCTCCCTTCCCTTCCCCTCCCTTCCCTTCCCCTCCTCTCCCAACCGATTGCAGATCCCCCTGTTCAGTGTAAGGCTTTTCCAGAAAACACAGTACAATGACTAATGTCCATGGCCCATGGTTTGTTCTTTTATCTTCACTCCTGCCAGTGGTTTGGCACCAAGCTCTACAAAGGAGGAAAGGGATCTCTGTCATGGTCCTAGCAATTAAGTTGCAGAGGATAAGAAACATGAATGTGACAGAGACATGAACCTATCTTTTTCTCTATCCCCATAACCACATTTCTCCCACACTATAGAAAAAAAGGGTAAGAACCTCTCTCACCCTTCTGAGACAGGTGACAACTGATGAGGCAAATTGTGACCCCCTCTGCACTGCTGAGCTCCCAGTACTTTTGAGGGATCCTGAAATGTGAGGGACTGCAGGCTGATGACCTGATAGCTGCAGAGAAAATCCTTGTGTGGTCCTGCTGGGTTACACCAGCGAAGATCCCTGGTCTACCAGCCACTTAGACACACTCCATTTGAAAAGCAGAAAGAAAAAGGTCATCATTGTGAGGCTCTGCTTTTATTTTTTTTTTAACTCACAGTCAAGTATATTTGTATGGGGGAAAAAAGACCCATTGAATTTCAAGGTCTTGGGCAGCAGCTATTTCCTCCATTAAGCAGATGGACGTGGGGAAATGAGGGAAAGCCTACTGACTGATTTTACCAAGGTCCATTATAGGTTGTGTGGATATTGAAATATGAATCTGGCTTTGACATCAGGTGGAGAGGAAGCTGGGCTCCCGAGAGGGTGCTGTAATGAGAAGGCACAGGCTCGGTTTGTTGGTGGGCACAGCAAGGCGGGAGATGAGCAGCGTCCCCAGGTGCCACATTCAAAGCTGTGTTTAGATGCTGCATATAGTCCCCGAGTGCTCACAACCAGTCTCCCAGTCCATCCTCCTCCTCCTGAGGACTACGGGCAGTGTAGACAGTGTCCATGAAGCCACAGATCCCACTGTGAGCACCTAGGGATGGGGTTGCCCTCACTGCCCAGGCACCTCCACCTGTGGGCTAGCACGGGCAATGATACGGCTTCTTCACTGGAGAAGCTCAGGGGCTGCACTCAGCCTGTCCCCGAGTACTGGATAACTCAGGTGCCTGAGGAAAAAGCAATATTTATAGAGGAGTCCACTGGAACCTAAAGCCTGAAAGGTGCTTTTTAAGGGAAATACTGGATATCTGGTGTGAATAGCTGGGAATTACATATTTAGCATGGAGGCTTTTATCTTGATGAACTAGTACCCTCAGGTAACGAGAGGTGAATCTGCAGGCCTGCAGAACCCCCTTGCTGGCTTTACTCTGCAAGTGTTGAGAAGCAAGCAGGTCTGAGGGAATTAAACTACGATGCCCAACAAGGCTTGTGAGCTAACGGTCGTCTCACACTCACCTTCCTTCTCAGCGTGTTGAGAGTAAGGAGAATTCACTGTACAAATAAGAGCAGGTTCAGCTCCTTCAGCCAAAGCCATGCTGCAAATCAAGCTGTGCTGATGCACACAGCGTGTGCTAAGTGGTGGAACTCCTTGCCCCGAGAAATGATCTTGCTAACGGTGAGAGTAACTTCACAAAGCTTGATGACACATGGAGCTAGGCAAACCAGCATGTCTAGCAATACAGCCTTGTGATCCATAGCCTAAGGAGGAGGGTTTTTTTCTAACTATTAGGTCTGGGGTGCTTTCCCAGCTTCTTTTCAGCCTGCTGAACAAATACATCTTTACTGTAGGCATGGTTCTGTTTGCACCCATTTTTTTAGCAGGGGATTAGTAGAGAGAGGTGACAAATGTTTTTCATCTGTGGGATGCTGGTTGGCTGATGTACCCTGAGTCAGAGATGTGTAAACATAGCTAACAGGAGTTTATGCACTTCTCTTTTCTTCCCAGAGCTGTCAGTAAATCCAACAACACCATCAAGCCCCTTAACCAGCCCGGCTGTTCGAGAGACTTTGTAACCTTCAGCCCTGACAGTCACGAGCATGCCCTGCTTGTCCCTTGGGACAATTCCTTGTCCCTTTCTGTCTACATCCCAGCTCCCTCATCCCAAACTTCGCACTTGTCAGACACTGCCCATCAACTTGAAACAAATGGACACTGTTAGTTGCCTGCTCAGCTGCCTCCTTCATATCCCTGTCACTGTGGTTGCACACCAGATTCAAGGCAGTGTTCCCTGGTGTGAGCTGGTCTTTTCCTTCCACTCCACTGTGCATCGTTTGTGTCCTTGCCACCTCTCTGGTGATACGCTGTCTTCTCTCCTTGCCTTATCCCTGGCCTCTCCTTATTAGGTGCCACTTCCTGAGGTTGCATTGGTCTCCCTCCCTTTACAGAGCCCCAGGAGTACCCATTAGCATTAGACCTCCCCTCATTGCAAGTCACAGGCAACCCCACTCCTTCTGGACTTAACCTCTAATTTTAGCATCGCTTTTTCTTGCAGCTGCTCTTCCCATAAGGTCGGAAGTTTCCCTGCCCTGTCAGAGATGTTATTCTCTTGGCAGCAAGCAGGTAATTTGCTGTCGTACAAGCCAGCCTTCCCAGAACAAAGCAACCTTTATTGGGCAATGGGGATGCAGTGATTCATGGTCGCTAGGCTAGGCTGGCATGGAAAAGCTCACACACACGTGTGTTGTGAGCACGTACCTGCAGCTCTGCCCAGCATTGGCTGGGGGTCCAGCTCCAGCCCTGTGCTGGGCAGCAAAGGGGTCTCCCTCTGCTGTCTGGCACTGCTCTACAGCTCATCTTCCACAGCAACTCCATATGTGCACAGACCTGGATCATGTCATCCGAGCGCTGCCTCTGGGAGCAACCCCCTTTTTATCTTCCCATCTCCCAAACTGTAGGGAATCCCTGCAGACCTTGCAGGGATCTGTGCCTGGGGATGGCCCTGAGCTGCTCCTTACCCAAAGGTTATTGCTCTGATTTTGTGTTTGAGAAAGTTGCTTGAGCCCTTGGGAAAGCAGCGGTACCAGCAGAGCCTTCCCCTAGCTCCTCTGGGAGAAGGATGTGCTTCCCCAAACAGGAATTCCCTGGGTCACTCCACATCTCCTTGCGTATGGCTTTTCACAGAAATTGCCTCTGTCGTCTCGGAGTTGACTGACACCCTCTGTGAAGTGAGCTGCCTTTGGCAGCACTGCACTGATGGTGTGACAGGGCTGTGTATTGAGGTTTTTCGGGAAGAAAGGCAGCCTATGAATTATTTAAGCACCTCTGTTTCCGATTAGCTTATGACTAATGTTCATTGCACTAACCCCTGAGATGCTGCACGTTAAAACTACTGGAGACAATATAATGGAATGAATTGCTTTCTAGGTAGCAAGGTACACACAGAGCTTTTGTGGACTTTTCTGTGTTTGTTTTGCTTTTAGTTTTAAATAGGCACACTGAAAGAGAACTCAGAAAGTCTGCTCAGGGGTTGGGAGTCCACAATGTTTTTCAAGGGCAACAGGGAACAACAGAGAGTGACTACTACAATAGGCGAGGGAATTAAAAAGAAAGAAAGAAATTTTCTTTCTGATATTACATTAAGGTTTTAAAAGCCTTAAGACCAGGAGATGAAGCAGGGAATGAAGGGTGCATGAGCAACACCAGCAAATTTAACATGTTGAAAAAATGTAAAAAATAGCGTTGGTGGAGCTCAGAAGCCAGAGGCCAATATTACAGCAAGTTAATAAATGCTTGGTGTGTGCTGACCTTTTTGTGGTCTAAGGCCAGATTTGGAAACTCTTTCCTGCTGGAGCGGATATATGATTACCTGCCTCTTACCAGAGGGTGCAAGTCTCATGTAGGAGCTCAGCTATGAACCCCTTTTTAGATTGAAGAGAGCAGCCCAGAACATGACAATGCAGAGATTTAACTAGGTTTCACTTAGGATTCAAATACTCAATATTACAGTTTCCCAAATGATCCCTGTACCCATTAGCAGCCCCCTTGCCAGGTGGCAGGTCTGTCTTTGGGTCATTGGGGACTACAGATACCCTTTCGTCTGCTTCCCTTCTTGCCGTGGGTCAAAAGAGTTGAAAACTCTTTTGTGCTTCTGTATTCACATGCATTGACTGTTAACTACGAGTCCCTCTGGATACCTGTGTGCTGGCTTATTAATCACCTGAGTTATGTTTGCTAAATAAGGGTACGGTTCTTGGTCACAAAACCCAAGCAGCAACAAAAAAGAAAACTTAATTGTTCATCATATTATTCCACAATATCAGAGCCAGCTGCACCATGTTCCCAGCGGTGTGTTTTCCGCAGACTTTTCCATCAGCTGAGCTCCCTTCAGGTAAGACAACTAGAACAAAAGCCACGTAGAAGTTTGAGGTCCAAAAGGAACATGAGGATATCTCCTGTTGGGGACCTCAAACCAACTCCTGCAGCCTCCTTCAAAACTTGCATCTGGTTCCCAAACTTCTTTTTGCTGCACAGAGGTCTTTGTTTGGGTTGCCTCCCCCTTCTCCCTTCAAATAATATGTCTTGGGCCCATCAGGTTTGTCTGGAACCCCACTTAGCATTAGGAAAAAAAATAAGAAAAAGGAAATATAAAACAACAAAGGATTGAGGTCTTGATAATAGAATGTCCAATTCATTGCACTGATAAGCATTTTCAGAGGGTACTTCAGTTGCTCTTTTCACCTGGAATAGATTAATTTCTCTTGTCCTTAAAATGGCTTTTCTACTGTAAGAGGAGCCTGGCAGGATTATTTCACACAGAGGCATTTGCACAGTGGACATCTAAGGGGGTGAGCAGGAGGGGGCAGATTTTGCCCCTGGTCACAGAAACAAATCACAAAGGTGAGAGCTGTCACCCAACTCTTCTCCTTGCTCCCTCGGAAAGTTTTATGGAGGATCATCTTGGCTGCAGGAAACAAAGCAGTGTTTTCCAAAACATACCCAAGCAGAGAGTTTCTGACTCCCATTCAGACTTGGGAGATTCCAGCTTGTACTGGAAGGAAAGACAGCTTCAAAGCATCTCCAAGAGCTCCTCAATCCCACTGTGCAGTAGCTGTGCTTGCCTGCTTGGTGCAGGTGAGAAAGCCAAGGGAACATCTGATCGACATCTGCTTTTCCTGCCGTGGAAACAGAGGGTGCTGGAGCACAGGCTCTCCCTTCCCTGCCACCCTCGTATCTGAAGAAGCCAGCCAGCTCTGAGTTTACGTGGGTGTCTGTCGCCTGCCCTCCCTCATCAAGGCATCTCCTTGCTGTGTGGTGAGCGCTGGGCTTCCCGGCAGCTTACAGAGACTGCGTGTCTCAGATAATGCAATAGATGTGGGGACTACCCCTGCTCGCTCTCTTCATTAGCTCTGGGGGGCTAACTAGGTCTTTTAAACCACCTAAAGTCTTCAGAAGGTCTCTCCATTGTCAAGATTTCACTAGATCTCCTAAAATAAGCAGGATTTTGCCTGATTATTGTCCCTATAGGAAGCCTGTAAGGCACATGCAAAGCGCTAAAGCAAACAGCAGTAGCTTTCTGCGTCACTGGCGTGATCTGATGGCGTGAAGGGAAGCTTTGCTGTAGGATGAGCAATCTTGTAGCTAAATCCTGAAATACAAACTTCAGTGATGCCTTGACAATTTTTAACCCTGCTTTTGTGACCATACTGCAAAGTTGGTGACACCGCTTTGTCCACCAAGCTTCCCACTGGGGCTGATACTCTTCATTCCTTGCCTGATTTCTGCAAACTCTGCCTCATAGTCCACCCAGGGGCAGCTGCACTGCAGCATTAAGGGAGCCCGTTACTCATGGGAGTCCGCTGAGATGGAAGGTGCCGTAGCAGTGCCTTGGCGGTGGCACAAGGGAGGCTGTTGCTGGGAACCGGCTGATCTCCCTCTCTGCCATATGTCTGTTTCTGTATGCAGCCTGAGTGCAAATGGATTTTATTAAATAGAGACATTTTTAATTGAATGAAAGTCCCAAAGCTGGTTGGACTCCAAAAGCAACGTCAGTGCCAGGCACCGCTTTCCTTCTCTCTTTCAACTTTTAGCTTCTTAAGCCCAAACATCTCTCAGATATTGTGTCTTCTGCATTTTTAATTGGCAAGGATCACAGGGTAAAACACTTCTGTGCTCAGTTCCAGAAACAGCATGTCCTCAGCACTGTTGCCAGAGGGATGCACAGGTGAGACCATCCTGCTTCAGGAGAAGAAGGTTTAGCTGCATGGTTGTCAGCACCATGCCATGCTGTTTGCTTTCCTCACCAGAGAACAGGACCTGGCCTCAGAGACCAGGAGAAAGGGTGTCTTGTCCTAGTCCAGCATTTCTGCACCGGGAGGGAGATCCTTCACTGCCACAGCTGTCCCAGGAAAAGGACAGAGAAGCTTTTCTGTAGTACTGGCGCTTTTCTCCTTGCACACATCCCTCCCCAGCCATCATAGCTAGGCTTGACCTGAGGGAGGTAATGTGCTGGACCAGTACAGGGCTCTTCCCACACTTTGGTTTCTCTGCAAGATGTTCCTCCTAGGCCAGCAAGCCTTTTGTGTCCTATGTCACACACGACTGTCTGTCCTCAGAGTGGGGCTAGCCCTGAGCATTCTTAAATGGAATCCCCAAAGAGACCAGTTCTGCCTTGGCCAGGGCAGACAGCATGCTTTTCTGTGATGATAACACCACCTCACAGGTGTGTGCTTTCTGTAGCAAGCCAGGGCCAGAAGACACATATGCTAAGCAAACTCTGTTTGACTCTTCTACAGCCCTGGAGCTCCTCTGCTAGCAGGGACAATCACTGCCTGCCCTGTTAGCAGCCCGAGCTGTGCTTACAGCAGCACTGTCCTCACAGGGTGCTGAGGGCAGGAGGTTGCTGGGACAGAGAAAGGGCTGCAAGCTGTTGAAAGTGAATGGTAGGCTAAAGCGCTCAGAGCAGAGATGTACTGTGTGTCTCTCAATAACATCTTAGAGGAAAGGCAACAGTGTGTGGAAGAGTGTCCTTCTCCCAGTATAGCTACAGGAGCAAATTTCTACTCTGTTATATTACAACCACTTTCAGCAAGGTCATGAGTCTTGCTCGTGTACCCCTGGTGTTGCTGCGAGGTTCTTTTCTATAGTGACCCTGCTATAAAACATCCTACTGAACCTGTCCTCTCCTTGATACTATCAATGTCACCTGCTAAAAGAGGAGACCCGTCCCTTTGTCACTTACAGTCTGCTAAGAAACCCCTCCCCCTGAAGGTCCTCATCCTCACACTGCCTATGCTGTGCTGAACTAGCTGTAAGCACAGGCAGCTGCAAGGGACACACACGGCCTGGAGACCCCCAGGTGGGCTGGTGTGCACTGGGCCATGCACAGGGTGCAGAGCAGCCTGCCTGGGGTCATTGAGGGGTAACCAGAGTATGGCTGGACATTTCCTCTGTTCATGTGTCAGCCTGTGGCCACCACACAAACTGGCCATGATCTTCCCACAGATACGCAGTGCTGGACCATTACAGAGCGATGTGCTGTGACACTGTGCATTAGACAACCTTGATGTACACTTAACCATTATTTCCAAACAAAGAAAGACAAAGGCAGTCATCAGTGTGCAGACATTATCTCATCCATCCACTCCAGCTTCCTCAGCATTTCTCATGGCACCCCCTCATCAGTGCACAAGAGGGTGGCTTGACTGCCTGATTACTCTTCACTGCACTTTGCTGCTGCTTGCAGCCAGCACCAGAAACAACCTGTTTTCTCTCAACGGTACTTTCAGACTTGAAATTAAAGCAGTCAAAAGCCAGGAATATTTCCCTTCTCTACAGTCAGGCTGTTGCCATTGAGAGCCTCTGTTTACCTGGGTTGAAACTTGAAAGCAGAGCTCAGGGATCTGCAATTGGAGCCAGTTGCTTCTATCATCCGATGCTTTCAGCACTCACCTGGCTGCAGTCCCCAGCTGTTCCTGCAAGAATTGACAACACTTTCATAGTGGCATCATTTTTTGCAATGAAAGTGCTTTACTTTTGACAGTTGTCCACACTATGCTTTTTGCAAGACTCTTGGTTAATGCGTTGTGCAGATCATACGATACTGTTACAAATACCTGGCATCTTCAGTACTTGTTTTCAGTGAAATTCCAATTTCTTGAGGAGGTTTGGGGTCAAATCAGCCTCACTCTATAATCACTGGTTGGGGGTTGTTTTATTTCCCTGAACACAGAGTACCCAGTTCCTTCATGCATCATTTATATTCCCTGCACCCTGGCAAAGCTCTGGCCATTTCTCTATTCCAGCCACGTTTTCAGAAATGTTCATTTTCTTTCAGATTCTCTTTATAAAACCAGAAATGTTCTATCATCTCATGTGACTGAGGATAGGTGATTTTGTAGATTTTCCACAATCTCAGCAAATGCTTTGTCTGCAGATTTAATAGAGACTGTTAGGCTATGTAGCAGATTATAAATTTTAGCCCCTATTACGATCAGTAAACTGCCAGGTGTTTTTTAGATGTTACACATTGTTCACTCTTATAGCATAGGGGGAGCAGTCTCCTCCCAAGCCAGTGGAAAGGCCTGTTTTGCCCAGTCAGCATGTTTAATCCTTTTTCTCTTTCCCTCTGCATGAATGGATTACCCGCAGCCCTGTGCCTGCACCATGCAGCTCCCCATGCCACATGAGTGGGTCTTGTGGTTGTCCTCATTCACCAGCAGGCCAGGAACAGGGTAGAGTTGCACCACAAAAATGGGTGGGGAAGAAACGTCTGTAAGTCCCGAGGGCTGGTCTGTATGAACAGCTTTGCAAAGGGATGATTTTGTGCACCTGTATGGGTTTAAGAGCTGTGCCATCACCTCCTCCAACCTTCTCTTGCAAAGTTACAGCAGAAGCTCTGCTGGTTCCTGCTGTGGGCTTGTACAGCATGGGCCAGCACTCTCATCCTGGCTGACACCCCAGTTGTTGCCATGACTCAAACACTGTTAACCTACCTGCAGGTTGCTAGCAAGCTGCTGCCACTTCCATGTCGGCCAAATGACAGCTTGGTGGGCTCTGTGCAGGTTTTTGCCATAGCTAGATTGTCTTCAAAGAGGAGGGTGGCTGCAAACCAAGCAGGTGTGGCATTACATGTACTCTCTTCCTCGTTCCCCATGCCTTGGTTTCTTTGTGATGGCTGAGTGCTGCCTGGCTGATGTAGGTGGCTGCTCTGTGAGCCTGGACATCTCTAGCCAGGAGAAAGCTTCCCACCTCTTTAGACTTTGCAGTCTGGCTGATGAGGACTTGCGAATGCTCAGCCAAGTAACACAGCTCCAGGAAAGCTTCTAAGTTCTCTCACCACCTCCTGACTCCCTGCCTTCTGATCCTATTGCTTTCACCTTACATTTCCTCTGACAGCTGGATTTTACTCCTGGTCAGCTCTGTCCTCCTCCTTCTGCTTTCTGCAGCCTGCAGTTAGTTCACTGGATGGAGGCATGGGGGCATGAGTGGGAGATGGATGGGCAGAGCAGCCTGTGTGCATCTTACTTGTGCAGATGGTGGGACCTATGAGCTACAATACAACTCAGTATCAAGAAGCTGGATGCTAAATGCCTTCATTCCTGTGTCATAAGATAGAGGCATTGGGACAGGCAAAACATCTCCCAGGCAGAAGCAACTGAAGCAGGAGGAAGGGTTTTTCTGAGGTTCCTCAGACCCTGGTCTCTGGGAAGAGGTGATGAGGGAGGTCACACTGCATATCCCACATCCAGCATCCCTCTGGAGAGCTCTCTGCTCTGGGTTGACATGTTCCCGGCTGAGCCATCCTGACCTCTGGAGACCTGAGAGAGATGGGTTAAGGCAGCGCATGCCTGAGCTGTGGGAGGCCCTGAGGTTGTGATGCAGCTGAGCAGAAAAGCAGTTATTGAGTCTGCTACATGTTTTATAGTGTATTCAAGTACTGAGCCCACTATCAAAGCTGGGCATTACTCATTTAGAGCCTTGTTTTTAAGATAAATGATAACTGTTTGAGGATGAGCTGCTACCAGGTGAAGGAAGGGGGTTGTATGCCTGGTATGGGAAGAGAAACTATACCAAGAAGGCTGAGGACTCTCACCAGAAGGGCAGCAGAGATGGGAAATCAGCTCACAGATCCTAGGTCTCTTTCCAGATCATGGCATGTCCAAAGCAAATTTTCCAGCCAGTGCTATTTTTGCAATAAACCAGAATTCTGAACCCAACACTCTCCCCATCAGAGAGGGTTTGCTTATGTTTTTCTAAAACTATAGAGGTAAGTAAAGCCTGAGTCAGTACAAATGGTTGGAGTAGGAAAGGGGAAATAAAAAGGACTGTGCTGGGTGCGGAACATGATGCCACAGGTGCTGGCATGCAAGGGGAGTCAGCACGGGCCTGGGGAGGGAGCTGTGTTGTCTGGGAATGAACTCAGGGATGAGTATGTTGTGGGTGAGAAGGAGCCATAGGTGTTTAAAGATGCGGGAGACAGCTGAGCAGTGGGGGTATAGGGAAGTTTGCACAGATCTGCAGGGGCTTGTGAGCCCTGGCAGGGGCGCAGCGTTTGGTCTGAAGGAGGTGCACGGGGCAGGTGACCAGCATTTATGTAACAGTAACACTCACTGTGTGCCCAGCCTTGCTCAAGTATACAGAAAGAGACAACTGCTGCCTGGAAAAACACACAAGCCGTGAAGCCAGGCAGTAAACAAAAGGCATGAGGGAAGGGAGAACAGACAGCCATTGTGAGCATGGGAGATGCCACGCTGGACAAGATGAATGTCCTTTTAGGCCCTTATCTCAACCCTGACAGTGGCTGGTATCAGATGCTCCAGAGAAAGCTGCAAAACCAATCTTCACAACACATCTGGGCATCAGTATGATAGTATCCCCACAAGGGCTCTTCCTGCCAGACCCTGTTTGCCGATCAGCCTATACACATGGAAACCAGAAGACTGAGAGCCCTTGTCAGTTTTGCTTTGGCTGATGTTGCAGCCAGAAGGACTTTCACTCACATAACCTGCTAGCCCAGCTGATTTCCTTCCCTGGTTGCACTATTCTGGGTGTCCTATGGGCTCCTCAACCCTTCTGGCAAGCGTAGACCCATGAGCTATGTCCCTCACCCTTGTGCTCCTGCAGACAAGCACAGCCCAAGGTGGGGCTGGACTATACCCTTTCTAGCTATGTCTAATTGCCATGAATTGAGGGCTCATCCGTTCTTCATCCCACCTCCTTTCAAGTGTGGGTAGGCAGCTGGAGCAGCATGCCACCACTCTTTGTCTGTGGGGGACCATTCCTTGAGGTTGGGTTAGCAGCACTGTGAAGAACAAAGCAGGTGATCCAAATACTACTGCCATGGACAGTCACAGAAGGACCAACAATGCTACATGGCCCAGCTGGAGGGTCTATACCAGCATCTGCAGGTGCGCTAAACATTAAGCCTGCTGCTTTCATTCTGCATGTGACAGAACTGATGAATAGAGGAGATACATCTAAGGAAAGATCCCAGGAGCAGATGACAAGCATCTGGGATTTACTGACAATTGCTAAGCAAGCTGGAGTGCAGTGTTATCCTGAGAGATCTTTGACAGGGCTAAGGTGTTACAGCACTTAAAACTAGCCAGCTGCAACAAGGTCTTTACCATCACATACCAGGTTAACTTCAATAAGTAGTTCCCATGCCTTGCCCCAGCACAGCCACCAATCCCCCACAAGGTTTCAACCATTCACCTACTGTTTGTGCTGTTTCTTCATACTCTTCAGGCTAGTCCCTCTGCTTCTTGCTTCTGCTGCATCCTTCTCCTTGTCCACCCAGCCATCTGTCTGTCTATCCATCCTCTCTGCTTCTTCCAGATCTCTCTTCACTGACTCTCCCTTTTCCATACCCCTTAGAGCTATTTAACTACTTAGCAGGAACCAGCCACAGCTGCACATTATCCACCTCAGCCAACCCACCACCCCTGAAGCCAGCCCACAGCTGTATATTATCAATGTTAATTAACCTGCCTTCATTCCTCTACACTAAGATACCTGAGTGTAACCTACAGAGCTATTGTACATAGATGTCTTCATGGAAAACCCACATTATCTGTTCTTACTCAAAGCACAAGGAAATTAAATGAGAATAATGAAAAGGAATGGAAGAACTTTCAAAGTTTTGTTTGTAAATGAGAGTTGCTCTGGATTCTCTGCACAGGATATTCTTCAGGAAGATTTCTCAGCAGCTTAGGTGGCCACCTACAAAACCAGAGGTGGTGAAACTCTGTTTTTCTGGGCAAAGTCCCCATGGATCTGATCAGATGTGAGCCTGAGACTGCCCTGAGAATAGACCTTTCCTCTCCTCAGTGCTGCATGGGCAGTGGCAACATACACCACGGGGGACCTCCTGGCTCACGGTTAGCTCAGTTTCTCTGACACAGACTGCTGAACACACTAAGGGGTGTGGGGCTTTGTTTTTGGACCTCCCACTCCCTTGTGTGCATACATGTGCATGTGTGTGCACAAATGCCAGTGGTTTCCAAGTGCCATGTCTGTGATTTCTCCCAGCTGCAGGATTACATGCCCAGCAAGCAGAAATGGTTTTGTTCTGCTCCCCCCCCCTGCCCCCCAACCCTCCCTCAAAGAACTGATTTCGGTGAACACACTACACCAGTTCATTGCTATTCCTTTATGTCCCTACTGTAAAAGTGTTGACCATGGATCACAGCTCCACTGGCCTGTTTAATGTGTTCGGGTTCACGGCACTACAATCCCCAGGCAGCAGTTGCAGCCTCCCAGCCTTGCTGTGCCCGCTCACTGCAGGTGCCCCAGGGGAGTGAGTGCTTGGCTGCTCAGCTGCTGTCAGCACTCTGGATGCCTGCTCATGTCTCCCCTCTGCTAGCACCGCGGCTCTACCCCGCATGGCACATCGTGAGACACAAGGGACCACAGGGCTAGGTTGGGAAACATGCAGTGAGCACATGGTGTGGTGAGGTCTGTCCTGATCTGTCTGCCCTCCATGCCCTGCTGCAGCCCCCAGGGGAGGTGGCTTTCACTCCTTGACTGCTTGCATCATGAGGTCAGGGCTGTGTTGACTTTGCATTGTCACCATGTGGCATGCAAGCCCAGTGGAGGAGAGTAGGTCATTCATAGGAGTCTTAATGCATGAGGCTTGGCTGGGCACTCCAGCTGCATTAAAGTCCTTGGGAAGATAAATCACTGGCTCTCCAGGGATGATCTCTACATGTACCAGCCCTTTCCCTCTTCTTTCTCCTGGCCTTTGGTGTGAACCTTCTGGCTCTCAGGGAGGTAAGTAGGGACACTTGAAAACTATGATTCACGATTTTAGACTTATGCTGCCTGATTTTTTAAAACTCAGAATTATTTGCTGTTGGGACACCACGCTGATGCTCCAGCAGCCGCTTCAGTGCCGTTATGTGCAACGGCACTCATGCAAGAGACAGTGCCTGAAGCAACGCCTCAGCAAGACCCCAGCTCTCTGTGAGTTATCACTGCCCTTCCCCGGGCAGCTGGGACAGTGGCAGTGTAGCACACTGCCTTTGTGTGTGCAAGGCGAGGACACTGGGTAGTATCCCTCCTTGGGCTGCTAGTGGGTCCTGGTTTGGTTCATGTGAGCTTTGTGGTTTCTGGTACTTGGTTTGGAGCAACTGGCTCAGAGTGCCTAATGCAGAGGAGTAAGCAAAGCCTGTTCACAGACTACTTGAACGCTTGCACTCTCTTTCCCTTCCAATTAACACTTTCAGGTTGCCAACGTGGAGTTTGGCAGACCCCAGAGATTTGCGAGGGGTGGGGGGATGGTTGCCTTTTTTATCACTACTTTTGTGTAATTGTTTCTTCAATAAACATGGTTAGTTATTTTGGGTTTTTTTTTTTTGTTTGTTTGTTTGTTTTAGTGGTAGCAATGGATATTTCAAAGCTACTTCCAAAACAAAAACAAACAAAAAAAACCAACCCCAAAAAACCCACCCAGAATTACCCAGTAAGTTTTTACCAGGCTGGGAAAACCTACAAATGATGCAAAAGCAGCTATGTCCTGACACAGATTACTGAAGCATGCTAGGCTTCACCACCTGCCACTTGCAAGAGCAAAGCCTACAGTTAATGCAGACCACAAATTCATGAAGTGTTCCTTGCATGGTTAAAACAGTCCCTCCATCACGTTCTCCCCTTCATACACAGCATAATTCCCCACCCACAAAATAGCAGCTTGGAGCTAGGGTAATCCCACTAGACACACGATATGTATCCACAGCTTGAGAACTACACCAGCCAACTCTATACTGCGGCTCTCCAAGGCTTGCTGTGGGGCAGGGGTGCCAGGGCAGTGAAGGTTGTTTCTGTGCAAAGAGTTTGAAGCAAAGCTCGGGTCTATCAGCTTTGTGGAGCCAGCAGAGAATTTTGAGGGTGGATAGTCTGGAACTCAGAAAAGACATTTTGGAAGAGATGGGAGAAGGGCAGGACTGTGCCTCTGGCAATACAACCACAGATAAATCGAGTAAGACCATCTCAGTGTCACAGACTAAGTGTCCATATCCTAAAAACTTGCCTTCATTGTTAGTGACACGCTTGCTGAGGTGAAGGACTGAATGATGGATTTGTAGCTCCCCAATTGCTCCTAACAAAGACCCCAGTACTGATCCATGCAGTGCCTGCTATCTGTTCTGTGCATAAACAAGGGAATTCATCCTCTGGGGATTCTCAGTCTAGTTTCGTTCATTAAGAATAAATTAAACATTTAAAAAAATGTAGAAGGAAATTAAAAAAAAGTGGCTTTTTGATTGGAACACATTTCTGTAAAGCTCTGAATGGAAGAAGCAACATGTAGTGCAATGTATTTCAAATAGATAGAAATAATGCCCTAAATATACCAGGCTAATTAGATGTACTTTTTCTACAAAACCACAATTCTAATGTTCCTGTCTCACTGTAATTAAAGAAGCATTTACCACGCATTGGAACTTTTAATTAGGTCTAACATCTAATAAACTTGGAGTAAACTAACAAATATTTTCTCTGTCAGTGGGTAGTTTTTAATCAATGTTTAGAGGTTTAAAATTTCAGATAGCAGACTTCAGAAAATCAGAGCACGACCCACAGGAGAGCTGTCAGGAATGACAAGATATCTCCTGGTGGCAATGGGGTTGCAGGAACCCTATGGGGAGAGCTCATGCTGGCTCTCTGGAGAATTGTGGTCCTTTCCTCAGGATGGGGCCTGGATGATGAGGAGGATGGAGGGGCCAGGGACACAGCTACAGCCACGTGCCACGTGCCTGTGTGGGGTAGGGAAATGGACCTATCTCTTGGTGACAGTAGGAAGGCCGGTACTCTATGCTAAGCAGTTTGCTAAGGCCACACTGGGGTTCCCGTGGTGGTAAGACAACTGGGAAAAGACATTACAGTGGCCATCTGTGTGCACAGCTGGACAGCAAAAGTGCATGGCCTGTGTGTGGGCTGACAGGTCTGAGACCTGGGAAGGAGGATGTCTGAGGAGGTGAGGTCACCACGGCAGGCTGCATTGGAGGAGGGGAAGGGTGGGCAAAGGAGGAGTACATCCATCTGCTTTCTTTCAGCTGCTCTTTCAGTGGGATCAGACCAGCATGAACCCTTCAGGACTGTGACTGGACGGCCCTTTTGAATCATAACGTCCTTCATCTGTTTCTTTGGAGGGCAGGGGCATGACGCCAGAGCAGCAAAGCACAGTCAGCATACAGTGCATCTTCTTGCAGCACCTTCTCCGAGCATCCTACGCTGCCTCCAGGCACCGGTCATGCTATCTTACCATGTCCTGCTTCTTCTACCTCCTTCTGGCAGTTGTTTCAAGTTAATGGTCCAGATGATGGTTTTTCTATTACAGGTAACCTTAGTCCTGTGGTACCAGGTCCTGAGAGACATTCCTACTTACTTATTTTCTTGGGAAAGGGATTTCCCCCCATTGTACCCAGGGGGGTGGTAGGACAAAGGGAGTGGGGAAACTGAGTAATGAAATAACTCAGAGATTTCCACATTCTCTACAGATGAAGAAGAAGAAGAAGGGGTGGGGGCACAGGATATAGGAGTGCGTGTTAAAGGAGCTATTGAGGAGGCAAGCAGAGAAGGCATGAGACAAGCAAAGGGCAAAAGCTGAGGGAACACTGTCTGGAGAAATAGAGTGTAGCAGGGGATTAGATGCAGTGAAGAAAACTGGGAGGATGGGAAAAGGGTAAAGGCTTTCAAATTTGGCCATGGAAATGGGGCTAGGACCGTTTGGAGGGGCAGGGTGAAGCCAAGGTGCTGCTGAAAATTGGGGGCACGAGACAGTGTCTGTGAAGGAGCCTGGAGAAAGGAAGACAGTAATACTTGCTTCAGTACAACTGGCAGGTGCCTGTGTTTTTGGAACAGAAGGTCATATATTTTGTGTGAAGTCTCCTGCATCTAGGGAATGACTTTAATGTAGCTTGAATTACCAGTAAGTGGAATAAGTATGTGCAATTACCAATAACAGTAACAGCCCTGGAATACTTCCTACCCATGGATCTCAAAGCACTCCTTTTTATGACTTATTCATTGACTCTTTACGTCCCCAGGGAGGGAGGGGATTATAATGATCACCCACTTTACAAGTGGTGAAACTGAGGGTAAGTGGCTGAGTTGTGAATAGAGCTGTGACTGTTCTCCGACACCATCAGTTTCCCAAGTCATTGGTTGGGAGGGAAAAAGCTGCAGCAGCTGCCAGGAAAAGCCTCTGGCATCACAAGGGGGGCAGCGGTGGTACCTGTCGGACCTTCCTGATGTGACTGTGCTGTGGAGAAGACAGACACTTGGGCACCTTGAGGACAACCTGAGCAGGCTCAGCCTTGTGCTGGGCAGCAGGTTCCCAGGTGCTCTGGCTCCTGTGCTGTGGGTCCTGACCCCACTCAGAGGTGCCCCAGCTGCAGACCTGCTTTGAGCAACAGATCTACACAGGTGGACCCCAGCTCTCCCCCCCCACTCCCGGGCACACAGGCTGGTTTCTCGCCCACTTGCAGGGGCAATTCATGAGCCAGACAAGGGTGATTGGTCAGATATGAGAGTGCAGAGGATATCTGGGATCTGCTACCTCCATCTGACTATAACAGATGTTCATGTTGGCTCTTATGCGAACAGACCAAAGATAAAAGGTTATGGCACAGGTCCGCACAGCTCTGGGTCACAGTGCAGACTACATGCTGTAGTGTGTGCAATACATACAAATTGTACAGATTTAAATGGAAATTTGGTAGGAAAACCTATTTCTACTGGCATCTTTAATAAGCCTACGAGGAACTTACCTGGGCACTACCAACACTTCCTAAAAGGCAGCTATTCATAGCTGCGGAGATGGTTGTCTCCAGATGCAGAGAAAAAGCTTAAAATATTGATGTTGCAGTGGGAAAGCGCTCAGGCCCTAACTGGACAGGATACAGCTGAGTGGCTTGACCAAAGCCATTGAGGAAGCTGCTGGTAGTGTTAGTGAAGCCTCTCTCTTGCCTCCTGACACTTTCCACCAGCATGACTCCTTCTTTCCCCAGTTGCTGCCTTTACTGGACCTGACTGAAGACAGACACAAGAAACACAGACCATCAGAGCCAAGGTCCCAAAGACATTTTTCCAGTGGGGGCCAGCAGTCCCAGGCCCATCCTGGGGGCAGAAGGTGGCCTTGTCCCTGCCTACACTGGCTGGCTTTCTCTCTCAAACACGTATAGGCTAAAGCAAAAAGCCTGAACTTGCCTTCTGCAGCTGCGGGGTGGGGGTGGGGGCTGGGGGAGCTGTGTGGCAGCGCTAAGAGTTATTGCTATGGCATTCATGGAGCATGTTGCTACGAATCGATATCTCACCATAATTACCTCATTTGCCCATTTTTCAAATTAGATAACAAGGTTGAATGCTTGATCAGACCATCCCTCATCCATTTACTTTTCCTTCTCTCCCTGGCAGAGGAGGGGAGCCCCTCTTCTATTAGTTGGTAGGCCTTGGGATGAGTGGCGTTACACTCTGAAAACTCACGGCTCCTTTTGCCTCTCATGCCTGAGCATCGTCATCAAAAGGTGGGAGGCCAGGCCAGGCTGCCCCAGCGAGGGCTGGGGGTTGTTCGTCCCAGCTGGCTGACTGCTGAGATCAGAGGTGGAAGGGAATGAGCTCATGCTCTGTTCAGACAGTGACATTTCCATGGGGCAGGGCTCATCCATCATGATGTGGCTGAGGAGAACTGTTAACTGTTTCGAGCTAGCTGGCTGCCTCTTGTTCTGCAACCAGGGGAGCCCAGGACCTGCAGCATCCCCTGGGGAGCAGTGTGTGGGGTGGTCTGAGGAGAACCCAGACCCCTGCGTGGGGGATAGTAAGGAGGACCGGAGAACCCCACCATGACTCAGTGTTTGGGGAACACAGAGCATCCATTTATAGGGTCAGTCAGTGCTCCTGTTTCACCCCCATGGCCAGCACTAGGGAGGGTTTTTTCCCCTTTGTACCCGCTGTTTTCTTCAGAGGACAGGTAGACTCCCTCCAACACATTCCACCAAGCTGACATGTGTCCACCTCTTACCTCAGGGTTTGATTCCTGGCTGGACCGATCACCTTTCCCCCCCCCGCCATGCTGTGGCCTGGGCTTTTTTGTTTCTGTTGCCCGGCAAAGCACTGATGCTCATCTGGGTGGCCACTTGGCTTTTGTGAAAATGATACTTGCTCAAAAGCAGAAGGTCTTGTAGCTTCTAATGGTACCCTCACCCCTCTCCGTGCCCCGTCCTCCTGAGCCAGCTTCCAGGGCAGTACCTGTTACCAGGTATTACAAGCAAAGCAAATGCTTGTAGCCAGATGGCTCATTAGCTCCTGCTTCTCTGGGGATGCCCCAGTGCCTTTCCTCTGCACTCTCTGTGACAAATAAAGGACCCTACCTTATTCAGTGCTGCATGAAGAACAATTAAAGAGTCATTAATCTGCAGAAGGGAGGGCAGGTGGGGCACCAGCTGCTGAGCTGCTGTCACATGGCTGAAGGGTGGTGTTTCGGGGGCGGGTGGGAGTGCATCTTGGATCAGAGATGGGGGAAATGCGTTGTGCCCTCCCTGTCAATTAGTCCAAGAGGTTAGCCTTACCTCCAAGGAGCCAGGAGACCTTAGAGTAGCTCTCAACACCGCAAGCAGACTCTTTGGAGACTAATTGGGGTCTTTCACCTCCTTTTAGCTGCTTCTGAGTGATGTGCTCTGGAATGCAAGCAGGAGAGCAGGTGTTTAGTTTGCCAGAGACTGGGAATCAACAGGGCTTTACCAGTGCCCTGGAGCCCAAGGGGTAATAGAGAAAGAGTCCTGGGAGACATGGCTCTGAGGTCACCAAGTCACTTTCAATCATTTATCAGCAGTCCTGGCTAACGGGGAGGGAGAGGTCCTGGTTGACTGGAAGTTAGCAAATGTGACACAAGAGGCACCAGAAGGAGGATCTGGGGAACTAGAGGCCTGTCAGCCTGACCTCGGTGCTGGGGAAGGTCATGGAGCAGATCAGCCTGAGTGCCATCACACAGCCCTGGTGAGGCCACACCTCGCACCCTGGGCTGGGTTTGGGCCCCTCACTGCAGGGGGGACGCTGAGGGGCTGGAGCGTGTCCAGAGCCGGGCAGGGGCTGGGGACGGGGCTGGAGCACCAGGCTCACGGGGGGCGGCTGAGGGACCTGGGGGGGGTTGGCCTGGAGAGGGGGTGGCTCAGGGGGGACCTTATCGCTCTGGCAGGGGCTGTGGGCAGGGGGGTCGGTCCCTTCTCCCAGGTGATGGGGGACAGGACAGGAGGGAACGGCCTCAAGCTGCCGCAGGGGAGGTTTGGATGGGATAGTAGGAAAGATGTCTTCAGTGAAAGGGTGGTCAGGCATTGGAACAGGCTGCCCAGGGAGGTGGTTAAGTCATCATCCCTGGAGGTGTTTAAAAGATGTGTAGATGTGGCAGTTAGGGACCTGGTTTAGTGGTGGGCTTGGCAGTGCTGGGTTAATGATTGGTCTTGGTGACCCTAAAGATCTTTTCAACCTAAATGATTCTATCTGTGCTCTGTGGCAGGGTGGTGCCTGCAAAGACACTCAGCATGGGGGCTCCCCACCCCTAGCTTTCAGACTCTGCATGGTCACCTCCTGAGCCTCCCTGCTCTTCTGTCCTCCTCTGTGCCCAGGTCCCTGGGTTGACAGTCATTCAACAATAAACTGTAGGGGACCACCTGCTTTCTTCTGTACCTTCTCCTCTGGTGGGAACATGCATGGGGAGGCATTTATGCATGAAGGGGGAGCTGGTGTTTTACCAATATGCTGCAGAGGAAGAACACGTACATCCAGGTGGAGAAGCATCCCTTCCCCCTGCTGCTGCAGGAGGCTGATGATGACTTATATCAAAAAGTAGCGGAAGGTGTCCTGTGAAAGGGGAAGGGGAAGGCCTGTGCAGAGGTCTCCTCCAGGAAAGGTGTCTCCCTCAGAGGAGAGGAGCAAGGGGCAGAGTTGTTCTGAAGAGACGGTCTAGACTGCACCAGAATACGCCACTTGATGAGTTTGAATGGTGACTGGTTATGAGCCTCGAGGGTGGGCAGCAGGATTCAGGCTCAGTTATTAAGACCATAAATCATGGAGACAGTCATGGGGAAGGCTGATGGGGCGGATGCATGCAGCCAGAAATGCCGGGAGGGAGATGTGGTGGGCATTGGAGGCACACAGCTTCCCCACATTGCGTTATTTTAAGAATTTTTCATTTTTATGGCAATGCTGTCAGCTTTCTTAGAAGAAGGGACCAAATGATTTCAGGGTTCCTGATTTCCTGAAGACCCAGGCATGAATTCCAAGTTGCTCCTGATCAAGAGCAAGGGTTGGGGAGTGAGAGTGAAACAGCATTGGCAAGGGGTGCAGGACAAAAGCGAGGGATGGAGTGAGGTACTGAAATACCAGGAGGAGCCCATGTTTGGGGCAGGGAATGGCCAGGACTGAGGATGGAAATGTTTTCACTGGCAAAAGCCGGAAGGGGGGAAGGGGAAGCCAATCCGTAGCGCTGCCTGCAGAGGAAGGTGGAGCTGTCTGAGGTAGCTGGCAGTGAGGCTGTGCAAAGCCAGGTGAGCTGCAGCCCTTTGCCCTGGGCAGACCGTGAGGTGCTGCTGGCTTCTCTGCTGTCTAGTATGCTCCGGCACTCAAGCCCTGTGGTCTGTGGTCAGCGGTCAGCTCTGATATCTCTGTGCTATGCTGTAAATGTGATGCCTCAATATCTAGAGGGTAAAACAGGCAGATCCTTGTCCGCTTGCAGCTGTCAAAGACTCCTGCATCTCCTTATGAGCCTTCAGCCCTTTCTGGTTAGATGCTGGGCTCTCTGAAACATCTAGGCCAAGGAGAGGTAAACACATTCCCTCAGAGCTGTGCGGCCAGTGTGCCTGACAACTGCACTCCTGCCAGACTCGGCTTTTGCCCTGCACCCTGCAGGAGCAGCCCTATCTCTCCTGCCTTGTCCGCTCCCAAGGAAAGCCCCAGAGGAACATCAGTCTGGCTTTTGCATGGAGTGACCTGTGCTGCATTGTAGTTGTAACATCAACGTATCTGGCAGCCATGTGAAATGCAGCACCCTGCTCCCTGGGAAATGTTGGTGTGTGCCCCAGTGAGCTCCCATGCCACACAGCCCCCAGCTCAACAAGTGGGTGAAGGCTAAGCTCTCTGTCACACCAAGGAGCAATGGCCCTCTCCAGCAGTGTGCTCCTGTGGGGGGCAGGAACGGTTGGGGCAGCTCCAGGCTCCAGCTGCCAAAACCTTCAGCCTGCCCTGGCATCCCCCTGTACCCACCAGCTGTGAGGTATCAGGCACTGGACTAGCCTGTCTTTCCTCAAGGCAATGTGAAGTCATTAGCTATTAATCTCCATTCCCTCTCCATGGCAGGGATGAGTTACTGGCTCCATGCCAAACATGAGGTGCAGGAGCAGGCAGCGATTTTGCCTTATGCTAGATGAGGTAGCAGAGCTAGTGCGGAGAGCTCCAGCATCCTGAGCCCTTGGTGCAGCTGGGTACGGGGCAGCCAGCCCAGGGGACCAGACTGCACCATCTGCCTTCTCCCACCAAAAGTCCCCAGGGCAATTGTGATAGAAAAGTGCTGAGGGAGGTGGTCAGGGACAGTCAGAGCCCTCACGGGTATGGGCATGTGGCAGGTATAAGGGACCACACTATGGAAAATCATGACAGTGTGTGGGGAGAAAGGGAGGTGCCCCCCTCCATCACCAGATATCCAAGCATAATATAATCCAACGTGTCTTCCCCTTTCCCTGCACACCAAGCCAATGGACAAGGCTTTCCCAGCCAGATTCACAACCCAGATCTGCTCCGGGACTTACATGGGCTAGTGGGTTGCTGCTGCTGTGGTGGGCTGTAGCTACAGTCTGCATCTCTAAATCTTCTCTGCTTTTTAGGTCACTTTGTTCTGCTTATAAATCCTGGCCTTGTCGTACAAGCCATAAATCTTCTTCTCCAGTCAGCACCATTTATTGTTTTCTCTGGTCTTGTTAAAATAACAGGGTCAGAATGTTTTAAATCCAGATTGTTGCATTTTCTGCAGTTTTGGCTCATAATAAGTATTCCTTTCCTCTCTGGGAAACTGCCACAGACTCATGGCAAGAAAGAACTGCTTTGGAACTTGAGGGGAGAGAGGAATGGGGGAAAAGGGTTCCAAAGGATTTGCTGAAATGATCCGCCGCTCACATAGCCCTCAAACATATGCACAACCCCATGCATGCATGTGGCGTACCCAAGGTTGCACGCAACCTTCCCATCCCTGCTTTCACACACCTACTGCCTGGCTGACACCCTGCACCTGCCTTTGCTGAGGCACAACCTTGCACAGATCAGAGCTGCATTCCCCCTCTCCACCCCTGACCCCCGCACCCACCCCGAGATAGCTGGCAGGGAACCACACAGGTGGTTGCTATCCTCCCCCTTGCCAAGCAGGGCTGTGCACCCAAACCTGGTCCCCACCATCCTAGCTCAGTGCTTTGTAGCTTACCAACCTCCCCAGTGCCAGGAGCACCTTCTCAGCTACATCTTTACCCAACTGTGCTCCTCACCCCTTCCTGCTGCTGGGTCCTCCTCTGGCAGGAGCAGCACCTCTTCTCTGCTGTCTGCCTGGGGCAGGGGAGAGACTGTATGAGGGTGGGTTCACATGGTGGCACGGGAAATAGCCTCTGCTATGCACCAGGTACCAGGGCAGCCCTGCACGGGATCATGAGCCTGCCAACAAGTCATGTGTGATGGCGCAAAGGCAGTGCTCCCACACTCAGCCAGCCTGGAGCCTGCTGAAGTGCACTGAAGCATCCCTGTGTATCTGCATTACAGTCCTCTTCTTAATGACCCTACAATGAGTGTTTCTGCAGGTTTCATGTGAAGGGCTGTACTCACTTGAGCGTGCAGTCAATACTCCTTTCGATCTTCATCACTCACTGTCTGGCTCCAGGCTTTATTTATTGCACAGCATCAAATCACCAAGGGAAAGACAAAAATGGCTTGCTCCCTCGTGGCTTTTTGGTGGGCATTCCCAGTGATCAAGCTTTAACAAAATTAGCATTGCTTCTACCTTTAGAGGTGATACTGCTGTCTGCAGTGCATGCAGGAGGAGCTGAGCCATAGCAGCTGTACAATCAATAGTACAGAGCACCTTGCAGGAACCACCTGGACCTTAGTCTAGTTTCTAATTGCTGGCACGTCATCTTCTCCCTCAGGGAATAATTGGAACATGAAGTCCAAGAATATATGAGTGTGTAGGTTGTGAGGATGACTGTAGATAGGGTGTAAGGCACAGACACAGGCTAAAGTGTAAAGTCTGGGTTATCACTGGTAATTCTCAAGGGTGGCACCCTGTTTGAGAGCCAGAGCCCATGCTTTTAGAGTAGGTATCATTTTATAGCCAATAATACCCTAAAAGATGTGAATGCTTCTGCAAAGCAGACCCTGATGTTGGGACATCTAGAACAGGTGGGATTAAAAAATAATGACAAAAATACAGAGTGACAGGACAAAAGATCAGCAGCGGGGCAGATTATAGCTCTCTGGGTGGTATTTAACAACGTCATATGTTCTTTCTCTGGCTGCCCCCCTGCAGTCTCATCTGTATCCCAGCCTGTGCAAGAAATGAAGACATGTTCCTGAAAAGTGCAGCCTGCTTTCCTGCCCAGCCCCTGTGCCCTGAGAAGGAGCCATGGCAGAGCTGGACTCTGTCAACACGTGCATCACAAGGGTGAGCTGAACTTGTGCAGGAATGACAGAGATGAATGCTATGTGCATGCATATATATGCATATATATATATATGTTGCATACATATATATATATGTGTGTATCTGTTTAACAGTGCTTTCCCTCTTTAAGACCTGGAGCTCCACAGTAATTCCAGCATGCAGCTCCCTCCAGACTCCCATCTGGAGCAGTTACTTTTCATTATGAGAATAAAGGAAGCATTTACTAGGCATGATTACTTCCATAGAACCATAGAACGACCCATCTGCTTTGCCAGTGGGTTTCACAACTGCTCACTGGGAGGAAAGCATGGGAGGTAGCAATGCTGGCTTGGCTTGGAGGACCCTTCTGCATTTCTTTGAGCCCTATCCCAAACTTTCTCCAGGCAGCCCAAGATGCCACTGACTGAGCATCGTTAGCACTAGCCGAAGCGGAGGGTATGGCTGTAGTTTATGTGATCCACTTGGCAGGTACCTGGGTGCTGTTTTAATGTTTTAGCATCTGTGGAGCTTCAGCCAACTGCTGCAGCTTGCGGTATGTAAAATGAAACTGTTTGGCTCTTACATCCAGTTCTCTTAAGTGTTGCTCTAACCACAGTGCTGGGATGAGGCAATTTTTACTAAGGCTCTAGCTGATTAGTCCTACAGATCCCGTGGCACAGAGAAGACACCTTCACTGAAGGACATCTACGGTATCACATGAGCCATGGCTAGCATTGCCCATTCTCTGATGGGTCTGTGGAGTAGCTGGACCCCAGAGTAGAGGGAGTACCAGAACAAAGGGACCTGGCACCATACAAACAGCCCATGGCTGCTGGGCTGTTTCACAACTACTAGTTTTGGAGCTGCTGCCCCACCTCCTCTCCTTAAGGCAGAGGTTAAGAGCAAGGGACAAAAGAGGATCAGCTTTGCTTAGTGGCAGCAGAAGCCAGCGACCTCAATAGCTGCAGGCTTGGAGCAGGAAGGAGAGGTTTGGGAAGGGCACAGCAGAGCTGGGTAAAGCCACATCATGGGAGGGCTTTGTGCCGCCCTCCCCACCCTCCCTTCACAAGGCTCCCCCAGCACCAAGTGCCCCAAACCTGCCTGTGCCCAGTCCCTGTGGTGGGGTTTGGGCAAAAATGAGAAGCCTTCCCCAGGGACCTAACCAGATGTTTTGGGAACATCCAAGGGTCAAACACTGGCATGTACCTCAGTGTTCAGCAGCAATATGAGCCCCTCCCTGCCCCAGCCACTGTGAGCACAAATTGCAGGCTGCACCTTGTCATCCCAACCAGGCACAGAGGGACACGCAGGCTCACCCACTCGAGTACTGCAGCTTTATTTGAATGAAACAATCCACGTTGAGAGTCTATAGGTTACACGGCGGGTGCGTCAGGGCTGCGGGTGGAGGATGGATGAGGCAACGCTTATAAAACATCTCACCCTGTTTAAAAGGCTCGGTTCAGTCCCTTTGTATTTTGTGCTTTTAACATTGTGGACAGCTTGGTATCGTGGTGGTGAGAGGGTCCCGGCTCCGCTCGGTGATGCTGATGTTGCCCTATCAGATGTGGAGCAGGGATGGGACAAGACGTGGTGGTGATGAGGGAGGCAGATGGAGGATGGGGCTTTGTTGCAGGGTCCCCACCCAGGTTACTGATGGGAAAAGAAAAAAGAGACACTGGAGGACACCCCCTACCTCCCAGTATCCCCAAATACACAGAGTCTGTGTGTAGCTCCTTTGGGAGGGATGTTTCTAAACACTTCTGTCAGGTCAATGCATACTTTCTACTGGCCTTGCTGACCTGGAAGCATGAGAGTGACATAGTTCCACTGGCACTGGATCCCACTGAAGTGGCTCACCATTCATTGGGCCTGAGCTGGTTCTCCCTGCCCCTCGCAAGCCGAGGACAGGATTTTGGTGTGATCCCCTTCTATGGGATCCAGGGATGAAGTCTGCTGCTGATCCCTCCAGGCTGGAAATGAAAAACTTGGTGAGGATAAGTACAGAGCGAGGAGATGGAGTGAAGAAGAGCATGGGAAACACTGTCTGATGCTCATTTCTGGCCAAAGTCAGGAGGTGCCACAGTTGTTTCCCTGTGAGACAGTTGTATCTTGGGTGATGGCCCCTTTCCTCCACTATGTGCACTGTGATACAGGCAGGATGGTTCTGGCTGGGATAAAAGTTCCAAGCACAAACATGCTGGCACCACATTTTCTATCCATTTAGAGATTGTCTCCATGCTGTCAGGCAAGGGCTGTGACCAAAACCACAAAGAGCCACGTATCTGTGGCATCCACATCTTTTGGGGCATGTCCTGAGAGATGAATGCATACTGTGGAGCCCTCTGGGGTGAGACGGTAAATCTGTAAGATCCCAAGAACTGGGAAAACATGCCAAGCTCATCAGTTTGAAAGCACTGACTCTAAGCCACTTTACCCAGTATTAATGCCGCCACTTACATCAATGCACTGAGAAGCTGGGACAGCAGAGAAGGACAAACATTGTGGTTTGATGGGAAGAAAAGGTTACCTCCAGCAAAGTCTGAGAGAGTCTTCTTGTCCCAGGATGTTACACACCAGGGCCTCCAGGAAACAACCAAATAAATGCACAGGAAAGCTCCTTTGCTTTCTGTAAATACCTTCCTCCATTGGCATCTGAATTTTGCCAGGGAAACCTCCAGTGCTCACAAGTCCCACTCTGCTCAACCTCTGTGTGGTACCTGCTGCCGCCTAGACAAAAGACTTGAACACTGCCCCCTGTCAATGCCTGTGGCATTTCAAAGACAGAATGAAATCAATTTTCTCCTCTCACCACAATTTAGTTGCTGTCTGAGCTAACCATGCTGTTTCGGCCTCTTCTGGCTGTTGCTCTGTTTATTGACACCCACAGCTGGTTCTCGAGAACAATGCCCAGTGAGGTAAGACACACCAGATGCCCCCACCTTGGAGGGTGCTCAGGGTTGGAACATGGACAGGGGGAGAAAGGCGAGGACTGGACAGAGATGATGCCGACTCCCAAAGGCACTTTCAAGTACTGTCTCCTCCCTGCTGCATTGCTGCAACACACCCACACCTCAGTTTTCAGCTCTGATCCCTTTACAAGCTGCTAAGATAAACACCTTCACCAGCGCTGGACCTACACTGTGCAAGGAACACCTGGAGACAGCTTCTTCTCAGCACCGTGTTATGTATCACAGTCACCAAAAGGAAAGCAGCTGGTACCTGCCACAGAAGCAGCGAGGCGGACAGGGAAGTGGGGCTGCACTCGCTCTTACCTGGCCGGGGCTCAGCCTGTGCCCTGAGCATCTGTAACGCTGCCAGCAAAGGAGTCACTGCTCACCTGGAGCGGCTGAGCAGGGCTGCCGACATCTGGCATGTTCCAGCTCCTGCTGAGGACCTGCTTTTGCTGATTATCTGAGTCATGCCACAGTTATGCAAGTTTTTAACATCTAGGAGTAACTCTCTCATAACAGCTGGGTTTTACACAACTGAAAGCCACTTTGCTGCCTAAATGGCAGCACTAGAGCCCAGCTCCCTCAGCCTAAGCAGACCTCCACTGGCCAGCAGCAGCATCGGGTCTTTTATCTCCCTACCGACTTGGCTGGTGGACAGGACATACGTATATGCAGAGCGGTACGCAGAGCGGTAGAGCAGCCAGGTACCCTTCACTTGGTTCAATGGTTCAGGCAAGGACCTGGCCACCGCAGCACAAAGCACATCCAGTGCTATGAGCTTTGGGCACCAGCACTGCTGGGGGTATCGGCACTGTGTGAGGGCTGCCCAGTTGCCCCCGCATTATGCTGACTTAGGCCACCCTGGGGCCAACGAGTCTCACTGTAAGCCAAGCATTTATAGCCAAATTCCTCTTTAGCACAACAGTTAATGGAAGCACAAAATTTCACCTCCTTCCACAGCAGCAAACGGTTTAAGGCCATACCAGATCCATGCAAAACCTGGATTTACCACAGACCTTCGCAGCTCTCCACAAAAACCTTTATTTACCCAGCTCTACCTTTGCAACAGCTGCCAGAAAAGATGGTATCTCTCCCTCTCCCCTTCCCTCATTCTCTGCCCTGTGCGGGAAAATCCTTACCACGAAAGGCAGCAGAGGGAAAGGCAGTGCTTGAGTGCTGGGACCCGAGCCCTACCTCCCTTTGCAGCTTCCCTGAGGGATCACCTGTGTGGGCACGGTGGGTTGCTTGGCTTCTTCACGCACAGATGTGCTGAGGATCTGGAGCTGGATCAGTACATTTTCTAGTACAGGTCTGGCTGGGAAATCTGGTCTAAGGGCTTTTCTTTAGTCTCTGTTGCCTAGCATCTGAGCAGCTGCAGGTCAGAGCCTGCCACCAGTGAAATGAATGGCAATGCAGCGTGGAGCTTGTCTTTGCCCTCTTCTTTTCAAGAACACCATGAACAAGCTCTGTTCCATCCTCTCAGCCACCCATGGGGCTTTTGTGAGCCCTCTTTTGCCTCTGATGAAGCCAGGAGGTGACCCACAGTAGGTCTCTGATGTGCCCTGAACATGTGCTCCTGTCTTCTGGCTCCACCACCACCACCCAGGCAGCCCCACCAGCTCCTTAGGCTGTGCCAGGGCTGGAGGGAGCAAGATACAGAAGGTGCCAGCCCAGATCTAGGTGATGCTGAGTGTAACAAGTGCCAGAAGCAGTTATCAGTGGGACCAAGCCCCCCCAGTCCCCTGCAGCCACACAGCACAGGGACACGGTGAGCCCTGCTAACCTGCTGTCAGCCTCTGGTGCTCTCTCTTGTTTTGAGGAAGGATGCTTGATGGCAAAGCAATTCAGCATGCACCTTATACCCAACCCAGGGTCTAGACGCTGGGCACACACTTCACTCAGCCAAAATGGAGTGGGATGGCACTGCTCTTCCATGGGCAAGAGGTGTCCTGGAGACTACAGTTCCCTGCAAGCTGCATTGCCTCCCTCTCTAGACAGGCAGGTTGGGTGAAGCTGGCCCTGGGCTGTCCTGCAGTACTTCTCAGGGTGTTTAAGGCCTCCGGGCCACAAGTGGCTGTCTGCAGTTTGATGTGACCGTACCAGGCTGTAAGTAGCCATCAGAAGACCCCAGAATCCCCCTGTGGTGGGCTAGGTAGTGGCAGATGGTGAGCCAAACTGGTGTCTTCCAAGGGGAGTACTGAAAAACACATATATACCACAGCTATTATTTGGGATGCTGAGTGTGTCGGGGCTACTCAGCACCCTGCTGGAAACCACCAGCTGCCAGTTATTACCATGAAGTGTAAATTGGGTCCTGTTAAAATGCAATTTCCAGAGCTCTCCAGCACTTGTTTTTCTGCAAATGCCTTTTGTCTGCATTAAATGCCTTCCCAGGCCAAGTGAGATGAGCGGTTATCAGTGGGGCCAAAGCAAATACAAATGGTGGCAACACCTGGCTTCTCCTGAGCCTGCACAGGGTCCTGCTGCTGTACGCTTGCTGTCTCTACATACTGGGGTGCACCCGCATTGAGGGCAGCCTGGAAAAGACAACATGTCAGGGCAGTTTAATGGAGAAAGAGCGAGGGATCAAAACTGGTCTCTACCAACGCCAGGCGTGTGAGAAGGCCTCCTTTTTGCACAGGAGATAGACACAATGCAACTTCTTGTCCTCATAAAAAGCAAGGTCCTGTTCCCCGGGGGCAAGAGCCAGGCAGCGCTTGGCTGCAGTACCACGTCCCACTGCACCCAGCTCAATGCACAGAGCCCACCGCGATGTGCCCCTCCGTGCTATTGCTAGGCTGTCCGAAGGCACACAGAGTCGAAGGGGTGCTGCAGCATTTCCAGGGAAAGATGGATGTCTGCATGACTCTGACAGATGAAAGGGGACTGAAACAGCAACACCCTGAAGCAGCAACTCCCTGAGCTCTCTGTCTTAAGGCAAAAGTCTGTCTCTTCCAGTGGGGTGAGGTGGCACCATTTACCTCATCTAGGAGGGAAAATGCCCCGGTTCCTTTGTCTGTCCCTGCCTGGGGCAGCTGGGGTCCCTCAGGGCAGCGTGAAAGATGCCCTGACTCTTCCCACAGGTAAAACTCCCTGCCTTGGCCCCTCTGAGAGCTAGGGGGGGAGCAGGGCTTGCTCCTCCACCACCTTGCCCAAGGATTGCTTCACCCTGAAGACAAGGCTCAGGGCAGCGATGGTGTGGTGGAGGGATGCCTCTCCCACCCACGCCGATTGCTGCTCCCAGTGACTGTCCCTGCCAGGCTGACAAGTGCAGGGCACCAACACAAAAGCAGGGTGCTTTTCCTGGCACCGAGTGATAGGGATGGACTGGGAAGGAGGAATTCAGCCCCTGCTCTCCCTTTGGTACTGAAGCATTTCCATGTTGTTCTGGAGTAGTGCACCCACAGGATTTCATATCTAAATAAATTAAATTTCTGTACTCTGAATAGCAATAGGGAATAAAATACAATTTGTGTCATGTTTACTATACTCATTCATACATCCATAAATTATTTTTGCAAGAAATTCACCAGCCTAAACGTCTGCCCCCCGCCCCCTACTTTTTCCCTGATTGCCACTCTATTGCCTTCCAGAAGAAAGCTACTTCCCAAAGGAAAGGTTCCATATCACTGCTGCTACAGCTGCTCTTCAGGCAGCACACTATGCAGCTCTGCTGGGGCAGCTCTGCACGCGTGCCCATCACAATGCTTCACTTCAGGAGTTCCCGATCCATTTGTGCACTATGCAAAGTTTTTCATATAGATAAAATGCTTTTTCACTCCCATACGGCTGGGAAGAGTTGCGCTCAGGCATTCCAAATTACTTAACTCCAGATCAAATGAAACATATTAGCTCCATCGCTTTTCAGTGGCTGGTCTACATGGAAGGAAAATAGTCTATTGCTATTACCAGCCTGGAGTTGCTTTTCAGATCAAGTGGTAGGAATTGATGTTCATATTGTTAAACACCGTGGATTAAAGTCCTGTTGATGAGCTGTTATTTGGACTTGCACTGAACTGTGGAAAATTATAATAAAAAAGTGTATTTTTCAGAATACAATGCACAACTACAAAAAGAGGTTTCAAATGGAAGTTTCTTTGTAAGCCCCACTTGTAACTACACAGCACCATTCACTACTACTAATATCTACAACTTATACCCAGGAGCCTGCACACTCACATATTTTCTGTTTTATACCCTGGAAAAAAAAAAAAAGAAATCAAGTATATATTGGCTAACACCCACACAGCATTCTTTGTAATGTATTTCTACAACTACCAAGCAGAGGTCTCCTTGTAAATAAAAGCAGTCTCTTAAATTTATATTGCACTTTTCTTCTGCAGGGACTTCCATACTATGTACAGGAATAATCTCCACCATCACTGAAGTGCAGCCACTTCTGGAGTGGAATAAAGCACCTACTTGGTGGGCAGGGCAACATAAAACATCAGGAAGAGAAACATGATGTTGGAACCACAATAGATATTTAAGAAGACATTCTGTAATTAAGTTTAAGGACTGTAATTTAGCCAGAACAGTGAAAAGTGTGAGGGAATCTTTAATTGCAAGGGGTAAAGAGCATGGCTTTGTATCTCACCTGGGTTGGACTACCACCGCAAGGAGAATTGTCCTCTCAAGCATGGGGTAGTAAACCACAAATGCCACTGCCCCCAGAGAGGAGGGACATTGCCTCCCCCCCCCCCCCAGCCCCATCACTGCACAGCTTCTCATCCTTGCTGCTGAAGTGCCTCCTTCCTCTGCTACGCTCTCTCAGCACATCTGGCAGGGAAATGAGGTCCTTCCTTTTGGCCGCGGTACTTCTGAGAAGCTGAGGCACTTGGGTTAATGACTTTCCCCCAAACTCACCACCAGCTGCTTTCTGGCAAGAGATCACGGAACTGAGGTCTAAGCGGGAAGGGGCTCCCTGAAACTTTTACCGAAGCCGACAGGCCCACGCCTGACAGCAGGAGAAGGCTTCACTTCTGGCTGGGGTGCTGTCCTTGCTCTGCCCCGGACCCACTGCCACCAACAGGCTTCTTGCCCTCTGCACCACGGGTCATGTTGGTGAGGCATTTTCATCCTTCCTTGCAGGAGCTGGCAGCAGGGCTTGGACAGTCTCCCTGCAGGTGTCCATTTCTAAAATTGTGGTGCTCTTTTGCTGGCACTTGCCTCACAGATAATGCTTTTCCATGATCCTGAACATGGATTTGTTTAACAGGCAGCACCTGCCCAGCCCCACAGCACCTCTGCTGCCCAATAAACATTAGCAAGACATGGTCATGCTACCCTGGCTAAGCAGCCAGTAGAAGCAAGGCCACAAGGGTCTTTGTCTCAGAGCCTAAAAGGTGAGATGGTTGCCCTGGGCTATTGCATACTGATGGGGAAATGCTCCTGTCTCCACCTCCTGCCCAGCAGAAGTCCCCTGGAACCAACAACGTAAAACAAATGTTTTGCTGCTGACAGATCAGGAGCCATCATGAAGCACCCAAGGGCCCCTGGAAAGCACTGTCTCTCTCCTAGGAGTTAAAGTGGACTCTTACTGGGAGTGGGGTGATGACTTCTGGCCTCCAACAAGCATGGAGGAAACGAAGAGCATAGGACTGGACTAAAAGAACTCAGCTAAAAGATGATGGTGGCACTGGCTGCCCTTGAAAATGGCAACAGGCAGCAAGAAACAGAAATGCTGTTGGCACCCACATCATCCCACAACACTGCCTGGCCCTGGGAGACAGCCACAGGTCTCCTGGTCAAATGTGCAGTGTGATCAAGGTCTGGCTCTGGAAGGAGGAGTGGAGACAGAAAAGACTCAGTCCTTATTCTTGGAAGTGGTGAAAAGCAACAAGAGCAAGGGAGACCTGTGTCACTCCCTCTCACCGTCTTGTAAGGCCTCCTGCAAAGGAGGTCCCCTTGTCCCTCAGAGCTGATGTCCATCCTTTCTCCATTGGTGGCCAGGGAGCATTAGCACAGATGAATGCCCTGCCAGGAGCTAGAGAGTGATGGCTTTCAAGACTTCAAACTGAATCTCTTGGGAGTTAAGTAAGAGCTTTACCCCTCCATCAGTAGAGGAAATGAGGCACCAGCTGCTCCTGGAAGCTGAGCAATGCAGGAGGCAGCTAATAATATTCAGGTGATTTTAGACAAACACAGTTGTCTCAGAGAAGCTAATATATCCATCAGAAATGTGTAGGGAGCCATGGGTACTGGGGGCCCTGGTGAGAGAGCTAGCTCATCGTACACCTGTGGTGCCCCAGATAGGGAGTTTGGATGGGGTGTCCCTTAGGGGGGAAGAGTCCCACTTAATTAACGGCCAGAGCATGGGCTAGTAAACCCCAGTTCACAGTCCTGTGGGGATAACTCTGCCCTGTGCAGGGAGATAAGTCACGCCAGGAGCTGCCTGCAGTTGCAACAAGGTTATGACAGCTCCCATTTAGCTGGCGCAGGGCAGACCCTTCTCTTGGGGCTTCATCTGGAGCAGCACATGCCTCCACCCTGAGGAGGTCAGGCCAGACCTGCTGCAGGATTGCAGCACAGAGAGACACCAGCTTTACCCTTCCATGATGCCAGCAGGAAAAAGGTGAATTTCCCCCATTGCTGTTCCCCTATTCCTTGGTGGCAAATGGGGCCACAGTTTAGCACAAGCCCCTCTTTTGGGACAAGCATCCTGGCTCCATCCTTCTTGGGGCACTTTCCTGCCTGTTTCACCTTTCAGCTCCTCTGCCCACTGCTTTGGCAGTGGAAGCCGAGTGCCTGCAGGACTGCACGAGCTGACAAAATTCAGCCGCCTCTCCCCTGAGCAGTGATGCTGTTGCCGCGCTTTGCCCATGCTGCCAGTAACACGCGGCGCATGCTAAAAGGCCTCAGAAGGTGAGAGGGCAGCATCAGAGCTGCCTGAGCTGCTGGCCCAGGGGCTGGGTCATGGGCATGGGAGCCGCTGTCTGGTTGAAGAAGGTTTAAATACCTGACTCTTTCCATAATCCACAAGGTCTGAGGTGGGGGAAGTTAAGCAATGGAATGAAAGACCAAAATAAATAGGTACCGAAAGAGAGGCAGAGAAGCAATCCTGGGCTCAAGGTTGAGACGACTGTCATCCAACCATTCCAGAGGGCAGCCAATGTGCAACTGCTCTCCCCTTCCCATCCCGCCCCACCCCACCCCATCCCTCAACCCCACAGAGACACCTTTTTGTCTGCAGCTCTGACCTGCTCTCATAGTTTCTCCACCCAGCAAGAGTGCTGAGAGAAAGTAAGAGGCGCTCAGAGGCCAACGCTGCAGCCGGATCCAGCTGGGAATTCTCCACCACTTAGTATGGTCCATGTGATGGGTCCCTTCCTGCTCCATCTTCTTCAGGCTGGTGGGTGAGAAGCACAGAGTGGTGGGGAAAGGGCAAAGCAAACCACACAGGGGGCAATTAAATACATGAGAGCCTGGAAGATGCGGATGGATGGAGATACTGAAGCACATGCGGTGCGAGGCAAGATGCTCTGGCCACCGGCACGTGGGGTGGCTGCTGCCCCACGGCCGAGGCTGGCGTTGCTGCAGGGAGCTGCAGCTGGAGTGGGGCAGCCCCAGCCAGTGGGAAAGCATGGGGAGACGAGGGGAGTACTGCGATATATCATCCGCTAAGCTGTGGGCTCTGCAGTAAAGAAGGTAACTGTTCTGGTAGAAATTTGTGCTTTAATATATTTTTGTTTGTTTGTTTAAAACAAGTTCCCACTTCCCTGAGGAAGCCCTGTCCGACATTCCCAAGGAAACATGGGGGTGTTTTTTCCTCCTTCATTTGCTCTTCACACTTCTTCATTCCTATTTTTTGTCCTTCATTCCTTCTTTTCTGTGTGTTTCTGTTTCTTTCCTTCCTTCCTCTCTCTCTCACTCTCTCGTGCACGTGCTGTTAAAAAAATTTTGTCTTTATTTTTAAATTTTGTTCTAGACATTATGACTTTCTCAAGGAGTGCTCCAGTTCTGAACCAGATCCCTTTGCGTGGTCATGCCTGTCAGTCTTTGGTAACATATGGACACTTTGGTGTGCCAGTGAGGAGGGGAGGAAGAGGAGCAGAGGTGGCTGAGTAGGAAAGGAGCAGGAATGTCTCGGTCTGAAGACAGGAGCGCTCACTTGCCATCATCTGAGCAGCACGTAAAGGAAGAAAGTCAATGGGCCACAAAGACAAGGGCTGTGCAGGGCTGGGACGCCGCTTCCTGGAAGAGCAACCGCTGCCAGGCAAGAAGATAGAAAAAGAATTAGTGATGGGATGAATTCAGACCACATCAAACAAGTCAGTGCACATGCATGTCTTAGACTCTCCTCCCACCTTGAACCTCGAAGCACCTCCCAGATTTGTTGGAAGATCTTTCTAGCCTTCCCTAGACATTCTTAAGGCTTCCCAAAATTATTTATTTTCTAACTCGGGAGAAAAGGTTGAATCTTGGTTACTTTTGCGATCCAATCCTCCTTTCCTCCCCAGAAGGTTCAACTTGAGTCAAGCAAAAGGTTCTGCTTGTGTTTTGCTTAGAACCTGGCCACCCTAGCCTGAAACACACCTTTAAGTGCACCTGAAATTTTGAAACTTTAAGTGTGTTCTGATTTTTTTGATGTTTGTTTTCCCCTTCACCTTTGGAGTTAAGAAAATTGCTGAATGTGACTCTTCCTTAACAAGGTTTTTTCCTTCAAAAATAAATAAGGCAAATGGAACCTTGCTCACAAGTACCTGTCTGGCTCTGGTTTGCACTCCGAACATCTGCTCTCCTGCCCACCTGAGGCATGTTATCGAGGGCACAGGACTAAGGCACGAGGCACACCAGTGATCCCCACCCAAGGACTAATGCCTATGTACTACTTATGCACCTCGCTACGGCTTCAACCATCTCATTGGTTGAGTCCCACCAACATGTCAATGTGCTCTGAAATCAGCTGCGTGTCCCCACCACATGCATTCACATATGTACTCCCACCAACTCGTTTGCCTCTGAGGCACACACACTCTCACCCTTATTTGGTCCAATTGGCTTCCTTGGACAGTCCCCCTTTTTCAGAGTGACATCATCGATAGCAATGTCCCCTTCATAGCTTGAGCCCCGGACACCTTCGAAGATGATCTGCAAGCAGAGCACGGGACAGAGCCCAGCGTGAGACTGCAGTTGTGGAGGACCCTTCCCACACTTCTGCGGAGGTGAGCAGCGCACAGACCAGATCTTATCAGGTCCCCAAGTGAATGATTCCTTCCTGTTTTTCCAGTACTCAATAGGATCTGGAGAGCCGGATCCCACTGCTTACGGGACCAACCCCCGTGTGCTGAGTGTCTGCAGAGTAATAAATGAGCATGAAGAGCTCTGCTTTATTAAGTGTACTGCACTAACAAACCAACCAACACTGAACAGTGCTAGCAAGAGTAACTATTCTTATTTATTATTTTAAATAATAATAAGAGTAATTATTCTTACTTATTATTTCGAAGAACCCAAAAGCATGCTGGTTGTTTTGCCACAGTGCCACAGCTTACCAACCTGCACAGACCCAGCTCCCACGAACAACCCGACAACAGCAAAATAGCATGTTGGGCAAAAGCACCAGCAATAAACGATGCAGTAACAGAGCAGCCCACTTCCTGGGTGTGCATCCCTGACTCAGTGAGCAGACAGAGTGCCCAGTTTGTACTCACAAGCTGTCCTAGAGCCCTAAACCAGGGGAAGGGTGGGGGTGGGCTCTTGCAGCACATGCTAGAAGAAACCTCTAGGGCCCAAAGTCACCAACAAGGACAGCATGCCCCAGCTGCTGAACACCAAGAGACCTGTCGCAGACCTGGTACCAGAAAGAGCTCTTTGACAAGCAGTTTCCAGACCAGCAATAATCAGAAAATTTATAGTGCCAAACTGACGCTTGCACATAACACAATGGGTGGCTTCAGAGAGAAGAGGATTTGATTTCTGTTCATGCATCAAGCTTTTGCCTTGCCCCAGTTACCCTGGGGGTGCAGAGCTCCCAGTGCCCCCTCCCTGTGCCTGACCAGCCCTTGTGCCATAGAAGGAGACGTCTGCTGGGAAGTCTCCTAGAGCCCATGGCACACGGGCAGGACAGGTGGCAGGTGGACCTGACTTACCTGGAAGGGTCCAGGTGGGTTGATGGGCACGTGTGCCTGCTGCCACATGTTCCCCCGGTTCCCACTGAGCGACCAGACCTGAGTGTCGATGGCTCGCTTGTTCCGCACACGAACAAGCAGGTTCAAGGAGCCTGTAAGAGAGAAACCAGGCGCTGGCAAGCCAAGGCAGGCAGGCGACCCCCGGGCTGGTGCCTGGCATAGCTCTGAGGCTCTGCCTCAAGCCACGGCTTTATGCCCTGGCCGGCCCAAGGACAGCCTGCAGAGCCCCAGCAGTAACCTTTGGAGGGAGCCAGCTTTCTCCTGGGTCGATGGGCAAGTGCCACGGGCAATGTTTCATCCATCTGGGCTTCCCAAGGGAGGACACAGACCCAGATGAAGGCAGAGAGGACAGGATGAGGAAGAAGCAGTCTGTAGCATGGCTGGGGTGGCACAGGAAGGGGGTGGCAGAAATGCTAGCTTCAAGTGACCTTCAGTGACATCCCATGTGACCTCCTGCTTGAAGCTGTCTCCAGCTCTACATGAGGGCAGCACGGCTTTGCCTGGGCAAGTCTTGAAATCCCCTGAGGAAATCAACTTTTCCTAACGTCCAGTATGAACTGCCAGTGCTACCACATGTGGCTGCTGTTTTCTATTATATTAATACTACTGATAAGATTTTGGCTCTGTTTTCTTTGAAACTACCCTTCAGACAAAGGGGTGCCAAGGGCTGATAGCAGCCTTCTCTCTGCCACACTGAGCAAGTTCGGCTCCCTCAGCCTCGCTTCCCTAAGACTTCTGCTCTTGGCCCTTGCCTATCCTGATGCCCCACTGTTGGACTCACACCAGTTTCTCTACATCCCACTTGAACTGGAGTCCAGGACACATGTTTGCTTCTCCCCAGTCACCACTAACACCTGATATATGCTGTGCAGCTTACAGCCCTCTCCTTGCCCTGGCCCTGGCCATCAGCTGCAGAAACACAACCTGTGTCCTCAGCTGCCACTTGCCCTGGAAGAAGCCTTGGAGCAAGCAGCTGCTCTTTGCTACTGCTGGGTGGCATCGCCTGTACCACAGTGCCTGTACAAGCCCAGCCCCATATTTTCAGAAGGACACAAAGATCCTGTGAATGAACACCAACTTCGGGTTCTTTCAAACAAAACAATTCCCTAAAGGTTTCATCTGCCATTAAACCAAAACCAAACCAAACAAATCTCAAGGCATTTCCAGGTCTCACTTTGAAAACAGTGTCGCAGGCCCCTACCCTCCACCCACAAATGAAACCATCTCAGTTTGTCTTCCTGCAGCATCTTTTTAGTAATCCCCTCACCTGGCTTTTTTTCCTTTTTTGTTTCAGGGAAAAAAACTTTTTTAAACCTTTGCTCAGGGTTGACCTGAAATATTTTTTCCTCTTTTTTTTTTTTTAACCAATTCAGCTGGCAAACCAAAAAAATCAATTACTCTAGTCATGCTCTTGCTCATCAGTGTTTCTGGTCTCCATACACAGACATATTACACCTGAGAGCAGAGAGGCAATAATAACCTTTACGTACATGTCCATAGACTGTCTGCGCTTGGAATGCTGTAATCCTACCTGGGTACGCCCTTCTGAGAGGCGGCAGTGAGAGGTCAGGGGACAAGACAGGGAAAGAGACTTTCTCCTACACAACTTCCCTCCTACATGATCCCCTGAAATTCTTCATTCTTGGCACATCAGCCTTGGGGGCACTGTGTGAAGGACAGGGACCTGGAAGTACCACTGTCAAGCGCCTGGCTGTCAGAAAGTGAGGGATACATCACAGGGAGTTCAGAGATGCGTAATAAAGATGATGAAATGTTTAGATTCTGAGTGGCTGACTTACAAGAAAAGGTTAAAAGAATGAAATATGTGTATAATTTAGTGAACTGAGAAAAGAGGGACATGTTATTGCCTGGAAATATTCAGAAGCATTAGCACTAGGGCTAGCTGAGGAAACTAGACAGCCTGACAGGACAAGGGACAGTGTATCCAATTCCTTTCCCTGGTGGTACCCATTTTGGGATGCACACCACAATCAAAGATAAGAGCGAAATAACGTGTTTCTCTCTCTCTTGAGAGCAGCTGGCACTGCACAACCCTGGAGAGCCAGAGATAAGCAAGTGGGGTCTCCTTCCTGGAAACGCGGTGCCAAGGATGAGAGGAGTCACTACGGGAGCCTCCAGCGAAACCAGCTTTGAGCCACTTCTTTCTTGGTGTTGTTCCATCCCTCAGGAGCTTCCTACAAAGTCTCTCTAGCCTCTCTAAGAAAGAGACCTAGTCCTCACGGAGGCCCTTGGCCAAACTGATGGCCCACGCAGGAACTACATAACCCCATACATCAACGTCAATAGGAGCGTGTTCAGAACAGCTAATTACAGATGCCAGAGTCAGTGAGGTGTGGGACTCAGAGTTAATAAAGAATTAACATGAAGCTGCTAGCAATCAAAGGTTAAAAACAACCACTGTCTGTTCTACCCTCATTTGGGAACTTGCAGCTCGGATCTGCCATGAGAGAGCCTGGCTGAGCAACAAGCACTGGGACAAATCAGGCAGCAAATGACCTTTGGTGCCCTAGGAAAAAGGTGAAGGTGAGCTAGAAGGAGACCCAGACAAGCATCTGGAATGCAAATTACTTCCCCCAAAGCACTAGCTGTGAATACCTGGCCTCAACCCAAACTAAGCCTGAGTATATCCTGGCTGACAGCTCCATGTCCTTGCAGCATCAGTAAAAAGGTTTCAACCTTTTGCCCCCCCCAAATTCCCTAATAGAACAATACCGAATATGATCAGGCATTCTTCAAATGGTTTGCAACTGGAAAGGAAGCTCCCTTATCTGCCCACCACATGCAGTGTTTCACACCCCTGTCCACACAAGGAAAGCTGAAGGACAAAACAGATGAGCAGCATGTCCATGACTACCTTACAAATCAGTCTGAGTTGTGAAGGGGAGTCACATCCTGTAGCCCTACCTGCTAAGTTACAGATCCTGAATCTGGGAAAGAACCACAACACCTCCCTTTCCCACTAATGCTGTCACTGGGAATGTGCTGGGAGGCATGGCAGAGAATCCAGGACTTCAAACTAAACAGGGATGAAGCCTCTATCCCATCTGAACTGGGTCCACAGTGTTGTAGATGTTAAAGATTTTGCAGGTCTTCTACTTTATTCCCTTTTACCACATGTCAGTCTGCCACAACCTGGCAGTCAAGTTTAAGGGCCTGTGATGGAGGTCCTTGGAAATGAACCTTTCAGACCTGAGCTCCAGGCAGATCCATAAAACATTGCAGTCCTGAACTACAGAGAGCTCCGAGTCATCTTTCCAATTGCTCAGAGCTTCTTTATCTCCACTTTTCAGTCTGGCCCCAAAAGCCAACTGTGTGATGGAACAAGTGCTGCTGAGCTTTGTGTTTTCCAAGGGAAAGCTTTGGGTTCAGCCCACTGCCCTAAAATCAAACATTGCTCCTGGATCCCACTTACACTCATGAAAATCCACAGATTAAATCTCAGGCTGAAAAGGGAGGTGGAGCCTATGCAGATATTGACATCCATAGCTCCTGAGCTCTGGTGAATTCACACCTGCCCACACTCGCCTCCAGGCAAACCAGCAGTACCCGTTTCATGTCTTATTAATTATCTTCACTCCCTGTGTAGCTTTCAGCATGTTACAGAAGTTCAGACCAAACCAGCCACCTGATGCTTGTAAGATGCCCCTCCTAGAGCACAGACTGTATTTCCAAATCCCACTTTGAAGGAGGTGGCCAATGCACAGTCCACACATCTGCAGAGTGTGAGGAGCTCATTCACAGCTGTGAACTGACCTGCCACATGATCCTTAGCAAACTGCTTTTACCTACTTTTATCTGCTGACATGATATGATGATGATAATCGAGAAGGATCACGACACACACTGACTCACTTAGAGGGGAACTCAGAAACACAGCAAACATTTCAGGAGACCTGAGCAAGAAGACACTGGGGAACAGAAGTGCCTGAACTCTCCTGCCTTTCCAGTGGTCACAAACTGAAGAAGAACCAAAGTGGGACCTGCTCTCCAACTCCCATCCCTCCACCAGTGGAGATGTGAAAGGCCCATCTGGGGTGTTCCCCAGTGCCAGCTTTTGCAGCCACCTCTTTTCCCTGGTTTTGTATACTACAATCATGCCAAATTTCCTATATCGGAGTCCAAATCTAGCTGGTCAGTTTTGTTACCTACTTCTGTCACTGTCACCCCTTCCCCATCTCCCCCCATCAGATGTGCCTGGGATTTCCTAAGGGCACCTGCTGGTGAGGCACACACAAAGGCAGGCCATCTATCTGCTGCTAAATCTCTCCAGCTGACCAGAGACAGACAAACACAAGGGAAATCCCAGGACACCAGCAATCCTGTTGTTACCTCTCCCTATACAAGGCAATCTTTGCATTTGTCTCGTAATCTGTATTATTCCTTCTTCCCAACCAAAAGGGAGAATAAAGGCCAGTGACAAGTGATGAGGAATCAGTTACAGGGAGAGTGAGCCATACCTTCTGCTGGCTGCCTTTAAAACCAGAGCTGGCATTTCAAAAGAGCGGCACTCACACAAAAGAGCACCAGCTGGGCTGCCAGATAGAGTAGCCCAAGGGATGCCTTTAAATGTTACCTTCTCACAACAAGAAAAGGTCTTCTTTCAGTTTCCATGGGATGGGGACTTCACTGTCACATTGAATAGCAGTGGAGATCCAGAAGAGCCGGCTCAGGCAGCACTGGGAGGGAGGCAGTGTCTGTAAGGGCAGGGCCACGTGCACAGTCCCTGCAGGATGGCAGAGAAGGTAGAGGTTTCCTCAAGAGCTCTCCATGGGGCAGCTGGAGGGGGCTAATGCAGGGCGATGCCGTGGGGAAAGGCTGAGATACAGCCCAGTTTACATGGCTCGGATGGAAGGCAGGCAGCCGGAGTGGCTCGGAAGCAAAGGGAAGATGATGCTGCATGCTGAGAGATGGGGTGCTGTGCCAAGTGCAGCAGTGTTGGGGTCTGCAGACAACTTAGTTGACTTCAAAGACTTAGTCGTGTACCTTTAAGACAGCCACAAATTGTCAGGTATGTAAACAGGATGTGAAGAATCGGAACTAAAAACCGCAGCATACGGGCACCTACAGCAACAGCAAATAGCAAGCAAGAAGAAGGACACAAAAACCTATCAGGGTCTGACACATGTACTGTCTAAGATATATAAATAGTTTGTATAAACAATAAAGGCCATTTTGTCCGAACCCAGCCATGCAGATATAGTGTTTTTTCAGTCTGCCTCGACCTGCGTCACCACATTTGGTGACTCCAACGTGATCCACACAGCAAAGCTCGGTGGAGTGGGAAGGGATGGCTGCTGGGATCCACAGGAGGAGCTGGGCTGGCCACACGGCTTGCATGCAGCCTGGTCTCACTGTGCTGCACTCCTGCAGGATCCCTTCTCCAGCACCAGGTGATTTCAGGAGATGAGTTATCCGTAAGAAGTCCTGTCTGCAGCCCCAGTTTAGGTTTGGCACCCAACTGGGAATCCAGGGCTGAAAGCCCTTACGGAAATTCCCACAGCATTTCAGCTGCAGGCAAGCAGACTGAGATAAGAGGAAGAAACTGATTCATGGCAAGAGATGGGCAGTGTATGGCAAGAGATCCATGGTGTGGAGAGGGCTCAACCCGGCAGAGTCACCTGCAGACCCAGCATCAGGGAAAGAGCTCTCACCTTTCTAACAGGGGTTCTGAGCTCTTCTTATGCGTGGTTTAGTGTTAATACCACTGATCACAGACTGAAAGCCCAAAGCTTAGTGCAGGTAAATCCCAGGAGCGAACAACAGTCCCCACGAAGGATCTATTACTGTTCATAAACCTTGCAACAAACACAAGTCTCTCTCACACAAGTCTCTCTCCCTCTCTCATTTAAATGGATGTTAATAAATAGCAGTCAGTGTCAGGCTGGTATTCTCAGCTGCAGTGCTGTGGGGGAAAGTTACTGCTCTGAGAGCTAGAAAGCAGAGGGTGGAAAAACAACTGTAGCACAGAGAGAGATGAAGAAATAATATTGGCTTGTATTCATTTTATTCATTTCTAGAAATTCATAATTTCTAGAAATATAAGTTGTCTTCGTGCCACGATAGGATGTGTTTACTCGCTCACAGACTCTAAAGATGCTTCATACATTAACATATGTGCAGTAAGACAATGAAAACCTCTTGGCTACTTTCCACTCCCGATTACAGAGAACTTTATTTCTACATGTCTTTAACTGATCTCAGCCTGGTGTGCAGGGTCCCCTGTGTCCAGTCTCAAGGTCACCCCACAGATCCCTTCCTGCAGCCACTGCTTCAGTAACTTCAGAGTCGGAGGGTTCAGAGAGCTCATCAATAGCAGGAAAATTGAGTCTTGGTCAGTTTGGAAAGCACCGCTATCCCACCTCTACTCATAAGGCATCTCCATTGGCTTTAGAGAGGCACTGAGCATGTTCAGTGCTGTGCTGCAGGATGGCTAATTGCTACGGGACAGTCTCTTTCTGCTTCATTATGGTGGGGAGGCTATAGTGAAAGGGATCAAGGGAATCAAAGCCTCCAGTTTCCTGCTGTGGCTGGGACTTTCTGGGGATATAAACAGCAATACATTAAGTTTTGATTGGCAATGTTTCCCCTACAGCAAACCTGTGAAAATTACTTATATCTGGCTACAGGGAATTTTCTTTGGATTTTACTGTGGATTTAAAAAATCAAAGAAACAAACACATTTCCACCCCTGACCTCCTAAACTACCATCAAATGAGAACAGGTTTCAAGCAATATCCCCTGACGTGGCAAAGCCAATTGCACATATTGATCTATGATCCATCACTATCTATCTGACCTGTTTGGCATGCATATGAATTCTGGGATGGAGGGAATGCACCAGCAGAGAAGCCACAACAGTGCAATGTAAAGAGGCAAAGTGGACACACGGCTGGACCCCTGGGGTGGGGGGACAGGCTAGGTCGGGGGACCTGGGGCATGCAGGCAGTGGGGTAAATGCAATGGTATGGTCATGTCTGCCGTGTGATGAGGAATGTGAGTGCTAACGGGAGGAAGGCAGGCAAACTACAACTCCAGCTCCTTCTCTCCGGCATATCTCCACCTGTCTGTGTACACAGAGAGCAGATGGTGATATGGTAGAAGCAGACTTGCAATGGAGCTATGCTTCAGCTCCTTTGCTCATTTGATCCACGGTCTAATTAGAGAAAGTGTTGGCACAGAAAGATGAATGATACAAGACTTCCATCTTTGATGATGTGTGTATGGAACAAAATACTGTCACCTCCTTTTGATGGAAAATTCCCTCAGAGGCTGTTAGTGACCAGTAACAGGCTTTCTATGTGTGGACAACAGGAAGTGGTTTAAGGAATTTAAAAAGAGAGGAAAAAAATCCCTGCACTCCACAACATTAAATTTATGCTATCTTAGAAGAACAAAGGCCCATCCAATATGTGGCCAGAACAGAGTGAAGGGAGTGTACAGAGCCTGGCATTTAAAAGACAAGAATCGGAGTCCTTGGGCTTCTTGCCAGCTTCACATCCCATTCATTATACCATCTTGCTTAATCACATCCCTTTCCCATACTTAAAACATTTTGCAGGGGACAATGTGGACAGACTATGTCCTTCGCTACAGGACAGACTGGGTGTCTGACTGTCAGCTCCAAGCCCAGCTGTGTTTTCACAGCCCCTGAACGCTGCCGTGGGCAGCAGCTCTGCTCCCATGTGCCAGCTCACCACGCTGCTGTGCTGCACGGCGCTTCCCATAGCCAGCGCAGGAGTCATCATGGCAATTCACAGCAGATCTGACTATGGGATCAGGCTAGGAGCAGGTTCTCACTGCCTAACACCTGCTGAGCTGTGGTCCCGCTTGCCTTCAGTCCAGACACTGTGCCTAGTAGCAACCAGGTCCTCAGTTTCCCCAAACCTCCTGGAAACCTCCTGCCCTTTGCAGGCAGAGGGAGGCAGGCAGGCAGGATGGTACCTACCACTCTCTCTCAGCTGGACGCATGCTTGTTTACAGCCCAGCAAAGCAGAAAACAAACAGCATCATGAGCTAGGTGAGTCTCCAAACACCTGCACTCAAGCACATGTCCCTCTCCATCACCAAGCCCAGCAGGGAGAGCGTGCACTCAGCCCACGGGGACCAGACAGACTCTCCAGAGCTTGCTCTTCCTAACCCCAGCTCAGGGGACACAAATGTTTTCCCAGAGAGGTGGTGACTGACTCACATCAATGGGACTGGGAAGCACACAGTAATCTTGGGGACAATGATGGGAAAGGATCTTAGTGTGTGTCCCCTGCTTCCTTACTGAGCAGGATGGTGCTCGAGCTGCCTTGCTAGTCTTTTTGCCCCCTAGCAGCCTCAAATGTGCTGCCAAGCCCCGTTCCTGCGAGGTGATGCTCCATCATGAGACGGAGATCCCCCCCGGCATTCATCCTGCCTTGCTATAGCCCCCTCCACACTGGTATATGCAGCATGCTGTCAGAAGGCACTGCCCAGATGCAGAGAAGTTCCCATTTGCTCTGTGTCCTCTGTGCCATGATAATTCATGCTAACAGCCCAGCATCTTGCGTGACTCCCTCCATAACCAGTACGTCTGATAATTTTCAACATCTGTCTGTCCATATACCTCTCTACACAGAGATTCTTTCTCATGGGATTTCTCACTCTTCAGGAAATACCACCAGTCCCCAAATGGAGGAATCTGCATTACAAGAAAACCCATAGATTTGTTGGAAATGTCTCCTGTTTTTTTATGCTCCAGAACTGCCTCAGCTTGTTTTTATCCACAGATACTTGTAAAGGCTAAGGATGTGCACCCTTAGAGACCTCCACACCTAAGAAGGAGAGGATGTAGCCGTGGAAAGAAGTTCTTCTGGACATTCTGAGCAGAACTCCATCTCTAGAGACTGAGAACAACCTGTACCACCCCTTATCTAGGGCTTTCCCTTTTGCTCCTAGCAAGGATCCCCCATACAAAAACACACACAAAGTTGTAGCCTGCCTGAAGGCATGGAGCAGGGTGAGATATAACCTGGTCTAAATGCAGTTGTGCAGCTCCTCTTATATCCATCCATCCCTAAGAAAGGAGTTATGACCTTTCCATAGCCACTACTTCTACCTAAGTAGCCAGAGAGTTCATCTTTGCCTTTTGGGAGCTCTCCAAGCAAGCCTGCAATAATACGATCTGTGTAAATGCAGAGCAGGCAGAAACAGACCCTTCTTAAACAGCAATGTTACATTCCTTGCTGAGCTTGAATAGATTAACTAGAGTTGGATCAAATCCTTTTTTTTGTCTGTTTAACAGAAAGAAAAAAACCCCACCTTGTCAGTGAAATTCTGTTGGAAGGGGAGATGTACTAAAGGTCCAAAGTGTGTGGTCAGGGAAAGCTGGCTGTAGTAGCAGAAGGAAACAAGATTTCAGCAGAGTAAGGGGAAAGGGTGGTTCAGGCGTAAGCTCAGAGTTGGTCACTAGTCAGGGCCACAGCTGTGTATGAGCCCAGTGCTGCCTCTGACAGCCCCAGGCAGGGCAGAGGGAGCCCCGGGTGCTCAGCACTGAAGTGGAGGCCACTGCCTTCTCTGTGCAGCTCCTGGCCAGCAGGATGGGACGTGCTGGTGGGGATGCACCCGCAAAGCTCTGACTCCCCCAGGGCAAGGCGGGCAGCTTCTGTGGGCAGGAAACCAGCCCAGCCCTGTTGCCCTTATTGTGGTCTTAAACCTCCCAAACACAGCACCATCTTGCCCTTAATTTAATGAGCAATTGGGAGACTATTTCTGCACCATTCCTGGGGTACACGTGGGGCTGGGGGGATGGAAGGCATGTGAATTAGCCTTTATGGGGCATGGGATGGGGAAGCGGGGTTGGGCCCAGCTTCAGCTGCCAGCAAAACCACCTGCACAGGGGCTTGGTATGTCCAGACAGGGCTCCAGAGGAAGCCCAGGGGGTGACTTGGTGGGGTCAGACTCCTGTTTGTCCTGAGTAGGAAGACAGCCAGTGCTGGTCTTTGTCAGACACACCACCCTCTCTTCTCACCTGGCAGCCTGCATCACTCAACTCCCTCCTAAAGCCGAGTGCTGTATATTAGAGCATCTAAATTAATCTCAAGGCCCAGAATAAACTGTTTAGATTATGGTCCTAAGACCCTACAGAGAGTAGATGCCAGGTCATGACTTGTCATTACAAAGACCAAGTCCAAGGCAGGGTTTGAGACTTACTCTGGTGAAGCACCTGTGGAGATAAGCCTCCATAGGCAGCAATGCTGAGCAGCCTGTGGACAGGATCGTTACGCTTGCTCTGTGACTCAGGTGAGTGAGCTGCAGCAGCACACCTTTCTTTCCGTCCAATGCTTTCTGGAATCGAGCAGTCTGAAGGCAGCCAGGAAGCTCCTTCCCTCTTATTGTCGCCGTACCTGGTGGTCCCCAGCAGTGCTGGGGAGTATCTTAGGGAGGAGAGGCCAACCTGGGGGAAAATGGGAGTCCAAGGACCGTAGCAAGAAGGAGACCATGAATAGGCAACTTTTCCCATCGATTCTGCAGACTCAGCATAGCTGCTGTGGGGGTCTGCTTGCTCCTTGTTCACCCTCTGTTTCTTGACATGCCCAGATGCCTCCAGGCAAATGCTTTCTCTTCTCCCAGCTTTGATAACGGACCCTTTCATCTTTGCCACCAGAGACAGCTGGGTCCTTTGCGCAATTCATGTGCTCAGCCCTCAGACTGAGAGCACGCGCTGTGCTCAGCTCTCAGAGGAGCTGAAAGAGAAGTCTGCTTCATAGACACTGCCAGGTTTAAAAGAGCTCAACAGCCAGACCGGGGGAGTCTGCCTGCCTCCCTTCTGAGGGCAGGCTTCACAAAGACCTCAGCCAGAGAGGAGGGAGCTTCCCAGAGCCCCCAGGTTACAAGTGGTGCGTGTGGAACGCTTCCTGACAAAAATCCTGCAGAAGCAGATGTACTTATGCTGAGGAAGACATCACCTGTCTCTTCTCTATCCCTATTAACAACCATCATCACCCACTCTGTGGTCTCAGTGTGGGGAACCAAGCATGGGGCAGCTGCACGGCTGCAGGGCTTGGAGCAGATGGGCTGTTTTAGTGTGATGCTGAAGCCAGCAAGACAGAAGGAATGACCAGCTGAGATCACATATTCTTCCTGTTGAACTGAAGACACCTCTCAAAATGTGTTCTCTGACCTCCTCTTCTGCCTGACCCACGGAAACATGAGAGGTGACTGTTTCAGGCCTGGGAAGCGGTTTGCTGCAGGAGGGCTGCTGGAGTAGGCTGTGTTCCCAGCTCTGAGGCAAGATGCACTGTAGCAAGAGACTACTTTCCTGTTTCATGCCTGGCTGTACTTTTACCAGAAAACTTCCAAAAACTTCCAGGGGACTGGCTGAGACAGTGAGACTCCTGACCTTGACCCGGAAGCTCCTTCAGGTGCTGGGGTGCCTGTTGTCCCTGCAGAGGTCCCTTTGGGAGAGGCAGTCACTCCTGGAGGTAATGGTGATGACTGACATTTATTGAACATTTTTGATTTTCTGGGAAGCATTTCAATACATGTTACAAAACCATGTCTTCCTGAAGTTCAAGAACAGATTGGGGTGGTTGCCCAAGTAGTGCAAGATAGTTGTGCACTCTGCCCCCCCCCAGTCTTTATCCTGCCAGAACACTTGGGGGCGGGGGCAGTCTCCAAATGTGCACCTGGAATGACCGGCTTCAGTCTCCACTAGTACAATTATGGCACCGCTGAAATAGGCAATGGTCCATGGAGAGAAGGGAAGAGCGGCCTGGGAGTACTAAAGAACTAGCTGGATATGCACTGAGAGCTCCTGTTTCCTCTTAAGTGTCTGTTAAGTTTTGTATCTAGCAATTCCAGGGTCTGAATAATTGATGCAACATCTCAGGAGATAATCAGGTTGCAGTATATCCTTAGAGCTACTCAACTTGGCACAACACTGCTGCTGCTGCTGGGAGCCAAGTCTGGATGGAAAGATGCTTTGCTGAGAGCCTGGCGGAAGGGAGGGGGGATCATAGCAGCTTCCCACCAGACAAACAGCTCTGACTCCAATCAGGTGAGCAGGAGCAAAGATGATCTGTGAGGATTCAGGGCATGTGCAAATGAATTGGTGTCAGCAATCTGTGCCCCTGACAACCTTCCCAACAAATTCTGCAGCAGGAATGTGGTCAGATCATGACTGGTAAAACAGAAGAAGAGGACTTTTGAAGGCGGCAACATTTCAGTGGCTATTTGCACTGGGAACTTGATTCACTAATGCACTTTTAGCAAGGGGCACGGAAAGGCAGAGATCAGTGTACTCAAATTCAAGGTACTAGAGCAGAATGCCTGCATCAACAGGAAGACATGTTATTTGTGGAATAAAAATGACATGGAGCCAACCCACATCTGAATACCTTTCCCTCCTCTCCAAGTCTTCTTCAGCTTTACATGCCAAGATCTTTGGTTTAGGGATCAGTCCCACATCTGCACACCATGTCAAGCAAGCTGTTGGTGCTCTTTGTCAGTAAACATCCAGTGAAGGTGTAGACATACATATTTACTGGGCTGCAGCAAGCGTAACTGAAGGGAGTTCTCTGCCCTTGGTTATGCAGAAAGTTTGATTAGATGATGTATTGGTCCCATCTGGTCTTAATAATCTTTAAATCTATGGCTCTAATCCAAAGTCCACTGAAGTCTGTAGCAAAACAATGACTTTAACGGTTTTTGGTTCAGAGCCACTGTATTGAACCTACAGAGCTTGAATGACACTTTACAAATACGTGGTTATCTTGCCAGGTATTTATAATCCTTGCTTGTGATCATGGTATTTGACTAACTTCCCCCCAAAAACAAGCAGATACTACCAGAAGAGACCACAGTCTATACCAAGGGTCCACACCATAGCCCACAGGAAGCTACTGGATGTCTGCACAAAACATTAGTCAAATACGCATCTATTGATGGAGGAGCAAGTAAAGCCAAGAACCCATCTAAAGAAGTGGAAAGGTTATTAAAAAAACTGAATACATTTTTTCATTACAAACTGTTCACTTAATTCTAACTGCAACTTGTTTTCAAGAGCCTAGAGGGAAGTGAATCATACTCATTAGGAAAATCAGCCTCCCCTCAATCAATCCAATGATGTAATCTCTACTGTGTAGTGTTATTGCACTGGAGATAATGGCATGGATTTAATGAATGATGTATTTTTATATAAGGCAAACTTTACATATCCAACAGAATGCAGCTACCTCCAGAGTGCCACCTGTATAACTGTGTGCAGTAGCAGGGTGCTGTGTCCATAAACAAGGTCTGGGTAGGAACAAGGGAGCTATGATGCTGAATCTTACAAAAAAGGACATCTTCATTGTTCAGATTGCTTTTACTTTGATATATCTGGTACCTGTCAATCTGTGCAACCCGACAGCTCTGCCATTCATCAGAAACAAGATGCAGCCACGTGGCATGCATGCTAACAATGGCTCCCATGTGTGATCATCCACCACAACCTCTCAAACACCTTTGCACTGGCTGCATTATCTTAGTTGAAGAAGTAAAGAAGCAATTCAGTTTGGTGGCCTTCCAGTTCTGTGTTTCCTACTCAGCAGGAGGGTGTCTGTGGTGACACCACCAGTGTAAGTGGCTGCCTACAACCCAATTACCTCTGTGAAACAGCTTATGGCTTTCTTGAACTTGGATGCTGTGGCAAGTGATCTGATCAGGTCTCACTGTTTCTAGTGACTCAGAACCAAAATTCCTCCTAATCAGTCCCAAGCATGGTTCTTCATAGTATCTTGGAATAGGATAGGATAGGATAGGATGGGATGGAATGGCATGGCATGGCGTGGAATGGCATGGAATGGCATGGCATGGAATGGCATGGCATGGAATGGCATGGCATGGAATGGAATGGCATGGAATGGCATGGAATGGAATAGAAATAGAATAGAATAGAAATAGAATAGAAATAGAATAGAATAGAATAGAATAGAATAGAACAGAATAGAATAATTCCGTTGGAAAGGACCTACAACCATTACCTAGCCCAACTGCCTGATCACCTCGATCACCTCTCTAGGAAAGCTGTTCCAGTGTCTGACCACTCTCTTGGTAAAGAAATGTTTCCTAATACCTAGTTTGATCCTCCCCTGATGCAGCTTTGAACCATTCACATACCAGTGAGCTCACAAATCAGGAGGAGGCTAAAAAATGCTGCTCAGGTACATCCTACATCACTGCTTTTATGTAGGTACCCCTGTGAGCAAGTAAACTCTTTGACCCAAGTTTTTTCCCCATGAGCACAGTCTCTGGCTCACAAGGCAGGGAGCTATAGCGTCAGCAATTACTGTGTACCACCGGGATCACAATGGCCACACAAAAAGCTAAATCCACTGTGGCTGAGATGTCCCTGTCCCTCTGAGCAACCTTCCTCCTGTGGTCTGGCCATGAAGGCATCTTTGGCTGTAGAGTCTGAGAGAGCATCCAGCAGTAGGCAGGAGGCCGTGCAGATCACAACCTGGCTAACACTGAGTTAGGAGACATGACAGAGAGGTGGCAGGGGACTGCTGTGGGAGCAGCCCGTCAGTGACACTGTCCCCTCAAAGCATCCCCCTTCCAGGCAGCGCCTAGGAAGGAAGAAGAGTCCGATGGCTGAAGCAGGGACCTGAGGATCTTCTTGCAGCTGCGACGCTGACTCACCAAGCCAAATGGGCAAAGAGGCTTCCCGACCTCGGTGGCCGGTTGCTGCCCACTACAGCTAGCCTCCTCTCCTGAAGCAAGCAAGCAATTCCTCATTTGATACACCTGCACCTGCCACAAGCAAAACACCCTCATTCTTGAATGCCTGGTGGAAATGGATTTCTTTCCTTCCCCTCCTCCTGATCTTTGTGTTTGGGCTGGCAGGATTGCAGGGCAATGCGAATGCTCGCTCTGGAGGGGGCTTGAGAAAGGAAAACCAATGACCAAATAACTCCGGAAGAACAGGAATTGCCTCCAGGGAGCTCCCCTTCACCCTGCTCTCTCATCATCTGAGAGATATTCAACATCACCCTGCTCTGCTAGTCGCTGAATATTTTATACCATGGCTACAAACGCTCCATTTGTATTCCGTTTCTCTCTTTCGTCATATCTATTATAAACGAGTAGTGTCTGGGAACTCTCCCAGGGAAGATTTGCCTGGATGGCTATGGATATTTTATAGTCAAATTGTGAGAGTAAACCAGCTTTCAAGTTCTGTGGAGGGGGGGGGAAGGTAATAAAAGGGTTATTAAAAAAATAAATAAATGTCGGGATTTTATACAGCTTCTTTTCATAGTGACAGAGCTTCAGTTTGCTCCACGATGGAGCTCTAGCTGCTAGGAGAGCTTGGGCTGGGAGATGTCCTCTTGCTGGAACTGTCTTCCAGCAGCAGTGACCTGATATGCTCATGCTCAGTGCTGCGGCTGGCTCAGCAGGGCTGGCATCTGGCTTGGTAGGACTGGGCTGGCACTAGGTGGGCCAGGGGCTGGGGCCGTGTCCGCAGGCATCAGGGATAGCTGGCCATATGGGAAGCAAGACATGGCCCAGGGCTGCAGCCACCCCATCACTACCTTCACATTGTTGCATATGTGATACGGGTAGGAGGCCAGGGTCTGTCTCCTCATTTGACAGAAGTCCTAGCGAGGAGCCCTGTATCTAGGAGGGGGCACTCACCTCCAACCCAGGGCTAAATAAGAAGAGCTGAAAAAACCTTCTTTGCCCTCAGGCAGGCTGCCACTTCGCCAGGGGACTCTGAGACCACTTCAGCCACCAAAAGCACTGAGCCTGGCACCCTCTGAACAAGCTAAAGCTTTCCAGCAGGGTTTCACAACCTCCGCACAAGCAAAACCAGGCACGGAGTAACCAACACGCATTAGAAACATAGATCGAGCCATTAGACCTGCTGGTGAAACAAAGCCTGTCCCAACGCGGGTTCATCTGTGCGTGTGCAGGGATGAGGACAGCTATGCCAGAGTGCTGCCAGCATGGCAGTAAGGAAGAAGACCAAGCAGCATCAGAGTTAGTAAGCAGCACAGCAGGAATGATGAAAACCAGATGATTTTAGGATTACTAGGTATTCTGATTTTTCCTGGAGAGGTCTCAGTTTCACCCTGGTGCCTGATATGTAGAAGAGAAGCCGAAACGATTACAGAACACCATGACTGACTCTTACCAGGAGAAAGAAACCCCAGAGTAGAGAGCAGATACAAGGTACTGAATTTCAATTTGCAGACAGATACATTGTGGATTTGCTAGACCAACCCACATATTCCACAGGCCAGGAGAAAAAGAACTTTTCCTCATTTCTTTCTCTTTCATTCTCTGACTCTTATCTAGTCAGTGTAATTTTAAAATAATTTATTCACTCTCAGCTCAACAGCACCCACCCTAAAAATCATCATATGGCATTACAGAGCCTATCCATCTCGCACAAATTTATCAGCCCCTTTGTGCAAGACGGAATATGGGAAGCAGGCAGGGGCAGCAACACTGAGTATGAAGAGAAAAATCAACAGATATAAAAGGCGTCTGAAGCTGAGGAATAGAAAATGGCACTCGGCGGCTTGCTTAGGTCTTGGGAATCACCGTACCTTTTGATCTGCACAATTTGTTGGTGGAGCAAATGAATAAAGAGTTCAAACACTAAAAGCCAGAAACCTGTAATGAATTGGTTCCCTGGCACGTCCCGTCCATCCCCCTCTCCAGACAGACCGCCACATAAGAGCTGTAAAACAGAGCTTTCTTCCAAAAGCAAGCAAAAGCTGACAGGCTTTTACTTTCTCCATGAAATGAACTTGGAAAAATGACACACAGCTGTATTCCTAAAGGGAACAAAGCAAGAGAGGTCTCCTCCCTCCACTTCTTTCCTTGCCAGTCTCCCACCGGTCTGCGCCACCCTTCACTGCAATCACAAAGAATGAAATCCTTTTCAAAGCCTCTAGGAGATGTGCAGGAATTAGGCAGCAAGGCTGACTGACCACAACGGACAACTGCAGGGAGCAAAGGGAGCATGCCAGCCAGCATTAACAGCTGTACCCTGTCAGCTAAGCAAGGCCAGCAGGTCCATGAGAACCCAGTGCACACTAACACTGACAGTGCTCTGCCTCAGCAACCTGCCTCCACCAGCGTGAAGAGAACACGGAGCAGGCTGTCTGCAGGGGGAAGGCAGGCACATGCAGACACCTCTGACCTCGCCGGACTGCGCGCAGACAGCAAATATAAGCCCTCAGAGCAAAGACAGAGACGGAGACCTGCTCAGTGAACTGCAGCCCAGCCCTTACTCGCTGGCACCCACAGGGTCAGGGTTTCAGCCTCACCCCCACTGAGAGAAGGAGATCCCAGGCTTTGCAGCTTCACCTCTTTGCCGTGCCACACGTGCGCAAGGCATGGTGGCCAGACTCAGGAGCATGTTCCCTCCCAGTGACATGAATGGTGCCGAGCAGAGAGCTGTTAATTAACCCCGTTTATTGAAGGGTGGACACATTCCTGCCTGGGCCCTGATTTTTCAGTCAGGCTCCAGTCCAGCAGGTGATTAATAACCCAGCGTGCTGTGGGAAGAGTGCATCTATTATTCAAATTAATGAAATTATAATCAAGAGGTGACGAATTAGCAATTGCTCCTTGACTGGATATGGAAACTCATTAGTGTGCCAGGCGCTTCTGGGGTGCTTGCTGCACTCGTAAGCTTCCAGTTAGAGAGAAGGGAGTCAGACTGAGCAGACAGCCCCTTGGCACAGCAGAGGGAACACGCATCCTGCCCACCCCAAAACAGCTGTGGCCACCACAGAGCCCTCTGGTCCCACAAAGCTCCGCCACCTCTGTCTCCTCTCCGATGGACAGACTGTTCACCTGGTGTCCTGCTGCCTGGAGCAAGGTGGCTGTGGCCCTGAGCGGGGAAAATGTGTGCACATGGGTACAATGCTCTTTCTGTGGAGGGTAGGGAGCCTTACACTAGAGGAGTGAGCCAGAGGGGGAGGGGTGATGGCTGACTGCAAGATGTGGCCTCGAGGATGGGCTGTAACAGCTTCACAACCCTGACGCTGCTGGGGTGTGGGTAAGGGACAAGTATCTGAAAGCAACAGCCCACGCTGGCGCTTTGAGCACTGGAGTAGGACTCCCACCCTCCTGAATTGCTGGTTGCAGGCACAGCTGGTGGAGGAAGCGGCTGGAGGTCTTCCCTGACAGCCCACACTAGGCTGGGGTATCCCCTTCCCGAAGGGTACTCACCGATGTGCTTCCCGTACATGTGGTAGTAGAAGGAGACACAGTAATACTTGGCAGTAATGTTGTAGAGGGGGCTGATGAGCCGGGCTTTGTCTCCCGTCACCCGGGGCCGGGACGCCTCGATGAACATGTAATAACCTACAGAACAGGAGGGAAAGGTGGGGAAAGGCAGCATGCGCTTGGTCCCCCGTCCTGCAGACGACGGGATGCTGGAGGCTGGGAGACCACTCCTCCTCTGAGAGACATGGCCTTTCTCTTCCCATCTGCTCCGCACCCACTGTGATCCCAGCCAGAGACACTTGCAGGATGTCTGCAGTGCCTCCCCTGCCTCTGCAGTACCCAGGGGAGAGCAGGAGAGATGGGCATTGGCAGACCCGCTGGGAGGGCATGCAGCAGAGGAGTCCCTGAACATGCACACACACATCTGTTTGGGTGCAAAATGAGCCCTTCTCCTGCAGCATGAGGGCCCCAGAGCTGACTGCACTGTGTAAGGAGAAAACCAGAATAAGGAGGGAGAAACCATCCCAGCCTAATTTCTCTGCCTCAAGCAGGGGAAGAGAGGATTTGGTATATCTGGCCTAAACAATACTGTTGCCTAAAGAGAACAATACCAAAGTAGTTGTTAACAATCCAGGGAGGAACAGATTAGCTATTGAATTTGTTGGCATCGTTTTCAATGCTCGGTCAGGCTGGCATACTGAACACCAATGGGAAAAGCCATTTCCTTAGCTGGCCATTGGATGTTTCCTATTTTTTCTGAGTTCAAAGATTTGTGCTTGCATACAAATTTACTCTTTGCATTTAGAGAAAGGGGAAAGTAACAGCTGGCTAAAATGGGAGCATGTACTCCATGCATAGCCAGTGGGAGCAATACCCAACATCGTTCTCCTCCAGCTAGAGGTGAGGCACTTGCTGCCACCCTGCAGGGAGCTTTCACCTGGTCTCGGATGTTAAGGACATCTGTTTGCCCCACTGAGACCTTCTTTGAGGAAACAGCTGTCTAAAACTAGCAGGGCTGTTTCTAGGTGTTAGAGATGTTCTTCTACTTGTTTATCCTTTTTTGACTTCAAAACAAACATCAAATGGGACAAGGGCATCAGACAGCAGGCAATTAGCTTGTAACAAGAACTAATGCTCACACTATTCCCTTAAACAAAATTGTGGGTGTTTTAATTGTGTGTTTAATGCCAATCAGTAACATGCAAATTAACTGCCTGCTCCCTGCACCCCATGCGGAGGAGAAGCATCTTGTGCAGAAAGCAGATCAGCACTGCACCATCTCCCAGAGCCGTAGGACTCCTGACAAGTGACAGCATGCACCTCATCTCCACAGCCAAGCAAAAATAAACCCAGATGTGTGCCTACCCTCTGGCGTACCACTGATGTCTGTGGGGGGCCCTGTGTTGACGGTGCGCTTGGGGTTCTGGGTCAGGGCATTCTGCCGGGTCCAGTCAAAGTTGTCCATTTTGTCCTGGATGAAGCCGCAGATCTTCTCGTCCTCAAAGCGGCAGGTGTTATCTGCAGGGAAGGGAAGGGGCTGGTCAGCTGCTGCTTTTCAAAACTCCTCCCCAAGGCTGCCTGGGTGCTTGCAGCAAGTCTCACAGTGCTGCCACATCACCACCGAGGCTCTGCATGAACCTGGGGACAGACCGGCAGCCCCCAGCCTCGGGAGGCGGCTGAAAAGGAATACGTCCATGATTAGTATGATTATGGAAGGGTTAATCCAGGTTGATGGATATGATAGCCTGACGAAATGGAAGAAGGCTATTAGGGCTGAAGAGAAAAACATTCTGCCGGGAGGTCTGAGGGGGCATACATAGAGGAGGGCAAAAGGAGCACTGAAGGAAAACAGGTCACAAGGGCTTTTAAACCAGAACAACTTGATGATAGAATAATTTCCTCAGGAGAGAGGAAAAAGAACCAGCAGATGACCCCCCTTTGGGCTATATATTTAACTAAACTATGGCACACATGAAAAAAAATCAGCTGTGGAGAAGAGGTCTGCTCAGTGCTACAAATGTGTCATTTAGCTAGAGTACATCCAATTTATACCAGCTAAAAGGCGTACTTGATATTGCAGCTTATGCTGGTTCCCCTAACAAAATAAGTCATGTAGGTAAAAGATTTTTATGTAGGATCAACCACATGTGCAACAGGGCTCAGTTTTATTACTATCACAAGACAGTCACATCCTACAGCAATATTGTAAGACAGGTGAAAAATCTTGTGCATAGACATAACCCAATATGGACTTGCAGAGATTGGAATGAACTGGACTTGGGCAGGCTGAAGATGGTAAACTTTGTGGTAAAAAGGTAGTTCCTGAGCCACAAAAACAAAGGCCAAGAACCAGCTTCTCACTGATGATGCAGTAGGAGAGGGATGGAGGAAACAGGCAGAAGACAAAGATAAAACAGGTCCAAGACCCGATACGAAAATTGCTTTGTGTTCTGAAAGGTCCCTGTGCAGAAACTGGAGCTGGAGAGTTGGCTGAGAGTGGGATCTCAGACCACACGAGTGGCACAGACACAGTAAGCACAGATATTATACCCTCTGCATTTATATAACAGCAAGGGGGTGTGTCATGAAACTGAAAGATCAAGTACTTAGAAGCCATGAAAGAAAACATACAGAAAAGAAAACAAGGCTCTTGCTAAGGGCTTGGAATGTGCTAGAAACCTCATCCATGGCATGCTGATGCAAGACTCAACTTTTTGGGGTTTACCCCCCACACTGTTCCTGTTATCCCACCCAGATGAAGAGAAGCCAAAATGTCTACTTGGGCTCCTGCATTCCTGTATCTTCAGTGGGGGTTTGCTCTGGTTCCTGGGCATGAGGCGCTTGGTCCTAGCATGGGTGGCTCTGGCATGACATGTAGGGCAGAGCAGGGTCAGCAACCTACGAGCTGGGTGCCAAGATGGGGTGGGAAAGGGAAGCTTTCTGCGATGTCAGAGCCAAAAGCTCCAGACATGGTGTGTTGTGATGGTTAGGAGCTTCACACACCTACCGTGCACACCAAAATCTGATGTCTTGCACCAGAGAGGAGAGCCTACCCACGAAACGAACGGTATCTCGACTCTAGGATGCTGCACCTCCCCGTTCCTACCCTGTAGCTAAGGCCTTCCCCATCACCTCCCATTTGGAAATGACTGTCATCTGAACAGACGTCAAAAGCCTGCACACGCCTGTGGTAGGAAAATCGGTTCCCCCTTCTTGCCTGTCTCTCCCCAGCATTCCACCAAAGCAGTGAGAACAGAGGAGGCAGCCTCTTGCTGTGGCCTGCAAGAAGGTCTTGGCCACCACAGGTTGCGCCACCACAGGTTGGGCCACCACAGGTTGGGCACCACGCTGCATGCCGAGGGCTCGGCAGAGCAGGGCAGCTGGGATTTCTGTAAGCTCAGTGGGAAATGCTGCTCCTGCGAGCTGAGGAGCTGAGCGAAGCCATCAGCCATCGGAGCCGGCTGGGCTGGCCACTTAACTGCTGATTAACCCTGGCTAAGTGCTTTCTATTCAATCCGCTCATTTCTAATTAGCATCCTAATCCAAATTAGCCACTGCTCCGCAGTGCAAGCACAGGGGGCCACATGGCAGCTGGAGCTGAAAGAGGAAGGAGAAGTCAGGAGCAGACAACTGGGCAGATGCCTGTGGAGTCTGAGGCAGGGCCGCTATGTGGGATGGGGGGGGGGGGGCTCTTTCATCCCCAGCACAAGGAGATGGAGGGGGAAAAGGATGAGAAAGCAGCTTCTAAGGGTCCCCCCCCAGCCTTCGTAGCTGAAAGAAGGGAGTTCATGGCTGTACCAGATACCCATTGGTCATCAGAGATGGGGCTGGAGCCCACAAGCTTTCTGATACTGCTGGGCTGGTGTCACACCCCTGGCTTCTCTCCATTGGACTGAAGACAAACATTTGCATGGCGCCAGCTCACAGGTCGCCAGCTGCAGTTAGAAGACTGAAGTTGTCTCTTGCAGTGGCCTTATCCTACACACCAAGACCCACTGTGACTGTCCTTTTGCAATCAAAGGGACCAGGATGGTTTGCACCTCTGACCCTGTTCTGCACACGGACCTTTGAGGAGAAAGGTGACATCTTTCTCCAGCACAAAATTCACTTAACAGCGAGTATCAGCTGGAAAGCAGAGTGGAAAGCTGTAACAGAGGCCAGCCAGGCAACTGATTGAGAGGGAGCAAACCCACAAAAGACAAGGCACAGAAACCAAAGGGAAGGCAGACTAAGGAGAAAGCCCAAACTCAGGTGGAGATCAGAGCAAGCTGGGCAAAACAAGAGGACTGAGGACAGTATTCCCAGCTTAGCACCAAGGCCTGGTCATGCCAGCTGATGGACTGCTCTGCCTCATTTGTAAGAAGCCCTATACACCTGTGAGGTGAGACTGCTCAGAGCAGACTTGAAAGTTTGAAGAGAAGAACTCTTAATGCCAAAACAGGGCCTTGACTCCATCGTCTCCTCTCACTCATGTGCAGTTCTTCCAGAAGGCAACACTTCTAGCAAAGAGCACAAAATAGAGGACAGTCCTATGCACCACAGAGACCACAAGATGATCAAGTGTATGTGCTGTGCAGGAGTTTGTAACTACAACACGTTGCCTCTGCTTAGCTTGGTATAACTTTGCAACAACTAATGAACAAGGCTTTTTAACATCTCTTTGAGGTAGTGAGGCCTCTTTCTATATATCTCCTGCACTACATATGGGGAAACAGATGCACAAAAGTATAGAGAGACACGTGTAATGTCACAGCAAACAGTGCCAAAGCTGGAAACAGAACCCAGGTGCTCTGTCTCCTGGTCCTTTGATTTAAAACAAGCCACAGGAAGGCAAAGCTCTGGTATTTCTCTGAGCTAGAAGTGGATGTGCCTAGAATAACTAGATAGATGTTCAGGGTGGTTTGGGGCAAGTCAGCATGTCACCTCTGGATGGTTATCAGCTGGGCTCACCAGGAGCAGATTCTGGCAGATTCAGCTGAAAAGAAAACCTTTAAACAATCTGCTGTATCTCAGAGGCCATGGCGGTGATCTAACTGTTGACCTCAGCTGTGTGAAGCAAACCTTCTTGCAGATTCACACCATCTGCCAAAGATCCTGCCTCAGCACTGTGGCACAAAGGAAGCTTCCTATTTAAAAATTAAGCAGTGGATTTAAATATTGAACACAGAAGTTGTTCTCTGGATTGTTAGAGGTGAGGTGGAGGTGGCAGGGGAGCTGGTTCTTCAAAAGCTGGAGTTAGAGCTGTCTTCACCAAACAGATTTCCTTGGCAGGCTTTGCAGTGGCGGCAGCTTGAAGCGCAGATATGTTTGCTCCAAGTTACAGACACCTCCCTACATGCCCAGGAGAGTGACCCTCTGCTGCGGCTATTAGCATTTTGTGGTGCTTTGCCTTCTTGAGAAACATAATGGAGGTTTTCATATCAAGTCCTTAGGGAGAAGACATCCCTGGTCCTGAAATTCTGGATGCCAGATGAATGCAAAAAATAATAATTCTATTCTAGCTGCAGACTATGGGTGAATAGCAGATGGAGCACACTTGAATAAAATTGCCTTCGTCATTTAGCTGTGGTCTGATGACTGAAACTGGCTTGGAACATAAGGGACCGTGCTCTGAGCCTCAGCTCTGCTGCAGACCTGCTGTGTGACCACAGGCTATCACTTCCTCTCCGGAGATCAGGTTCCCCATCCAGAAGATGAAGACAATTAAAACTGTATTGTGACCTCAAAGTACATTGGGATCTAAGAAAAAAGCATTTAACAGCCTTTTCCATGTTAACTTTCTAAAGCATTTATAACCAGTAATGGAAGAAAGCTTCTCAATACTGTAACTGGTTGGGTCACACTGGATGGCCATCTGCTTTAATATCTCCATCTGTGATAAGGAGATAATATGGCCCAGACAATCCTGTTTGCCATCATGATACAAGCAATTGGTGGCAGCCACCCTTTTTTAACCTTTGCGTTACACAGATTCCTGAGGAACGGGCACAGATTTGAGGAATCCAACTCTAAACACCAGGCTCACATTTCATTCCCATGTGTTCATATGAGGGCAACAAGCTCAGATGCCTCTGGACTATGAGGCATTATCAGAGACAGGACACACAAGCACTAGACAGTAAGGAATGAGCCAGGGTAATCTACAACAACCGGCATCTGGTACTGACCACCACCCACCGTACTTGTCTGTGATTCCAAAACATTTTAGCACCACACACAGCTAGACTGCAGATACATGGGAAATAAGTGTTGCTGATCTTGAAGGGCAAGATACCCTGGCCAAGAGAAAAAAACTGCAGCAATCCCATATGCTCCTTAATACCCTCATCGTCAAGGTTGGAAGGCTACATCTGCTAGAACCAGGGAAACTAAACCATCCACTGCTGATGAGCTGGGATATCTTGTGGGGCAGCGCTGCACGGTTTGGGTTAGAAAGTGAAAGCTATATCCAAATGACATTGCATGGGAGAGGTAAGATTCTCCAGAGCAGATTCTCCAGCACTGGAATTTAGTCTTGACATTAAAATTATCAGTTATTCTAAGAGATCTTTAAGGTAATACCTTAGAATTCAGATAATTTTAAGATTGTTTTTGAAAGACAAATTCTGGTTTTTAGAACCAGATTAACTGGTTTTTAAGAGTTACAGTCAGTCTTACTGCTAACCTCTAAATATCTGAAATCCTCAATGTCTTTTGTTCACTTTCTCTGCTTTTACTTTGCTTTTGCTTTATAACCCCAGTACCTGGTTCTGTAACCATGCCACATGCGTGCTTGCCCCAATGTCATTAACATCTTATTAGGCTGAGAGAGAAAATGCATGAAGAAATAATTGTATTAAGTGACTCTTAGAGTTTGTAAATTAATCACCATTGTGCATGCCCTTGGATCAGTCTGCCAGAGGCATTAATCATCTAATCTCTGCCTTTCACTGGAGAGCTCTCAATGTTTGCTCTCAGAATTTGGCTGGGCAGCCTAGCGTGAGGATACCTTTACAAACCTGTCCCAGCCTTTTTCCCTGGGGGTGGTGGTAGCAGGGGAAGTGAGAAAATAAGAGGTAATAGCAGGGATTTCCATATTACTGGGATGGGAGCCTGGGAGCTCAGCTGTGGCTCAGAGACAGAGCTAAGAGCCTCTGGGCTTATATTTCACTGGCAGCAGGTCTGAAGGAAGGGGCATCTCTGAAAGCAAGTGTGGTGGGGGTGAGTTTAGACAGTCATTTCAAGGTTTGAACTCATGGGCAAGACCCCGATGACTGGCCCTGAGGTCCCAATATCCACCACAGGCTGGGTAACTTTATCAAGGAGAAACCCTAAGTGTTTGGTTTACTCTATGAAAATACAAGCGTAGCTGAGTATCCTCCACCATAGGCAAATTTCATGCGGTTGCCTTGGTCTCAGTCGAGCTGCCAAAGCAGCCGTAGGGGAGCAGTCTGAAGGCTCAGTTTACAAAGACCCAGGAGACTGACACAATTAGGACTGAAGTTCCTCTGGCTTTACCAGTGATTTATGCTCTGGAAAAGAAGCAGCAAAAGGCCAGATTTTGTCACTTCTGTCTGTGGGTTGGGATGCTTGCCTCCTCTAGCGAGTACCAAGGGACACAGTCTGGAGTGGGTCCTTGGCAATACGCTCAGTGTTTCCCAGTGAGTCTTCTCTGGAGAATGTCTGAAGAGAATCAGGAAGTGGGGAAAAGCAAAGCACAGGGAATTCAGGCAGAGTATGGTTCATCAGACCATCCTCAGAGCATGAACTTGCCAGAGTGAATGCCTTGTGGCTGCCTTAACAAGATAACCTCATACCCTGATTCCTGGCTTCCATTGCCTAATCCTGGCTTCTCCTTCCCACTGCTACCCTGCAGTGCAGCAACAGCACTTGCCTACATATTCACAGAGTAATATATATAAAGACTGATTGCTGACTCAGCAGCTGGAAACAGGGAAAAAGGAACAGCTACATGGAACCACCTGCTCCCCATGGACCACCAGCAACTAGTCTGCCTGTTTCTGCCCAAGAGCTTTGCCTGGGCTTATATCCAGATGGAAGCAAAGGGAATTTGTTTCATCCCCTGAAGATCACTCCACCAGTACTTACAGCACACTAGAAACCCTCTTTAAAGCCTGATTGGCACCCATCATGTTCTTGTTAAAGACCACCTTTCTGAGATGTTGTGTATCCTGCTTTCAAAATCAATGGGAACCCTGGGCGCCCAAAAAAGGTGGGTCCGCATCTTGGCAGGAATGACCAGAAGGAAAATAAGCAAGTAAACAGTGATGACACTGGAGAGGAAGAAGAAAGGTGTTTGCAAGAGGAGCCAGATATGAGCTGGAGACTGCTCCACACCAGCCTGCAGAGATGACAAGTGGTACCTTTCCTGGTCAGAAGAGGATGGGGGATATACATTCCTTAAAGAGAGATACTTTGGGGAACATTTAATAACCTGCTTACTAGAGGCAGATTGCTAATGTTATGGGGAGGGTGCGTTCAAGATCACAGCCTATCCAGTCAAGGAGATATCAGGTGTGAGTGGGAGGCACATCTCTGGTGTGTATCTCCTGGCAAGAACTCAAGGTACAACAAATGGCATTATTTACTGGAAGCATTAGCGTATGTAATTTCATCCTCTTTTGGGGGAAAAGATTTGACAAAGTCAGCTTGTATTCCAGCTGTTTGGCTTGCCTAATCTTCTGGAGCACTTGACCAACATGCATTACATTCAAAATATAAATATAAAGGTCTTGTTGCTTACCTGTTGGGTTGGGATAGTTGATTGCTGGAAGAGGAAACAGAAAAACAAGTCAGAACAGCTAGTACTCCCTCAAATCACAAACCACAATCAAAGTCTGAAAATAAAACAAACACATCAAGAGAGGTCATAGATGCACAAATCTCCTAGCAGCATCCCTATGAAATGGCAGCGCTCTGTGTCTGCCTTGGTGATGGAACAAGATGCTGACTCTCTGATCCAAACAGATCTTAGGAAAACCCCACCTAAGGGGTGATCCCAAGATTGCACAGGGGAACCCTTCCGGCAGCACGAAGAGTTTCTTTCTGGAGCACCAGCTGGGATAGCACCCACTTAGGTATCAAATCTTGGTATCTAAGAAGGACATCAAAACAGTTTGAGACACTGTGGAAGTTCGAGACAAGAGGTACGCTGGGGACACCAGACACACCGTCACTCCACGGGACAAGAGGGTTGTGTGAATTCATGCAAACATAGGAGGAGGGGCATCTCTGTACTTTCTGTTAAACACAGGGTCCAAACTCCTGAGGGAAGTAAAGAAATAATAGGGTTGTAGGAATGGGGAGAGTTGTAAGATGTTTGGATGGTGGGGAAAGTTGTAAGATGTTTGGACGGTGGGGAGAGAAGCATGGTCAACGTACATCAATGGGATCTGGGAGTCAGGGTATGGGACAGAGCTACAGGTTTACCGGTGACTAGTTAGGACAGGAGTTGTGCATGCAGCTCTGGAAAGAACTGAAGCCTCCTGAAATCCTCTTACTTTTATGGGCATGTGGTTAATATGCAGTGCCCAGTGGCTGTCCCCTAAAACATGCCAGTGTACCACAGGAAGCTGCAGCATAGCCTGATGGGGAACTGGGCTCTCCTGCCCACGGAGGGCAGGGTGCGAGCCAGAGCTGCTGAGTGAAGGATGAGTGGAGGCTGGACCTCAGAGGTCTCTACCTACTGCTCTGCATTGACGGCAATAGCCAAAATATGGCCAAATGTGACAGCACTGTGCCATCAGAACTCCATAGAGCAGAGGTCCACCCAAGGGTCGCAGAAGGCAACATCTACGCATGTCCCTAGGCCTGAGGCTCAGACCTGCTCTCGTAGCCAGGACCAAGGAGGAGACACCTACGTTCCATGTACCGGATGATGCGGGCAGCCATGTCTCCAGCCCCAAAGCTGGTGATGGGTGTCAGGCGAACTTCATAGCTCTGAGGCACTTTCAGGTTGGGCAAGATGTGCTCCAGCAGCAGGCCTTTCTCCATTTTCTGCACAGGAATGAAGGTCTGGATGGTGTTTCTCTGAGCCAGCTGCACAGAAAAAGAGCGCAGTGTTATGAAAATCCTGAAACTGGAAGCCTGGGAGATCCTACCCATCATCCAACACCCTGTTCCTCCTCTTCCTATACAGACAAGTTTATTAATGAGATTTTCATGCAGAATTGGTTTGAAAATTCCCACTTCTGGTACAGAACAGTGATCAGGAGCCTGAGCTCTCCCTGAAGGGAAGCCTTGGGGTCCTCCTGACAGGGAGCACAACCTGAACGACAGGTCCAGGAGCAACTCTGTCAGAACCAGTGTCTCCAAGAGGGGAGGAATGAACCCAGCTCACCTCCATGGCCACAAAGCACGACATTTTGCCAAGATACCCTTCAGTTCACAATCACTGCTGCAGAATTCATTCATTTGCTGCCTGGGCCCCACGGCATTTCATTTGGTGCCTCACTGGGACCTGTCTACTGCCATGCTTTCTCAGCACCCTTCCGCAGGATCCATCCTAGCCTATGCTGCCTCTGCACACCACAGCAAGGGGTCTAGTTCAAGTCAGTGGTCCTCTGGAGTCGCTCACAGGCTCCCTCTGAGGAAGGAGCCGAACCATGCTCGCTGAACCGCACCAGCTGAACCTTGTTCAGTTTGCTAAGGCAGCAAGGAAGTTTCAAGAAAACAATGGGAAAAATACTGTTGTCAAAATCACCACCACTAAAAATGATGAATTACGTGTCAGTGAAACCTCCCTGCCACAGTCACGCTTGCTTGGCAGGGGAAGGACAAGAACAAGGATTGCACTGTGAAGATACAATTTCTTGCCTGTTGCTGTGCAGCTCCTGGATTCTTGTGGCAATATATGTTATTGGGTCTGCTGGCCCTGGTAAAAAGACCTTTGGCAGGGCTTTCCATGGCCTAGTGTTCACTGTCCCAGACACTAAGCCTTCCCCTGCCTCAGACATATCCTCTAGGCTGACAGGTTTCATTGCAAAGGCAATTCTCCTGATAGACAGGCTCAGTGTTTGTCATTAACTCTGAATTTACAGGATTACTGGAACAGGGATGCAGGGAGGAAGGTTTACAGAAAATCTGTTGGTGTGGAAAGTGTGGGGCAAGAAGATGGGGGTGAGGACATGGCAGGAGTGAAGGCCATCAGCAAGGCAGGGCAGGGGAGCACTGCAGGCATGGCACCTGATGAAAACAAGCACATCAATCCCTCCTCTCCCTGCCTCCAGCCTCAATGCGCAAAAATGTGAATTGAAGCTCAGAAGCAACAGCTGCCACTGGCGATCTTCCTGCACCACTGCCCTGTTTGTTTCCAACACGGCCAGGACCCAATGACCCACCTCTTCACCAGAGCTGATCTGCCCACAGCTTGGACAGTATTCCCAAGCAAAGGGCCAGGGCTGGACCAGATCCTGCCACAGTACTGTGTCAGGGCAGGGACTGGCCCCTGCTAACCCAAGGCTGCATGTGGTTCTCACAGTGAACAACAATGCTGTACCTGCCTTACTTCAAAGAGACCTTTGTACCTGAACAGGTCAGGGCACAAGTTGCTTGAGGAACTGCTTTCTGCACCCTCCTCCCCCAGACAAGGTGGGTCAAAGGACCAGGAACAGCTCCTGCACCTTCCCCCAGCTCGGTGCCCTCCTGCTAGCCACCTCGGAGCAGCCTCAGTGGGCAGGACCAGGGCAGTGCCTCTGGGAACCAAGCATCAACTTGGCATCAGGATACTGCCAGGATCCATTCATATCAACAACGCCCCATCTGCACGCAGACAAGCTGGGTGCTGATCCAACTGGCATGCCTACCACTTAGCTCTCCCATCTGCCGGCCCTCCGCACCACTGCCTTGCCAAGCAAAAGTGGAGCTGGCTCCCAGCGACCACGACCTCACCTGGGATCATTAGCACCATACCCCCAATTATCTGGGAGGAGAGGAGTGGTCACAAGCCAGAAGCAGGAGCCTGGAGCGGTACGGCTCCTGGCACAGGGCTTTTTGGGGAGTGGAGCCTGACGGGGGAGACTGGGGGCAGCTCCTCCCCACAGGCTGCCATGAGCCGGGGCACTGGGAAGGCAGCCAGCAAACAGGAGGAGGTCAGGAGCCATTTCCCTTGTCTAGACATAACCTTTAGAAGAGAAACAAAATGGAGAGTCGGAGAAAAACCTGAGGGTGAGATTCAGACAGTGCAAATTCCACCTCAGCTGGGAGTTAGGTGGAATTTGGGTATCTAAAGCCTCTGGGAGCAATGTCAAATCACTTACTCCCCCATATCACCTAATCCAGGACAAACTGAGAAATCAGCCTCCAGTCTGGACTGCAAAGCTCTAGATCCCCCAGTTGAGTTTATCCTCAGGGGCATGTGGGTTTAGCCAAATAAATACCTGGCTGGCACCCAGGTTTGGCTGTGAAACAGAAATTAATAACGGCACGTATGCCCTCCATGGGTCGTAACTGTCCTGCTTCCCAAGAGAAGCATCATTAAGTAATGGGAAAGGTACAGCTGGGGACTAGCAGGTACCTCCTCTTGGAGTGTAGGGGAAAAGTTTTACAAGGGGCTTTTCCCTCCATCAAATACTTTGGACCCAACTCTTCTCTCAGCATATGTCCTGTCTCTATTCAACCTGCAGCTTGGACAGACACAGCAACTATCTGCCAGCAAGGCTGCCTTCCATACATCCTTATTACAGTCTCTACAGTCCTGGCATCCTGACAGAACTGGTCCAGGATGTCTTTGGAAAGGCTGGCTCTGCTAGGTGAAAAGCAGCACGGGTTAAATGTCTCCCCTGGGCTAGCTGCAGCTGTCAAGATAAAGGGCCAGGTGTGCTGCCAGCACAGTTTAAAGGGCATGAAATTAGTGCAAGGGAGAAGAAGGGCACAGCTCCAGCCAGCCGCTTGCTTGTGCGTGCTTGCAGTCACTAGCACAGGTCCAGCAGACAGAGACATTAAGGCCAAAGTCTGGCTCTGCCTCTCCCTCCCTAAACATCCTTTGCCTCCCTGATTGCCAGCAGCAGGTCTGTGCAGAGCTGCATGCATCAGTCCAGTAGGAACTCATTTTTTAATCCTCCACTTCAATCATCTGCTGTTGCCCTCATTCTCCTGCTCGGTGTGTCCTCTTCTCCCATACTACCCTGGTATCTTTTTCCCTCCACCCCCTCCTCAGCCTCCTTCCTCCTGATCATGCTGGCCCAGTGTTCCAACTTAATATTGCTGCAGTGCAGTTAATAAAGCAGAGACAGGCGCAGAGGACAGTGAAACACTGGCCACCTTATTAGAGATGCTGAAGCCTCAGTGGAGGATCTCACGCAACAAGCTCATTCATCACCAGGCTCAGGATGCTGCCAGGTGGGGCCAGAACAAGAGCACAGTGCAACGCACAGCCTCATCTCTGCCTTCACCACCTTTCATTTCGAGTATCAGAGGCAGGGGGTGGGAAAAAAACCAAACAAACCCAGAGCTTCTACCAGTTGGCTGTGAATATCACACAGGCTGCAGAGGGAAGAATGTTCTTGCGGAAAAGGTCCACTAAAAATGCCTTACAAAGGGCAAAATCAGCCCTGCGTGGGACACATGCATTCACATGCACAGTGTGCAACCTGTCCCTTCTCCTGTCACTTGTAAGCAGTATTAACCATCAAGGGAGAGCACACTCACATGTTTATATGTACTTAGCCATCAGGCCTCTGGGACCTGCAAACTAGGTCTGCCTTTTCTCATTCCTCACCATCACATTCTGTTGGTAGGTATTGTCTGCTCAGTCCCCAGTCTTATCATTTGAGCTGGCTCCTGATGCTTAGAGAGAGCTTGTCCCACCGTGGCCAGCCAAGCCAGCTCATGGTCCAGGAACACACACCAAGAGCCTCAGAGAGAAAAGCAGGCTGCCACACTACCCCTGCCCCCTGCTTCCATCCCAGCTGGGATGCTGTCACAGCAGAGGGGTCCAAAAGTATAACACTGCTACATCTATGTTTTCTGTTTATGTAGGCTGTTAAAGGAAAAAAAGGATGTTCTCAGACTGCATGATGTTTAAGCCAGTACCTATCAGCCAACAGATATAATAAAGCCAAAGGATATTAATAAACACATCTGCCGATAATCATTGTTGCAGTCCTGCTCAAGAAACTGCACCATGGATTCATAAGACCACGATAACCTACCTGTGCTGGGAATTGGTGTGACCTGCGTAGCCACATATGTGATCTCAGAACTAGCTGCACATTAAGCAGCTGTGCATATTTGTTTGAGGGAGAAATTAGAAAGAAAACCTGTTTCATCACCAAGTCCCAGGGAACTGTTGCAAACGCCAGCTAGAAAAACATATATTAAAATCATGCAGATTCCCCAATAAGTTGATCAGCGCAAAGGAGCTGCTCTTTGGGCATCCAGCTTCCCAGCATTGCTATTCACTCCTGCTACCCTCTCCTTACTTCTCCCACTTCTTCAGCAATTTCTCAACTCAGGGCGTGAGTGCTAGCTCTGCTTTACAGTATCTCCCCTCAAAATCCTTTCCACACACACTTACTCTCCCTCCCTTTTTTCTTAGCCTCATTCAAATTCCCCTTGCTGCTCCTTCCTGCAGCACAAATGAGATGGGGGTTGCTGCCCGCACTCCCACTCTGTCCTCACCAGCTAACCACAGACGTGGGCTGCTGCAAAGGCTCCCAGCTCCCACCCCCAGCCACACCAGCCTCGCTGAAGGCAGAGGGGACGGCGGACAAAGGCAGGCTGGTGTGGCACAGCAGCCTTGCACGCAGGGTCCCTCCCTCTGACAGGATCTTCCCCTTTCTCTGTACAGCTCTGCAGAGGAGCACAACAGAGAAATGCTGTCCCCAGCATGTGTGCAGGGGGGGCATTAGGCTGAGTTCCCCCCATCCCACCTCTCCCCTCCCATCTGTGAGTGTTGGGACACTGGAGAGAAGACGTGCATGGAACCAGGAGCTGTGAGGAGCCTGATGGTGCAGGAAGCACAGGTATCTCAAAAAGGTCTGAAAAGAAGTATGGGGCAATAATGTGGAAAAAATAATCTTCAGCTGCCGGTGCAGCTGGTGGGCTTCACCCTTCAGCAACCAGCAATCAAGGTGGTCTTCAAAGCTCAGTGCCCTGACAGCAGCAGGTGTGAGGGCATCCACCTCTCTCATGTGCCCAGAACAGTCAGTCTCATCCAAGCTGCTCAGCTTCTCATCAGCCACAGACATCCCTGTTTAGTGCGGTCTAGGGGCCAGAAGGTGATAGCAGCAGAAAGGCACTTTTTCTCTGGCAGGCAATACCACTCAGGGTGTGAAAGAACCTCCCATTTTCACCAGTTCAGTCTGTTTGCCAAGAGACTTGGACACATTATATAGCTCTGTCTTAGTGTGCTGCAGGCATCATCTCATGATTTCCCCTGTGGCTGTGACTGCCATGAACTCATCCCAACAAAGTCCAGCTAAGACACAGCTGCTCCCTTCCAAAGGGAGTGTTGTTCATAAAGACCAGACACAACCACACCATTACCCTCACCATGATGGGACTGGTAGCATCCGTGGCCTTAAACTGGTGACAGCCAGGAAAGATACTCACAAGCACCCCATCCTAGGGACTGTAAGAGGCTGACCTTTGTTACGGTGCTGGTAGCAACTTCTGGGATGAACATGGGGCTCTGCAATACAAAATACCCTGCTACCTCAGCAGATGTGCCTTGCCCTCAGTTTGGCCCCCAACTGCACCTCCAAAGCTACAAGATACCTTGCAGAGAGGTAAATTCAAAGATTTCAGATGCCACAAACTTCTTAAAGTTAAAAAAAAGGATGATGTCAGGATTTATGTGTTTCAGAGTTTATAGCGTCAAAGACTGACAGCAAATTATTCAAAGGCCAGACCCATTTTCCGTTGCTGGAGAATAAGAGCCCAGAAGATGAGTTCCATGGGTAGGAATAAGAGCACTGCATATTCCTTGGAAAAGAGGAATGAAAAATGCTCAGAAACAGAGGCAGGAGGGGACAGGGAATTGTAGAATCTCTCCTGAACATGACACTCCAATATTTTTCACAGTGATGGAAAAATATGCCATAAATCTGGCCCTTCTCTCTCACTTCTTCCCATTCACTTATGACATATAGCAATGGATCGAGATTCTGGTCCTTGGCACCATAGGGCAGAGCAGAGGAAGATGGTTTGTCTTTGACATTGCAGTTGAGCACCACGGATTTGATTCTTGCTCTCTGTATTTTAGCAGAGGGATAAAACATCTCTGCACTGGCAGCCCCCTCCTATCCTCCAGGAGTTCAGGGAAGGGAAAAACATGGCCATGTTCAGGGACCCAGCAGGGGAAGTACACTCCTGGCTGACAGAGCCCAGTCCCCTGTCACCACAGCGGCTACCTCTTCTTACTCATTTTATGAATGTACCACAATCCCACCTTAAAAGCCGTTCCTATTTAGTCTTCTCCTTCTGCTGGACGGCTGTTCCAGAGCCTGACCACCCTAATGTTCTCATTTCCAGCCTGAATTTATTCACAAGCAGCTTGCACCCAGTTGATCTTGTGCCAATATTGTCCTTTAGCTTAAATGGCTCTTTTCCCTCCCTGCTGCTTGACCCCCTGATGTTTTTATAGACAGCAATCACACCACCTCTCAGCTTTTGCTTTGCTAGGCTAAACAAACTGAGCACTCAGAGATATAACAGAGATTCCCGCCTTCCCTGATTTACTCTGTTATCCTTTCCTGCATGATCCCACTTGCTGGAGTTCAGCATCCCAGCCCTGCACACAAGATACAATAGCAGTTCTCCACCTTGCCTGGAAATACCTCAGGCTTCACCTAGGAGTATGTTTGCCCTTTTTCACACCTGCATCTTATCAGCAGATCCTTGAAGTCAACTCACTCACCCACATCATTCCTCCACTTCAGTCAATTCCCATTGATGAGCTCTCAGCCTGTAGCAGATTCCTCTGATAGCACTCTCCACATGCATGACCTTGCATTTGTACCACTGCATTTCATCCCACCTGAACCACTCAAGTAGTTTTCCATCTTTCAGATCTTCCTTACGATATCCTCATCCTTCACTGAGGTGGCATTTCCTCCCTGTCAGCTGCACAAGATTTCAACAGCATGATCCTAATAGAGGATTCTGCTGGTATCAGCTATGAAGAAGATGCCTGGCCATTCTGGAAAAGGCATTCGGGTAAGTTTTGGGCAGTAGAGAAATTTGGTTTGGATATGAAGACAGTGATGGCGACGTTTCTTTAAAATTTCTTGTCAAACTTCCTGTGCCTGTCAGATTGGATTAAAACATTTTCCTGGGTTAGTACTTCATCACCACCTTGGATGGAAATGATGTCAAGCATTAATAGCATCAATTAAAGGGCTAGGATAAGCTTAAACTTGGATTTATTTAATTTTCTTTGCTTGACAACCATTACTCATTAGGGGTTTCCAGAGCAAATACTCACATTGCAAACATAAAGTTGGTATTTGCCAGACAAGCCCACCAGTGAACTGAAATTCATGCCTATGCTGTTCATCAGTCAAGCATACAGGTTCAGATCCTGGGGTTAAACAAGCCAAAGCAAATCCATTATTCAGTCTAAACACAGAGTCCCGAAAGCTTTTTTTCCTAAACTGGCCTTATCAGAATGGCTCCCTTTCTGGTCTGAAAAATCCCCAGCTCCAAAGAGAGAAGCAACTGCAACCTCCAGTAGCTACCTAGGACAGCCGGAGCTATCTAAGCCAGAAGACAGCCTCCCTCTCTTCCTCTTGCACATGCAATCAGCTGCCCATCCTCATTAGGTGCCAAGAGCAGCAGTTTACAGCTTCCAGAGAAGCCAAATTGGTGCTGTCATGAATTACTGTAAGTGCTTGTTCCACACTCTTCAGTAATGTCTTTCATTAGGGGCTGATCAGAAAGCAATATGTATTTTATTAGCATATGTTCCCTGGTCTAAGAAGAACAGACCTAATCTTCACTCTGTCAGGGAGACAGTGAAGTAAAAGCCTGAACTGAGGCACAGCATGACTGGCAACTTCACAAGCCATGGGCTTACTGGAGCATCGCACAGCTGCACGTTCTGAGGAGGGGGAGCCCAGGAGCTGGAGAAGAAAAGGGGTGAACTAGCACCTGAGTTCAGTGATGGATGGGAAGGGAGGGAGAGCCACGGACTCCCCAGTCTGTGCAAGGAGCCTATGCTGCTGTCATTGTGGTGGGCACTGAGCAGACAGGTTACGTGTATGCCCAGCTATGCTTGTTATCTCCCTCCTACTGTCTTACAGCTGTATCTTCGATCCTGAAGGCACATGTGGTCCTTCGGTTGAGAAAAGAAGTTCTATACTGCTGCTGCTGCAAGATCCTACATGTACTCGAGTACGGACTGCAGAGCCTGAAATCACCTGTCTGCAGCGTGGGCATAAGCTGAATAGGGGACAATATCCCTTGTGTGGCTCCACAGCCCACTGCTGCAGGGAACAATGGTTCCAGGCTCTTTTGAACTTCACATCTGGTAATCAGCACTAGTGGCTCAGTGCCTTACTGGATCCAGCTGTATACTTCATACCCATCCCTAATCTTAGTGAGCATAGTCTCCTCGTCCACCCATTTCTTGCAGTGGACACGACTGCTTGCAGCCAGACCCATGTACATGCCTACGCACCACGCTGTCAGCACGTGCGGCTCCAGGAAGCAAAAGCAATCTGGCTCTGCGTAGCCCAGGGCTGCCCAGCTGCAGTCAGGCTGAGCTCTGAGCCATTTTGTCTATAATATGGTTGTAGCTTACCAAGGAGACACGCTCCACCAACAGGAGTTGCCATCTCCCAGGCTTCTCTTTTTGGGTTGTCTACAGACCATGGCAGAGCTCTCTGCTAAGGCACCTTAACCCTTCAAAAAACAATCAACAAAGGATGGGGCTATTGCTTACTGGAGCAGAAATGGCCTTTGTGTGGGACTCTGGACTTCCCAGTCTGGTACGTGTAATGAAGGTATATAGGCAAGTATCATTCCAGAGCCTACAGACCACCTCTAACTCAACTGCATTTGCAGTCCTGCCTCTAGTAAAGAACTGGCAGGCAGCACAGCGTGTGCAGGGAGAGCCATATAGCCCTTCACATCGCTCCATGCTGCCTGCACTGACAGCATGACTGCGTACATTTCATTTCTTTATGAAATACAGCCAAGACATCTACCTAGTGCCTACTCCTGCCTCTTTGTCACTAGCTACAGGAAAGACTACATCTCTTTTCCAAACCCTTCTCCCTTCACACACTTTCTCCCCTTATCTCCAACATGTGAGAGCCAGGAAAAGACACCCAAAACCAAGAACAAAACCAAAAAAGGAAGCGGAAACAAAAGAAAGAAGAGTTGGAAAATAGGAGGGTGAACAGGGAAAGGGAAGAAGGCACACAAAGAAAAGACTGAAGTAGTAGTAGGAACATGGGCTGACTGCTGAAAACAATGGATGAGCAGAGCAAACGGGAGGAAGCTGCACCACAGCCTATCAACAGAGACTTTCAGAAAGACTCAGTAACTAGTATGTACCCCTTGAAGCCACCGAAGGAGTGTGGATAAGAGACGCACACAAAGGACTCGCTTTTGTCTTTGATACCTGGCAAGCGTTTTTCATCCTGTGCTCAGCTTTGTAAAACACAAGCCAAAAGCCTGCTGGATACGAACAAGCATAATGGTGTGAAAACAACATCTCAAGCCTGCAAGGCTGATACAAGGGGTATATTGGTTGGGGGAATGTGATTATCTCTTCTCTCACATTGTCCGTACCCTGAATGAGCACTGAACAGTGGTGTTAGGAGCTAGAGACAGATGAGATTTTGCTACCAGATGTGTTTTAAGACCACATGAGCCTTTCCAGTGAGATTATTTGTGCTGTTTTTCTCAGGCACTGTAACTATTCCAAACAAAGCTAAGAGTGGTAGAACTGTTTGTAATTATACAAATTGTACTAGGCAAGCCAAACAATATCCTGCTTTCTCTCTTGCACAGTCAAGTACTTGAATTGCATTAGGAGTAGCACTTATGAAAAGTGAGTGTTGAGACAAAATCTCTGCTGCAAGACACCTTATGAATGGTAAGCCACCTCGTAAAACTCTCAGTTACCTTATGTATTGGGTCTGGCTGAGATGGAGTTAATTCTCCCCATAGCAGCCCTCACAGCGCTGTGCTTCGTATTGGTAGCTAGAAAGGTGGTGATCACACCCCGATGTTTTGGCTGCTGCTGAGCAGCGCTCTCATGGCATCAAGGCTGCCTCTCCAACCTTCCCCCCTCCCCACTAGGCTGGGGGTGGGCAAGATCTTGGGAGGGGACATAGCCAGGACAGCTGCCCCAAACTGACCACAGGGATATTCCGTACCATATGACGTCTGCTCAGCAATAAAAGCTAAGAAAAAGGAGAAAGGGAGGGTCGGCATTTGTTATTACATTTGTCTTTCAGAGCAATTGCTATGCATACTAAAGCCCTATTTCCTGGGAAGAGGCTGGACATCACCTGCAGATGGGAAGTAGAGAATAAATCTTTCATTTTCCTTTGCTTCCATGCATGACTTTTGCTTTAATAAACTGCCTTTATCTTGACACATTAGGGGTTTTTTTCTATCTTATTTTCTCCCCCCAAGTCCTGCTGAGGAGAGTGAACAAGGGGCTTAGATGGGCACTTGGCATCCAGCCAAGGTCAACCCACCACACCTTCCTTACTTTGCATAATCAGAGAAGAGAAATGGTACCCTGAGACTGAGGCATAACTAACGTGCCACTGCTCATATTACCAGTTTCCCCAACTAACTGATTACAAATGATCTGTGGACCAGGGATAACAGCTCAGGAAAACCACAAATCATACTGAAGAGCAATTTATGAATGCAAAAAGACAGAATTAGTCAGACTAGTTTGTTAGGCATCGTTTGCTAAGCTCTTGTGGGCCAGGGGAAGACTCAATAGCAGCACGGGAAGATGTTAGGCAGACCTAAGGGGGAAACCTCATCCCACGGCTCCCAGCCTTTTCCACTGAACTCACCTAACCCATCTGTGCTGGTCAGGCCTGTGTTAAACTTCCCTGGCCAGCCTTATAGAAATGCCTGTGATCCTCTGACTGACGGGGCTAACAGCCACCATGGCTAGGCAGACACCTCTGCCTGCAGCGAGCAATTGCCAGGAGGAAAATCTCTTCCTTTGCGCTGGGTGGAGGCTCTGCTGTCGCTGACTTAACCAGTAAAGAACACATACATGAAATATGGAAAAAAACTCCTGGTTTCCCACCCCTACCAAACATCCAGCTGTCTTGGAGTCTTCCCTTACAGCACAGAGAGAGGGGAGTTTGCTCTCGCAGCTGGTCTTATTGACGTGTCATCCCCTGTGACAGATTGCTAGGGACGAAAAGAGAGACGGCTCAATGTACGGTCAGCTGCAGTGACTGACATCGTGTCCCATTTTCCAGCAGCAGAGAGCACAGCTGAGGCAGGATCCTGCCCTCTCCACACCCAAATGCCTGTGGCAAATTTGATGCTTTACCCCTGGGTCCTGCTTCAAGTACAGCTTGTCCATCAAATGCTATTGATCAGCCAGCTCTCCTTCCACCAGTGCATGGCTGCCACTCAATCCCACCACACATTCCAAACCTCTCCACCTCTTGCAGCCTAAAAAGGCAGCTTCACCTCTCTCTTCTCTTGCTTTCCTTGGCTTTGCGTCATGATGGCTCTTCAAACCAAGCAAACCTGTCCACCAAACAAACTTGTCATCGACACACTGGCTTCTTTCTGTATCCTTTTTCACCTCCCTCAGGGCTGAGTTCTGCACAGCATCACATACACCACTAGCACTACTGAAGGCAATTGACTTGAGAGCACAAATGTAATCTGCCTATTCTCACTGCCTGAACAAAAGCTGAAATAAAATAAAAAAAAAAGAGCATCGGTGGGGGAGATGGGAGAGTTAGAGATGAATAAAACCACCTTTTCTTGCTACAGAGGATGTCTCAGCAGGTAGATGGAATTGTGTTGATTTGACCTTGTCCCATATGACAGCAGCCTGTGATCAGACATCAAACTGGCAGCCAAGGCAGGCAAAAAAAGAAAACAGGACTAAAGAAGCTTTCTGGCAGATGTGACTTATAAGCCGTCCTACAACAGAAGGTCTGCTTTGAGATTCAGTCCTGAGCAAACACTGTGAGGCCAAGTCACTGCAGTCCTCAATCCCACACCAGTGAGACAGGACCAACACAACTCGTACCAAGTGAAATAATGAACAGTAAAGGGATGTGCCGTTTGTCACCCCCACAATTTTTTGATCCATGCAGCATCCTGCATGCAGCCAGGGCCACCATCTGCTGCTTCATGGGGAGTCACACTCCCTCACTGCAGCTAGTTGGGACTGTGATGCTCTAGGAGGGAGGAGGAAAGGAAAAGGGACTCACACATCCCTGTTCCATATGCCCTGACAGTGCCCCACACTAGGACATCAGACTGGGCTGTCCAGTTAAGCCGCGTCTCAGCAGGATTTCTCAGTGGATGCAGCACCACAGATCCTTTCTCTTTTTCCAGGTAACCCCAGGGCAGTGCACAGGTCACATTTTATCCAGAGCAGGATGGGTCCCTCCCTACTTCACAATCCCCGACTCCATCCTTTTAAGCTTTTTGTATTCTAGTATGAAAGGGATTTAGAACAGCCCTGACTGCTTTTTAGCTAAGCTGTCCTAAAACCTCACTGTAGCAACCCCTCAGCTCCTGCAGCATCCCTCAGCTGAAACCCCCACCACAGCACCAGTCGGGGGACACACAGGATGGGGCCACTAGGGGTACGGTACCCCAGAGAGCATCAGGATGAGGGCTATGGACCCAGGCTTGTCAGCAGCCCTGCCTGAGGCGGCCACCTGGGTGACGGGTGATGGCAGCCTTGCCCAGACAGCATGTAATCCCCCGCAGCCAGCAAAATGTTAGCCTCTGTTTGCAAAGGGAGTTGAGCCACCGCTGCCTGCCTTGCGCAGAGCTGCCCGGTTTCCTAGCCCTCGGCATGCCCCCGGCCCCTAAGTGCAGCCTCCAGGCAACTCCCCGAGGTGCCGCCGGCAGCTCAGTTTCCCCGAGAACCTTCTCCTGAAGCCACAGTTGCCTCTGCAGGAGAAAAGGGATTTTGTTCACCTCCCAGAACACAGGGCTGGGCTGCTGAAAGGGCCACCACCCACTCGAGTACATCAACTTTCTGTGTTCACAGCCTTTTCCAAACCAGGACCTGACAAACAAATGGGTTTATAATGTCTAGAGGCAGAGAAAGAAATACTGCATGTATCTGTCTTGGTTTTATACTCTTCCCCGACACTGGGTACTGCTGACAATGGGAGAAGACAAGCTTCTGGCCTGGATGTGCTCACTCCTGCTAAGTACAGGGCTGGGTGGATTAGCTTGCTCTGGAACTTTGTTCTACCCTGGCTGCTCAAACCAGCTGTTTATTTTATCACAGGGTTACTTACAAGTACTGGAAGATGCATTCAGCTTCACTAGACCGGCTCCTCATGGGCCCAGGGCCACGCACATGGGTTCACCAAGCCACGGTGGTGCACAAATCGGGGAGACGCAGTGGTGGGAGTTAACCGCGTTCTCAACTAAATATTTACATAAAAGACCACGGGCTGGTGCACTGCTTGCTCGTCCTCCATTTTGAGTAATACCACCCCTGCTTGCTGCGTAAAGCGAGAGAGACCCCTGCCCCAGCCTGTGTGCCTCGGGGGGGGGCGTCAGTGCCGTGCAGTACCGAAGCCAAAGACAGACGGCAGCTGACAGACGCTGCTGCAGTGGGCTCAGAGGAGAGCAAAAGAACAACTCAGAGGCAGACAAGGAGCAATACAGATCCACAGCCCATAAGCCTCGGCGTAAAACCTCTCCCACTGCGCTGCGATGGCCATCAGCAGAGTTAACCTTCCACTCTAATCACGATCATTAAATTCCTGCTAACGCCCCTGTCCTGTGTCTGTCCAAACAGCTCTGTTATCTGTCACCTCCCCACACGGTGAGCCCGGCTCCCCACTGCCGCAGCTCTCATTAATGCTGCTCTGGCTGGCTGATGAGGCAAGTGGCAGCCGGCTCCGGAGCCCAGATGAGTTTAGTAGACAGCAGGGGATGTTTATCCAACATGGAGGGGATGAAAGTACAAACAAAGAGAGACCGTACAATTACTCAGGCATCGCAGAGGGCCACTCTCATTAAAGACGGTGTCCCTGACAAGAATTAATCTGAAGTGACAACCCAGTGAGCTAGTTTAGCAAATGGGGCTGGGGCTTGGCCCAGTGCAATTTTCGGGGGTCTGTCTGGCAGGTAGAGCCGAGCCTGCTCGGAGGAGTGGAAAGGCAGGAATGTGTTAAGTTGGCCCCATTCTGGCCCAAGCCTGTGTATCAGAAGGTACAGAGGACACAGCAGCCCCAGGTCTCCTTGAGGGGCACAATGAAGATTAAACTTCCCTGCTGCACCAATACTTTCTCCTTCCTCTTGCAGCCTCAGGTCACAGATGGGTTCCAGCTCATTAAGTGCACAGTAATTCTGCCACTATCCCCTGTAACTGTAACCACCAGCCCAACTCAGATCTTTCCTCCAGGATGCAACCTGCTTGCAATATTAGATGGCTTTTCATTTCTCTTTAATGTTAGAGCAGAGCCCTGGGAGGGGATAAAATACACAGAAAGAAACAAGCAACTTAAAAGGCTTTTTATTTTTTAAGCAAAGATCTGGTTTGGGGAGGCTGCTTTGAATCCCCAAGCAATGAAAAACATTTTCAGTTGGAGTGCAGTGCCTCAGTGCTTTTCTATGCTACATGAATACATAGAAGAAAAAAAGCTGACCAAACCAATAGCCCCAAAGCCTCACTGCATCTGCCCACAACCAAACCACCCAAGGCTGTGAACTCATTAGGTTCGCTGGCTAAGGTTAAATAAGGTTGTTGGCATCTGGATCAGTTGCCTTGGAGCAAGAAAGGAAAAGCCTCCCAAGCTGTCAGGACCAACATCTGTGAGGCCCCTGCCATTCCTCAGTGGGAATGCTTTCCCCTCTGAATTGTCACTCAACACAAAGCCTCTGCCTGAGCCTACCTGACCGATGCGCTCCGGGAAATAACAGCCTCTTTGCCCAGACATACAACAGAGGCTTTATGAGAAGCTTGCTCCACATTGCCATCGTATGCGCCTTCCCTGGGTCAGTGGCTCCAAGCTGTTAGGCTGTTTATTTGGTTTTAATTGAAAGTTAATTCTTATTCTACTGGAACTGGTACGTCTGCTGCGCTGCTCAGCCTGCTCTGCAGTGCCGGGAACAATCAGCTCTTGTGGAAATGCACCTGCTTGTCTTGCTGGGAGCCCCCATGCATCACTTAGGAAACCAAATTCCCCCAGTCTGCTTGCAATCCCCCCAGGAATGGCCAACCAGCCCTTGGAAGCTGTTGAACAGGAAGAGCTGGAGGAGCCACAGCACCAGCCAATTAATAAGCAGCACTTTTACTCTCACCCAGCCCCATTTTCAGCAGCTGCAGCAAGAAAATTTAATTCAAGGGTTCCCAGGTGCCTTGCAAAGCATCCTGCTACTTGGGGATCTTCACATTACATATGCCAAGAGCTCTTCAAGCAAACTGGGGAGAACGAAATGAAAACCAAGACACTATGTTACAACCAGTGGGCATCCCAGCTGGTTGTCCTTTGGATTCCAGCTCAGCAAGAGTTAATCACTGCCCCGAGACAGCCCCTCACCACCCCAGGACTGCAGGCTGCTGCTGCCACATTCGTTCATCCTTAAGATGCTGATGAGCACCTGTCACGACCACTGAGGCTGGGGAGCTCCTAGGGCTGGAGGAGAAGGTGGGCTGGCTGACTGGATAAGCTTTCATCAGCTTGATGCAGGCAATAAATCAGCTGTGACTGGCCGTGTGTAAGGCCCATTTTATCTGAAGAGAATATTTCACTTCAATCCTAGATCTCTAGGAGGATTTTTGTACCACCACAGCTAGTACCTGGAAGCCAGTCTATCCAGTGAGGAGGGAGCACAGGCAAACAGCAGCTCCTCATTCAGGCCGACAAATCCCCTTTCTTAAGAGCTCTCCAGTCAGCAGTGCTTTTAAGCTTTCCAGCTTTTCACAGTTATATTCAGTAATTCAACTACGTTCTGCAGTCCAGTGATGGAAGAGCAGAATACAAAGCTTAGCCCAGGTGCCCCAGCACGAAGAAGGTGTGACAATGCAGCAAAGCCTGCAGGACGTGGAAGAGGGTGATGGCACAAGGGAAACAGTGAAAGGTTGGGAGGCATCACCAGACTGCTTGGATGCCAGGTCAGACATCATGGGGAAAACACCAGGAAGGCAGGACAGGAGCACAGAGGCAGCTCTGCGAAGCAGCAGGTTGGAGACAAGAGGTAATGCAATCCGCTGGGACAAGGAAACGCAAAGGGCTCAGTGAGCCCTCGGTACGGCACGGGGAGGCAGAGACCTCACAATGAAATGCAAGTGCCTGTCGGAGGAGGGCCAGGGGGAGGCAATGCCACGAAAGCCTTTTCCATCTCCTGCTTGTGCTTGGCAGAAGTGGGAACAAATCTCCCCTGCTTCCTCTTCTCCCTGCTCCCCCTTATTGAGACCCATGCCACCACGATGACACCTGCAGCCATTTCTAAGAGCCTGCCCATACATGAGACTGGGCTACAGCAGTGCCCTGGCGTAACACTCCTCTAAAGCACCCCACTCAATAGACACAGCTATGTGGTGATGATGCAAAAGAAACATTAACAGCAGTAACCGATGGGGTATGAACAAACCCAGCAAGGGTTAAATTTGTGTAAGCATTCAGCTTCCTTCATGTCATAACTTAAAGCAGAAATGCGATTTTCCCTTTTCTTGATCCCTTCCAGTAGGAGTTCAATGAGGAACAGATCCAAGATTACTTCTAGGCACTGTGCAAAAGGAAAAAAGCCTCAGCATTGCTGGAGAAGGATAAAAATCACAAATTAGTTCATTGAGTTGCAGTGCTGATAATAGCAGAACTTGGCTAAGAGGGAAGGGGCACTATGACAAACTGCCTTCATTATTAGAGGCTCCCCTGTGTCCTGTATTATTATTAAGCACTGACAATGTGCTCCACACAGTTTGAGTAACAAACAAAGGCTGTCCCACCCCAGAGAGCTCACAATCAAATGGAGGCATAAAACTGGAACCCACTGTGCAGAACTAGAGGGAAGAGACACTTGGATCTTTTTAATTATTTTGTTTCCTGTCTACAGTAAACAAACTTTCCTTGTGAGAAGCATTTGCTTCCAAGCTACTGCTGAATGGTGAGAACCACCAGTTTTAAGTGTCCCTATTTTTAAAAAATGTTGAATGCAGGCACTTTGCTGAGAGTGGATGAAAGTAGCTGGCAGTCCTGCTAGGTTAATGTGCTCTTTGAAAACATCAAGCCTCTTTTCCCTAACCTTCTCCAACCAGGGATCTGAAGAGATCCCTTAGTTGTCCCCCAACCGCACCCACCAGTATGATTTCTCTTCAGATTCAGAAACCTTGAAACCCACTTCTCTTCCCCTGCAGAGTTTATATAGTCCGAATAGCTTCATTAATGTGACTGCATGAAAGCTCTCTGCAACACAAACAGCTGATGACTTTTTCCTGCAGTTCCTGCCTGGAGAGCTCTTCAGCTTATTCCCTTTATTTCACATGAGTGAGGAGGACGGAACTCCACTCGCTTGAGTCTTTGGCCTACAAAATCCACAATACCTATTAATGACTGTGGGGTTTTGTTCACATTAAAGCCCCGTTCAAAACACTGAGCATGAACCGTCCGATGGGAGGCAGCAGGGCTTTGAAAGCCATGGATCATACCCAACACCAGACGTAAAAATGAACGCCGAGCTGTGCATTTGGCCTGTCTTCCATTCAGTGGGGAAGATGCAAGACCATCAGGATCTGGCAATTCCGTCACCTTCAGCTCTTAATCGGCAAGGAGACATTGACGTATCTGCCAAGGGCATACGCTGAGGCTCCAGAAGAGCAGACCTTACCTGCCGGACTTCCAGGCGGTACTTGAGGATGGGATCCACAGCATCGGGCTCCTTCTGTGTCCACTGCAAGACGTAAGAGTAATTCTTGGATTGCTTCTGGCTTAAGGTGGGGTTGGGAGTGTCATAGTAAAACTCTGGGCTGTAAGCTTTTGCTGGAGGGGGGAAAAAAAAAGAGGGAGGAAAGTAAAAGAGTGGGATCAAGGGGAACATAAATTACAAAAGAGACGTGGTGAGAGTGGAACAGCTCCACTTGCCCAGCTCATTCACTTGCCTTTGGCATGCCGGACAGCTTTACTATTGTAGCTGGTGCTGCACTGACATGCCATCATTTTCTGGGAATCACTTCAACTACTGGGAGGGTTAGCAGCCCTGCAGCACCAGTGGGGCATCGCCAGCACCAGAGAAGGTGGAAACAAGTTCAGTTCCCCACTTGGAACCAGCTCTAATCTTTCCTCTCTTGCTTTGTAGTTTAGACTGAGGTAACGGCTTTAAACTGCTGTTTCTCCTGTTTCATCTGCTGCTTTACAGAGTCTCCTGCTAACAAACCCTGAGGAAAGATCATTTGGCCAGTAGGTCATAGGAAAAGTGTTATTTATCTCACAGGGACTGTGGCATTAAAAAGGAGACCTTGCTCCTTCTGCATCTCCCCTGCCTTGGCAACACAGTGCTCCAGCCCCTTTGTAACACGACCGTCAACTCAACAGCAAAGGGGATGCTGACCTCAGCCTGGGTAAAAACAGCAGGAGCTTTAGCAGGGGTGGAGATGTCTTTTCTAAACCCACGTCTCCCCTCAAAAACAGGGCAGCAGGAGGAAGGGAAACACAGAACAAATGATGTACCAGAGAGAAACAGGATAGTTCAGAGAAGAAGGGATTTCCCATCATTTCCCCAGCTGCTGCTGCCCTGAACCACTACCAAATGGAATTTGAAGGCTACTGCCATGCAGCCCAGAGGCTGATGGACTAATGCACAGGGACAGAAGCAACTCGAGGTCTTACCCACAGCTGCGTTTGCCTCATTTGAAATTACCTTCATTTCACCCTGTGCACTTCAATTTTTGGCAGGTCCTGTCCTGGGCCAGGCAGGAGCTGGACATGAACCCAAACTCTCCTGTCTGGGTTGAGGTCCAGCCTGGACCTGCACAGAGCAGAAAGATGCCTGGGGAGCAAGGGATGCTGGAGAGCAGAAAAGGCATAAACACGATCTCCCCAGGCAACCTGTTGCACCTTTCCACTTGAATCACAGGCCCTGCCATTCTGCATGGCTATAATTAGGCTCAGAAGGATTCAAAGTTTATTTTTTATGAACTCAGACAGATAATATTGATGTTTATTTCCAAGTCCTTTTTTTCTTATTGTTTTTATTGACTTGAATTTTTGCACAAGCAAGAAGTTCAGAACCACCTCAAGACACTAATTGCTGCTTATTCAACTTGTATTGACTGTGGAAGTCAAGCTTCATAATGGATTCCGAAATAAAATCAGAACTGATGATAATCATCATCTTGCATGATATTAATTCCTTATTAATTGACTCCAAGTGGAAATGGAAGCTAATAAAAAAAAGCCTTCTAATGGAAATGCAGCACATCAAGATACTTTTGGAACTTCCTTTCTGGGAACTTTTACCATGGCTGGAAAGTTTTGCCTTTTGCTTACAGCTGACAGGAAAAGCTGAAGGTTATCCACTCCATCTTTCAGGGCTTTTCTGTGCCTGTGGCTAGTGGGAGTGCAGGCAGTGACCAGTATGAGGTGCCCTGCTAACTTGCTCAAGGGGAGAGGGCTGGATGTCTTGCTGTCCTACGAGGACATCTCAGAAAGCTAATCTCCCATCCATAGAAGAAACTAATCCCATCCTGGGTAGATTTATGTACTCTGTTTCCAGTACATCTGGACACCCCACAGTCACAAATGAGTCACTGACTCCCTGTCAGATAGGAAGGTTTATGGTACTGCTCTCACAGAGAAGAAACAGAAACAAAAAGAGACTATGCCATCCTCCCTGCTCACACAGGAAGGCTGTGGCTGATGGCAATTAAAACTCCAGCAGTCCAGAGTCCAAGCACAGCAGCCTACTCACTGGATTATTTTTCAAGTCACTCCACAGGCTCAGAAGGCCTAATTGATTCGTAACTGTCCAGGACACAGGCACAGACATCTGAAGCTGAAAAGCCACCATCAGATATCAGTGCCTTGGAAATGAAGAAGTGATGCAGGAAAATAAATGCTTGCTGCTTTCCTAATGAGTGTTCTCTAGGGATGAATGCTGCTTTCTGTTGAGGGGATCTTATCTCATGGGCACAGCACGGCACACCAGGTAGAAATATGTATTTATTACTACTTCCAGCAAGAAATTCTGATCCTGGGAGCATTCTCAAGCTTGCTAGGGACACAGTCTGCTTTGGTGGCTCACAGCAGGATATGGTTTGACATCGCTTAGTGACATGAGAGTTGCAAGCACGTGAAGAAAGTGTAGAGAGGGCCAAAGCTCTCAAGCAAAATCCTCTGCTGGACAGGTTCCAGGAAATCTCAAGGGGTGAGAGCAAGGTCCTGAAAAGGGGCCCAAACAGTAGAAGTGGTTTGGGCTTCCCCACTTCCTGAGAGCATCTCAGAGTTAGAGCACACCTGAGCTTTTCCAAACCCTGTGAAAGATCTGCTTCAAAATCAGGCTTCTCTGGATGTTATTTATTCTCATTTGTTCAGCCTTGACTTGAAAAGTAATATAAATTGGCCCTGAACTGAAACCCCAGTATTTTGTCTGAATTTACTGCTTATTAAGGCAACTTTATTGGACAGCTCTTCCAGAAACTGGTGCCCAAGTCAATTCTGGGGTCATGGGAGAAGCAGATTTAACGATCAGCTGGAGAGGCTAGGTCAGATGTGTGGGTTTAGATGCTATAACTCTGTCATCCCTCTTTGCAGTTCCATGCAGGAGAGAAGTCCCATTGCGGTGCCTGCTGGATTCACGGAAAAGTGTGAGCAGCAGATCTACTGAGTACTGGTACCCATTCCCAGCTCATGTTTGTCCTAGCAGGCATCATGAAACACAGATAGATGGGAGACATAGGGAAGGTGCAGGAATACATAACACAGTTCCTGTTTGTTTGTTTGTTTTTAAAAGGAAAATCAGATGATTTGGAACCTGCTGGAGGGATGCAGAGAGCCGTTTGCTCCCCCTTAGCCAATACTTATCTACGATACAGGCTGTCCAAGCTCGAATGCTGATGGCAGCCTTGAGTTTAAGTCCTGTATCTTTCACACAATCAAACATTGCTAAACTGTACCAGTGGCTGGCACTAACTGCCCCAGGCCCATCCCAGACTTGAAGGACTGCCTGAATGATAGAAGCTGATCTCCCTGTTGGCTTATGGAAGGTCATCCCTTCTGAACATAGTGCCATGCCCAGAGGAGGCAGCAGAGGTTGCCTGCATTGGCACCAGTTTATGGGGAGCAAGCTTCCCACCTCCATAACCCCAATGCGCACTCTGTGACTTACCAGACACCTGGAAGAGGCAGGTGGAGACCCCCACGTCGTTGGAAATGCTGCACTCGTAGCTACCGCTGGTCTCCCGGCTGACACTGTCCACCTTCAGCTCCGAGTAGTCCTGCTGCTCTGCCAGGGGCTGCACCAGAAGGGTCCCGTTGAAGCGCCAGACAGAGGTGGCCACCTTCATGGGGCTGCCCTTCAGCATGGTGCAGCGCAGGGTGACACTGCGCCCCATGCCCTGGCGCACGTCCTGGAAGGCCGGCTCCACCACGGGGGGGACTGGAGACCGAACAGAGCAACAGATGGGGATGCTGTCAGGGAACAGCCGTCTCGCTCAGCACGGTCACCCCAGAAGTGCCTCTGAGGAGACACGCACCTATGATTTCCTAGAGGCTAATTATTTTCTAGTAGGAGCAGCAACAGTCATCTGACATCCCCTTCTGACTGGGCTGGGGCCACCTCCCACCTCCCTCCATTTATTAGGTAGGGGTGGCCTTTAGCAAGTACTCATCCCACAGTGAGACACTGCTTGGAGGAGTTACAAAGCCCTGCTCTTTCATGTGAGAAGCGCAACTCCAGCAGCTGAGCGCCGTAAGTTGGATTCAGTCCTCAGATCCTAATGAGGATAACCAGAGTCTTCATACCCAGCATAAACTGCACTCCCTGAGCAGGCAGGTATGCTCCCGAGCAGTTACATCCATGTTCTTCTGGTCAGTGTCTGACAGGGTTATCAGGGACACCATGTTCAGATGGACAGATATGCACTGCCTGTCTCCACAGAGCACAGACGTAAAGGGGTGTTAATAAAGCCTCTCCCCAGTACATCAATACAACACATCAGGGACTGGCTACAGGGACTCTGGGTCCTATTTTTATCCCTGGCAACAACTGCCCAATGCTGGGAGGTGTGTCACATCTTCATGTCAGCTCCTCTGCCAGTACTGTGAGAATGGTGATGTGTGGCCGCCTCCTTAGCAAAGGGAGGCTACTGAGTCTTGTTCTTTAGCACCTGTAAAAATTTATAGGGACTTCACAATTTGGGTATGGTTGAGGCAGAACAAGGAGAAAGTCTGGACTAGTATTGCTTGGGTTACCCCTTATTCAATGCAATGGCAGAGGACAAATGTCCATAGCCATCTGATGGACATGTTTCACTTGCAATAAACTCTTAATTAAAATGCTACAGCATGGGAATAACCAGAAGCTCTCCCTCTAAAATGATAAAAGCTTCCTGAACACAAAACAGCTGTCACACTGAATCTAAAACAGGGAGAACAGATTTATAGCAGCTCCAGCACAATCACAACTCATCTTCTCCAAGTTCAAAGCACCTGCTCTTCCAAGAACAACTTCTATGCACTACAGATCTACAAAGCACCTTCCTCCTGTAAAGGTCCGCAGCGCTGACAAGCAGAGTCAGGCCCAAACCCCTGCAATACTGTGTGTTGCACCTGCAGTGCCACAGACACAGCTCCACCAGGAACCATGGGTCACACAGCATCCCCACTGCCCTGCACGCAGCGTGCCTGGAGGGCTCTGGTGCAGCAGTCTCTCTCCTCCCATAGCCCGACCTCTGCAAGACCCACCTACAGCTCTGTAACACTAGCAACATCTCCATCTTCTCCACAAATGAAGGTGCTGCATGCACCACCCCATAGGTCTGCACGCACAGTGTCCCCTCGCCCAGGGACACAGACGCATCCGTAGGTATGCAGCATACAAGCATCCCTTCCACCTGACAGACCTTGTTTGATAGCGGCTGATGGTTTTCTAGGCACCTGCTCTCACTTCTCAGGCTCTGGGCCCTTTGCTGCACTTAAGTGGATTAAAAGCAGCCCTTGACTAAGCTCACGTTGCCGTGCTGAATGGCATGGTCAGCTCATTACAGATGGCTTTGCTAGCAATGTGTCTCTGCGGGTGCTCCAAGCGCTGACTTGCCTTTGGCTCACACGTCTCCCACCTCATGGTGAGAATAATGTGAGAAGTTGTTTGATTAGACCTAGTGCCATGAATGTGTCATCTCCAACCCTAGCTGCTATCCCATTTCTTGGGTCACATCTGCTCCTTAATTGAAGCTGGTAGGGTCTCACATTATAATCAGGGCCAGCTGGTGATGGGGTGGAGGGGAGAGGAAAAGGGGAGAGAAAAGAGAAAGCGAGACTTAAAAAAATGGCACAGCAGCTCCAGATGTACTCAAAGCAATCTTATCTTATGAGGAGAGAGAGGGGTGGGAGAGCAGCTTCCCTCACTGCACCGAGCGGTGCCTGTGTACGGAGCTGGGACAGAGGGAGAAGAAAGGTGTGAAACTAGGCAGCGAGCCCCCCTGCAAGGACAGACGCTGCAAGGAAAGTGCCCCCTGGCCCCCACCGAGGGAGCATCTGGGCACAGTGAAGGTCACACAGGAGCAGGGCTGGGACACACCAGGTGCCTCCTCTAGGTCACAGGAACAGCAGGGCAGCCAAGGATGCACAAGATATTTAATCTTCTTCAGCTGAGAAATGGGATTTACTTGATTTGCACTAGGACAGTCCCTGGGCCTATGTTATCACCTTGCAGAGGGAATGTCTGAAAGTGCCTATAAAGTACAAATTGATTACGTTTTCTCCTCTTGTTTCTGGCACTAGGAAACCTCCAATGAGCAGTAACTCTGCAGGTAGTTCTAGAGTCCCTGGGTTTTCCAGAGAGAGAGCTGAAGCAGGTCATCCCGTCACTGCAAAGGATGCAGTATGATGCCAAGGGGCCACTATTCCTGAAGCTTGCCAGCAGACATGAAAGCAAAGCAAGGTCAACAGCAATTACAGAGCCAGACATGAGCTCTGGCCTCCAATGCCTACAGGGGAGCTCACGCTTCTTCAGTTAGGTTATACACAAAAGGGAGACCCACCACCAAGGCAAGGATTCCATCTGCAGATCCCAGCAGATAACAACATGGCTTTTTCTAATCCCTGGCTTAAACACAGAAGAAAGCTTGTTTAAATGAGCTACTGTTCCAGCTCCTCAGAACTGGGAACTGAACAGTTCCAGTACAGCTGAGGTGGTGATGGTCTCAGAGCACAGACTTCCAACACGACTCCTGCGCAGACACTGTTAGGGAGCTGCAGGAAATGATCAGGATTTTCCAGCTGCTTCTAATACTCAGAGGGAAGCAGCATCCCCGCTGGCTACAGGAGAGCAGTATCTGGCTATTCTGGCTCTCTAAGCTGTCATGGTGCTCTTTGGGGAGCTTAGGTATCAGCCCCAGTTTTTAGCCCAGTTCCAAAGGCAGGTCCTTGTCCAGAGGCTCCTCAAATGCCTTCCTGCATCTCCCCCAAACTCCATGCATGCAGCTGAAGTGCTCTTTTAAGCAGCAGCCATGTTGCAGGCAGCAGGTTGCTACATTTCAAGAAGGTGAAAAAACCTCTGCATATACAGGGCTTCGGGATCCCCAGGTAAGAAACACAGCAAACAAATATAGACTGTTACTGTTTTCTCTCAGCACACAGCTTAACTCTAGAAGAGATAGCCGGCAGGAGGAGTGATGGAAGGGGTGAAGAGGGCAGCACATTACCATTCTAGGCAACATTGAAGGAGCGAGGCTCCTCCAGCAACCTTGTTAAGATGCAGCTGCTGTGAAACACAAGGCAGGGCAGCCTGCCTTTGCAGCAGAATAAGCTCGTTAGGAGCAAATCAAATCAGCTGAACGCAGGCAACCTACTCCAGTGTGCCAGGCACCCTAAAGCAAAGCTGGGCTGTAGGCAGCTCCCTTGCTGTGAGCCAGAGCAGATGCTCTGCACTGAAGGGTTGCTAAGCCAGCACGGTGTTCACAATGAAGGGCAAGAGCAAGGGAAGCAAAACAGAGGAATGTCAAGTGTTGAGGGGTGCTGCTTTGTGTCCCAATAACCTCTTATTTTCTTGGTTTCACTGGAAATAACCAGGACTGAAATGCTTTTCCTGCTAGATGAGTGAGAAGTGATCTCTGGTCAAGTCTGTAAGTATTTGGTTTCAGTCTTTTTTTCTTAGCCTTGAGGAGGGGAGGAGTGTTCTTCCTTAGAAAAGCCGAAGTGCCTGCAGGGGAGACTACAGTCTCCTTGCACTGTTACTGTGCTGTCCTGCTTGGGCACAGGTCAGGAAGGGGTACTCGGTGATCCCAGCAATGTTGTCAGAATGCTGCAGGTTCCCATCAAATCCCAATGCCTTCAGAAGGCAGCGATGCTTCTTTCACCAATGATAAAGTCAGAGCATTCCAGGATAGCAGTGATGCACTATGGAAAGTTCTTCACTTGTGGAGTAAATAAATAATAAAAAAAAATTAAGGTTTTGTTGTGTGGTTGGGTTTTTTTTTAACTTTAAAAAATGGAGATGTCAAGAGGCTGCTCAATCTGATATGGATGAAAGGCAAAGAAAGGTTCATATTGGAGTGGACTGATGCACAGAAATCAGTAACAAGCTTAAACACAACTCAGCATCTGCAGAACAGGGAAACACCGAGTGAACAGACCTCGCATCAAGAGCTCAATTCTTGCCTGAGAAGGTCAAAAATCCTAGACACCACAGTACAACACTACCACGTAAGACACATGCCAGGTCTGCTTTCCTACCATAGCTTGAGGACTTTAAATAGCAGAATCTGGTCAATGCCCAAGTGCTGGCTCATTTTGAGAGGGCTGTCAGAGCTGCGGAGCTCACTCATAATCTGCTTTCTGACCCACAGGCAGCCCTTTCCTCCCTGTAGTCACCCTGACCAGCGGCTGACAACAGCCAGCTCTGCAGGTGGTCAGCTGCCCACGTTGTACCACTGGTCTATGTGGATGCCACGCGTGGCTGCACTCCCATTTTCCTACAGGGATTTACTTCCCACAATGCTTCCTCTGCTGCAAAGAGCACCACGGCGCAGCAATGTCTGGGCAGAGGAGCAGAGGCACCAGCAGAAAGACAACTTGCCTGATGTCACACGAACTAGCAGCATCAGACAGAAACAGCACAGGCGCCCCATATCCTGACCCACGCTTCAGCCCTCATCCCAGGCTTCCTGCCCTGTGATAAACACCCTCTACTCCACCCTCCAGAATCAGTCATCATTTACATTTTTATTTAAATCTAGCACGTGCAACATGTAACACAAGTGATGAAAATAGCAAGCCTTGCCAGATTAGAAAACAGCTTTATTTTCAGCTGCTCTCATCACACTGCTGAATGACTCCTTCCAAGCTTAGCCATGCAATCACAGTGCCAGTGGGACTCTGGCTTGTGGTCTTCACCTTATCCCACCTGTGAGAGCTAATTGACCACTCACTTGCTGTATTAACGTTGCAAAGGATACAGAGATAACCTGGTATGAAAGACTGCGCTGTGTGGTTAGTTACAATTAGCAGCTGTGTTTCATTATCCAAAGTGGTTAACGACACCAGGCAGTAATTTCTCTCTCTGGAAAACAAATCAGCACAGGCTGCTATTAGGGCCTTATGAGACCTATATGACCCCATCCAGCATCCATTTAAATTCTGAGAGGTACCCTTCTGCAGTCATACTGGATGCAGTCTTCTCTAGGCAACCAAAGCAATCCCAGCAAAAGATGTTGTTCTTATCCAGCCCCTGGTCCCATAATCCGTGGTAATAAAGATGTCACAAGCATCAAAGATACTGCACCCCTGCTTTTACAGCAGGTAGAAAACTCATAGTTTCAGCTCCAGGAGAGACCCAGAGCTCTCTATGCGAGCAAGTGGAAAGCTCTTTTATTGTCACAAGGCTGGGAAATCACAGCTAAGCAATTCTGTCCCCTGCAACAGCACTCACACCCCAAGAATACACGTTAGGCACCAGCAGTTTTCCATGTGGAGACAAATATTCAACTAATATTTACAAGGCCAGTCTCATCTGCTTTTTTCTGAGAGATGATATAATTGAGTAGTTAGAAGAGGGGAAATGGACGAAGGTTTGCCCAATCTATTACAGCTAAAAGCCAGAACTTCTTTCTTTCATCTTCTATGTCCTTTGCCTTTGCACTTCACTCTCCCCATGTATAAACAGACAAATCGTTTATTTTTTGTGAACTGCTTGAAAGCCAAGTTGCAAGTATAATTTCAAACAAAACAAATTTGTCTGAGTACATTTTCTGCTAGACAAGTGGGTGCAGGGGCCGGAGAAGCAGGGCTCAGAGCAGAGAAGGCTTAGCTTTGTGCAACTTGACTGCTCTTAAAAGAAGAGCAAGTTAAATGTATTCACTACCAGTTTTTCTGCTTTCCTGTTCTCTGAACTTTCCAAGCCAATTAGCTCAACCAGTCTTCACCTTGTTTTAATAAAGAAGGACTTAATAAAGGATTTCCTCTTCTGCATGATAAGCTGTGCTGATTAATACATGAGACCCCTAGCTCACTTTACAGAGTGCTTTGAAGAAAGTCCATCTCGAGTGGGAGTTGTCAGACCTTCTGGCTCACAGATATGCCTCCTCAAAAAACGATCTGTCCCAGACAAGCTGGAACTCCACTCAGACTCACTGCCCAATTAATTCAAGCTAACAAGACTCTACAAAGACAAGTATTCTCCTGCAGTGTAAAGCCACCTCCTTCCCATGCCTCACTTACCTCCAAGTGCCTGGTTTCGAAACAGTATGCTCCCCTAATTGAAAAAGGTAAGTGGGAAAAGATGGTATATGTACAGAAGACACAAACACATTTGTATGTGAAATGCATGCTGATAATCCTCCCTCCACCCACATGCCACCCAATTAGCATAGTTATGCACAAGGGAAGTAAAGACTGAGAGAGTGGGCATTTCGGAACTAGTACCTTCAAGTGCGGCCAGACCAGTATCATAACCCAAATCTAAATTTTTTTTTTTTTTTTTTGCCACAGACTAACATGAAAATATTGTCTCTAGCTCACAGACAGTTTTGCTAGTTACAGCATGCTGAAGCAGGATGATGGCTGGGGTGGATCTGGGTTCCTCTTGCCCACACGCATACCCACAAGAGGGGAACCCTCCCATGCGTAGCATTGCCAGACCACCAGCTCTTCTCAGGTTCTGCCTCTCTTCTCTAGAATATAACAAGATGTTAGCTCATACCCATGCATCTCTTATTACATGCTTCTGTTTAACAAATTGGGCTGGCAGTGACATGCTGCTCCCAATAGCATATGAATAGTTTAGATCCAAACATTCACTAACAGTCAGCCAATGATACTCCTTCCCCAAAAGCATCCCATATGCATTAACTTTTGGCAGAGAACCAGTTATCTTACTCCTCAATAATTCATAGGTAAGCTACTCAGCTGGGTAGTTCTGGGAATAAAGCAAGTCATTGCCAGTGCAAACTAAGAAAAAGAAGAAAAAAATCTGCCCGGAAAAAAGAACCAAATAAGATTCTTCTTCCAAAACAGAGAATCCACATCTTTCCTCTCACCTCAGAGTTTATCACTAGTTTTTCTTACCAGCTAACCCAATTCCCTTGCTGCAGTTTCAGCCTACTGCAAGTCCTCCCCATAGGTGTTTTTATGTTCTAGTAATCAAATCTGTCCTACCCCTAGTAGCCCCCAACCTCAACAAATACTAGGAGAGAATTCTTAGTCTTCTTCCTCTCCCCAAGTCCTTGACAAGATGATTTTGACATTTTATATGTGCATATATGTATGTACACATATCTTTACAATTCCTCTTTCTCTCCTTCCTCTGCTTTTCCAACAGCAAAAGCACAGCTTTAGTTCCTATTTAGGTTTTATTTTCTTTGGGAAAAACCACTGTCCTAGGGTTTTAAATGCCAGGGGAATCACACACAAGAAGTTGGGAAAGGAAAAAATAAATGAATCTACAGCTCTGACTCTCCTCACATGCCTGGCAGAGACAAGTAGGGCACCTCAGCCTATAATGGGGCAGAGATCAACAGGTACCAACTGCAACCTTGTGAGCAGAAACAGAGCCGCTTGGCCCATCACAGCAGAACGCATTCCCTCACTTCCAGCCACAGTGTAAAGATGGAAAAATGGAGGGAAAACAATGCATCTGTGTGTTTGTCATCCTAAGATAGGTTCTCCACACTCCTGAGAAGGATTTGGAACAACTGAGAAAGGACTGATCACACCCCCCCCCAGGTTTGAGAAAACCTGGAGCTAGCTGGAACAGGACTTTATAGCCCAAATTTATCCCATCTAACTTCAGGCTCTTCACTGAGGAGCCCAAGTTAGGAATGTCGGCTCCCTCCAAAACCACTGAGTGAGACAGACATCTCTAGAGGACAATTCAGATGGTAGGAATCCCTAGCTGACATCACCTCCCTCCATCCTGTGCCTGCACGGGGAGCCTCAGGTGATCCCAGCCCTCACATCTCTGCTAGGCGGGATGAATGCAAACCGAAGGAAATGCTTGTGTGACACCTGCACAGAAGTGGCCAGTGCCACCCCTCTGTACGAACCTCTCCAGGCACTCTCAGTGCCTTGTTTGATGAGTTTATCAGTGAACTGAGTTATAACGTGCATCTGAAACTTGGGCAGCATGTCCTGCTTTTGGACAGGAGACACCTCCTGTGTTTACGTTGCTGCATGCCACAATGGAGCTACTCTGGGAAGGAAAACAGACACCAGCCTGCACCTTCCCCATAGCAAATGTAGTGATAAACCTTTGGACTCCAGACAGCATCCAGCTAGTGCCACCACTAGGGCTTGTGTCCCGAGTGTGCAGCTGTCACCTACAAGGAACTGAGTTTCCTTCCCCTAGTCTCCTACGCAGGACCTCACCCACAACCGGAGGAGCTACCAGGCAGAGGCGAGCGCTGACTCCAACCAGCAATCCAACAGCAACAGCCTCCTATTCCACCACCAGCTGCCTGAGCAATTCAACTGCCTCCACATGTTTAGACCCTTTTAACAAAACAACTGAAAGTTAAGAGCAGGGAGGCTGCAGGAGAGAGTGTCTCCGACAACTGCAATCCTGTCAAAATAGGGAAGAGTCCCTGCTTTAGAAATGCAATGATTTGTCAGGGCCACAGGTGGTCAGAGCCTTCTGCTCACAGCTGGGCTACAGCACTACTTTACCTTCTGTTTTCAGTTTGAAAGCTAAATTGGGAGCACTAGATGATCCCTCCACAGCTGCTTTCCAAACAGGCAGGCAAAGCAAGAGGCAGCATAGCCAAAAGCAGAAATACTGTTTAAAAAAATCAGACCTGCTTTAATGATGGGTTGGTGTGATCAGAGCTGGAAAGGGGAGAGATCCAAGCCAGAAAGAGCCTGGTAGGGGAAAGAAGGCCATCCAAGGCAATGAAGATAATCAATTATTAACCAGCATTCCCAAATATGTTTACTTTGAATTCTTTGTCTGTACTAGTAAGCAAAAAGGATGCATGTGGCAAAGCTAGACCAGGAAGAGTTAATACAGTGATCCTCCGCCTATCTACAGAGTGGGAAGAGGACAGGCTTCCCCAATACAAGCCAAGCTCTTCCTCAGCCTCTCCTTCAGGCCTAGCAAGGAATTTGGACTAAAGAGGAAGAACTCAGTGCAGAGCAGCACCCAGTTCTCCATCACTTCTCTATCCACTGTCTTGGAGTTCTGCTGCCAATTGTTTAATATCGTGCTCTGCTAACTGTCATTATCACCCCATTTTTCCATCCTTCACCCATGATTGATCTTGATTCATCTGAGGAAGATGACGACAATGAAAACGTAACTGTTCAGAAAGAGGCTGAAAGGATGCTCAGACTGAAAGATTTATGGCAAACGTTCAGTCTCATAGATGAAGCAGCTGAGGTCAACAGATATCAAAGCAATTTTTCCCATAAGAATTAATGTAACAAGGGGGGTGTGGTGCATACAGGAACTTCAGAAATGCATGCAATTTAAAAGCACAGGAGCAGTATATATAACAGAGAAAGGAGAGGCAAGAACATTTTTTACTGTAAGCATTTTTGCTGTCACTCTCTGGATGGTTACCTCTTCATCACTGTCATCATCATCTTCAGATGAATCAAGGTAGATCAAATCAATCATGGGCGAAGGATGGAAAAATGACGATAGGTTCAGGCGGTCCATCAGATGAAATGGCTGAGGTCTTTCAGAATAGTGATGGGCTCCAAAAAGCCAGCTGCCAAATAGCCACCGACTCTGCCATCTGAAAGTCCTGTCTTCCCCCTCCATCCTTCACACTGTTACCTGCATGCATTTAAAATGTGTGAATTTCATAAGTGCCTGTGCCCAACTCCTCCTCTATCTATTAATTATGAAAAAAATGCTTTATCTGTCATATCAGTAACTGTCCTAGCTTTTCATGAATGTATCCTCAATGAGTTGCTGGTTGCAGAGACTCATCCCCCTACACCTTACTCCCAAACCTGCCAACCCCCTACGGAGACAGCAGAGGATTTGGCAGTCCCATTTATTCAGGCTTGGGTGATAACACCTGTCTCAGAGAAGGGCACGGACGTGAACTGTGGAGGACTTGCTCCCCCACTAGAAACCTCATGTCTTCCCTCTGCATCGCCACCGTGTTTCCAGAGGAGCCCCGCGGCTGAGGCAGGCACAGCCCTGCAGCCTTCTCTGTCCCTGTGTTAGGAACAGCACCATCACTTCTGACAGCCGCAGGTGGTGTGGGCTCCCAGAAATCGCTCTCTGGGGCTCAGGGTCTCCTCTGCAGCAGAGGGTGCAGGAAGGAGGCCAGTGGCAGAACTGGCAATCATTCAAGGACAGCAGCCTGCTCCCTCGACCTCCCCATTTGGCTATCAGCTCTGTCCCATCTCCTCTGGACTTCAACCAGGAGAGGGAAATTTATTAACAGCCCCGCTCACTGGATAAATCTGCTCTGACATTCGATTTTCCAGGCTGCTTCCGTGGCTGACCTCAAATCGGGCCAGCACTGCAGGAACCATTCAGAGGAGCGGCATCCCTGTAACATGCACACATGCCGACCTCATGCAGATGCTTTCTCATGTTGACTGACGAGGACTCAGACTGCACCAAAGGCGATATGCAGGACAAGTGGGAATCACATACTCCATTTCTTCTGATGCCTGGATTTTGGTCCAACAGATAAATGCCTGAAGCTGATTCCATAAAATTTCCATTGTTCACATTCCCAACTCTTCTGAGACCCAAAAGTAAGGCCATTACCTTCCTCATTCTCACCCACTGCATCAAGATCTGAAACTGGATCCTGGCCTGAGTCAATCCATCAGCAATTATCAGCCCGAGGGGTTGTGGCAGCACACACTGTAACATGGCATCCTGCTCCTTCCAGTCTCTTCATGATGGATAGTAACACCTCCCAGAATCCGACACCCCAAGTGAAAAGGACATTTTAAACAAATTTCAGCGATGTTTGCTGAGCCATCCCACTGTGGTGGGCAGAAAGAAGATACAATTCTGTGTACAGCTCTGGAAGGAACCTGCGTGGACTTAAATCTGGGAACATCTCTGGCTAAATCTGTGATAAAAACCAGAGATGATGGAAAGACAGGCTTCTCCATGTCCTGTTTGTAAGACTCCAGCTGGATTTGTGTACCCTGATCTGAATTCATCAGTGCAAAAATGGCAGAATAACAGACTAAAAACAGATCATAAAAATCTTAAAAATGCCATAGAAAGTAGGAAACGATGGGGGAAAACTTCACCTAGCCAGGCTTTTGAGGGGAAGTTTGCGATAGCAAACAACAGAGAAGATTAAATTATTCTGTAGCTTCCATGCATGTATTGCCTATGGGAATACAAACACAAATCAATCGGGTCAACGTAAGTAGATGAGACCTCAGAACAAACAGCAATAAACCTCTTTATTCCTCACTGATTCCAGAAAAAAAACTCATGGAAGATGAATGTCGGATGTAACTTTACAAGTTAAAAAATGAATGATGATTAATATAGTTTTATGGGTCCTTGGCAGACAAACTGGGTAGTGTTTGAGAAAGCAACAAGAAAAGTAACTATCTTGTCATAACATCCTCAGGCACTGGAAAGATCCTGGCTTGCTTCCACACGACAGACTAACTGAAGATGTAATACTATTCAAATGCAGCCCACATTAAGCAGATTAAAAACACATTAACCGAAAGAGTTCAAAAAGAAATTTTAAATGGGTGCAAGCACCACTGAGATCTCTCTAGTGAGAGGGAAGCCTTCTCTAGTAGACCTCTCTAGTAAGATCCCATATGACCTCTTAAAACTGTTGCTACCTCACCCCTTCATCAAGGTCAAAGATCTCTCCAGCAAGTTGGCACGGCTAAACCCTATCAGTTTTAAAGGCCCCCCATTCAGGCTGTGTAGCCAACACCACACATAACCACCTGTGGTGTTTGAATGACCTCACGTGCATTTGCAGCTGGGGTGACTGGACACAGACTTTGGCACAGCTCTGGGATGTGGCTTGTGTTTTGCTTCTTTCCCTCCAGCACAAAGGCAGAGCTGAAATGCCCAATAACTTACGATACAATCCTTAAGTGCCTTCAGATACCAACATTTGTAGAGGACACAAAATATGCAGCAGTAAATAACATACTAGAGAGATACCTCACACGGGACAACTTGGTTTGCTTGATGGAATGGGCTTATAGTAACTACATTCAATTTATCTTGGATAGTCATTGAATAGTTTGGGTTGGAAGGTACCTTTAAATTTCATAATGTAAAGGTCTGGAAAGAAAACTCTTGAGGAAAGCATGTATCAGTCTTGTTAAGGAAGAGACCAGGACTCCAAGAGGAGCCTGAGTCTATGTAACCCAGTGAACATCAGCTTTCAGCTTAATTCTGTAGTTCAAAGATGTCCAAATCCTTGGATGATTAAGCCAAAGCTTACTAAACATATTGTGAGATGGGCATCACCTCTGCACCCGCATCGGTGCGATCATTTTTTAAAATCCCTTTAACACAGGCGACCACACTGCCAGAACGATCTTGAAAAAAACCTAAGAAGAGGGCTATAAAAATGAATCAAGGGCTGGAAAACATGCCTTGCGGTGAACGGCTAAAGAGACTTTCTGGATTGCATACTGAAAAAAGGCTAAGAGATTACTTGTTCTGGTGTCTGAGATTACACATGGAAGAGACCACTGATAACAAATAGCTCTTTATGTGAGAAGATGAAGGCATAAACAGAGCTTGTAGTTGGAAACTGAAATGAGACAGGCTTAGATTAAGTCATGACAACTGAACCATGAGCATAAAAAAGTGCTGAGACACACACTGAATTCTCTGTTACTTCAGTCTGGGAGTGGACGCTGCACTGAAAATGTACAAATAATCCAAGTTTACATCCGCAAAGATAAACGCACCTTGTTCCTCAGCTCCAGTAATGAAAGAGACTAAGCTTGGCATGTAACTAACTCTCCTGTCTAGACAAACAGCACAGAATGGTTAGAAGGAGATTCAAAGAGCATTTTCTTTCTCATAATGATGATGAAGATGGAGTCCCAGCATTTTGGGTAGGTGGATTGGAGCACTAAAGCTTCTCCAAATGTTATTTAAAAAAAAAAAAAAAACAAACACCCAAACCATTACAGAATCTGTCTTTCCTCCTCTCTTTAAAGCCTGTATGTAGTTCCATTAGCATCTTTTCATTTATACATGTACATTGGTTCCTAGAAAGCTAATCAGAATGAAAACTTGCCTATTTACATGCATCAACTTGGCTTTTTGCAAGGCCTCATTACAAGCAGCCCAAGGGGAAGAGAAAAATCCCCAAACCACAAAAACCCATTTTGTGTTGCTCCGTTTTCCTCTTACACAGCCAACTGCCACCATCTTCTCATCCCTTTAGACCCATTATGCTCTTTGCAGCAAACCACCTTAGATGGAGGGCTGCTCCCTTCTCCTCAAGCCCCAGTTCCCCATTTTACAGCACACCAGGACGCTGGCTAAAGGGCCTGTATTATGCATAAGCTATGAACTGCTCAGAAAATACCAGCAGATCCAGCACTATTAAGCCGACCTATAGTGCATTAAGTTGTTATTAGCTACTGTATTCTAGTTTATGATTAGGACAGCAAAATATCTCTTTGCAATCAACACTTCGTAAGGAAAAAAACCCCAAAGCTATCGTTATTTATTGTTCTCGTGACCTCAATCACAGCCACAGTCAGGAACCCCGTTAGCTTTGGCACTCCAGCCACCACCTCCCATCAAATGCTTGGCTCAGCTGGGCCCAGAGTTGTAGCGTATTTGCAACAGATGAGATATATAGCACTCATTTCATCAGATGTGAGAGCAGGCCACGACAGATCAAAGGCCTACAAAGGGTTGGCTGCAATGGCCCTCAGTTGCCATTCTTTCTTTAACCAGCAGGGATTTATCCCAGATGCTTCTTCACAGAAATGGAGTGATTTTCAGTCTCTTCTACCTCCCATTCATCCCCTTGCAGCTTGGCAAATAAGCAAACAGTCTCAGAAGTCAGCTTCCTCCCAGTCAACACTAATGAAAAATTTCCATGGTTTCCTGTGATCACCACGACCCTAGAAACAAGGACTCCAAAATCATACAAAATGCAACAGGTCTGCACACAGCTAGAAAATTTAAGCACATCTGTCAATTCCTGGGGCCAATGATGGTTTGGTCGGTTCATCGCCGGGTTCATAAAAGAAACCCAACTGTTTTACCTCAAGTCCTGGAGGCCAATTAAATTAGAATCAGAAGCAAAAGCTGGGACAAGGTAGGAGTGTGTGCACACACATGCTTATTTGTGTTTGTGACAGAGAGGCAAAGAGGAATGGAAATCAGGAACTATATGAAGTGAAATAGGGTGAGAGGAGTGCGTGCTGGAAATGTGATCTCTGCTCATCGAGAAAACACTGGTTCCTGGCTTCCAAGAACAAAGTTTCTTTCTCAGAGAAAACTAGAAACTGAACAGTCATTTCTCCACAGAATGCTCCAAAAAGCCCCTATGCCCTTCCTACAAACTGAGCCCTCAGCCTCCCAGTACAGTTTCCCAGGCAATAACTGGCAGCAGGAAGACCTGCTGGGATGTAGAGAAGCTCTGACCTAGTGCCAGGGTGCAGGAGTGGTGAGGAACAGCATGGGAACCTGCTCCTGCACTCCTCATAGGTGCTCCTTGACATGGTTTATGGCCCAAAAATCACGGGAGAAAAGCAAAAGGCACAGGTACAATGCCATGGCACCACAAAGATCTCTCTGGGAAGGAGGATGGAGAAAAAAGTCTCTGCTCCCCTGGCACAGGTCCTGTGTCAGGTCTGATGTGCTATGCTCCCCTGCAGGTGTGGACAGCTGTTTTCACTTCTCTGTGCCTCAGGCTCTTGTGCAGAGCCTGAGAGTTGTCATGAGAAAATGAATTGCTTTTTTGCCTGCTTGGTGTCTTCCTGGTTCCCCTAGCGAGCTCTGGTCTGTGCCATGTCAGAGCTGGGAACTCAACGTGCTCAGGTCCTGGTCACCGAGAGGCAGAATTTGATAGGGACAGGGCATTCCCTCCTTTCCTGTCCTGTGACATCAGCCTTAAAATACGAGAACTGACAGCAGTTTTCTAACTCACTCCACCTACCTTCCTTGCCCCATGTCTCCTGATGCCAGTGTTACCACATATAGTACATGCCTTCCCAGATCTTCTTTGCTGAGGTGTCAGCTGCAGCTCTCTCTTTTGCTAGAACAAATACGCAAACCTTCCCATCCTCTTAGCTCTCCCATCCCTAGAGTTCTTCACTAGCTTCTCTCTTGAAATATAGCCACTACACCATACCCACACAAGCAGATACCCTCTTCTCCTCTCCCTAATGTATTCCCGATAAACTCAGATCCCAGTCCCATCCATCACCTCTGGCAGAGAACATCCCACCACACTCCAGGATCCATGGCCCTTTCTCTACCTTGGCCCAGTTTCCACATTCCCTGGACACATACTGGTGCTGCAGAGACCAGGAGAGAAAGCTTGGCAACAGCTGCCATGCCAAGCTCACCATCTCTGACCTGCTGACTGGAGGCAGCGCGCAGCAGAAGTACTCCCTGTGTTAGAGAGGAACCCGTGTTACAGCCCCACGCAAATAGAAGCGGAGCCAGGACAAGGTCTACCTCCAGCCAGGCTGCCTCAGTGCAGCCTAGGTATCACTGGCTGTATTGCCGTTCGGAGATCTTTGATACAGGTGGTTTACTACAGCCTAAACCCAAACAACAACAGGACACAAAACCAAAGCAGTTTCTTCAGAATGGCAAGATGAGAAGTACTGGGAAAGTGCCTGACAGTACTTCAGCAGCAGTGTGCTCCTGTGCCTTAAAGACAAGGACACGCTCAGGCAAGACACAAATATGCACTGCTTTGCAGGATGCCCGGCACAAAGCGAGAGGACTCTGGAGTTGTTTTTTATCCCAACAAGCTGTCATCACAGAACTGATTGTTGGAAGGGACTTCTGGAGATTTAGTTGGGTTGGAAGGGAGCTCTGGAGATCTAGTCCAACGCCCCTGCTAAAGCAGGTTCACCTACATTAGGTTGCAGAGAATTGCATCCAGGCAGGTTTTGAACATCTCCAGAGAAGGAGACTCCACAACCTCTCCGGCAGCCTCTTCACGTGCTCTGTCGCCCTCCAGGTAGAGAAATTCTTCCTCATATTCAGTAGGAACATCTTGTGTTGCAGTTTGTGCCTGTCGCCCCTTGTCCTGTCACTGGGCACCACTGAGAAGAGCCTGGCCCCATCCTCTGGACACCTGCCCTTGAGATATTCGTAGACATTGATATGATCCCCTCTCAGCCTTCTCTTCTGCATGCTAAACAGGCCCAGCTCTCCCAGCCTTCCCTCATCAGCGAGATGCTCCAGTCCCCTCATCATCTTCATAGCCCTCTGGTGGACCCTCCCCAGTATTTCCCTGTCCCTCTTGAACTGGGGAGCCCAGTACTGGACACAGCACTCCAGATGCAGCCTCACTGGAGCAGCGCAGAGGGGGAGGATCACCTCCCTTGACCTGCTGGCCATGCTCCTCCGAACGCACCCCAGGGTTCCATTGCCCTTCTTGGCCACACAGGCACACTGCTGGCCCACGGGCAACTTGCTGCCCACCAGAGCTCCCAGGTTCTTCTCCGCAGAGCTGCCTTCCAGCAGGTCAGCCCCAGCCTGTGCTGGTGCCTGGGGTGATTCCTCTCCAGGTGCAGGACCCTGCACTTGCCTTTGTTGAACTTCATCAGGTTCCTCTTTGCCCTGCTCTCCACCCTGCCCAGCTCTTGCTGAATGGTAGCACAGCCTCCTGGCGTACCAGCCACTCCTCCCAGTTTGGTATCATCTGCAAACTTGCTGGGGGCACCCTCTGTTCCTCCATCCAGGTTATTGACAAATAAGTTAAATAAGTCCGGAGCCAGTACTGACGCCTGGCTATGTCCTACAGGGAAAATAGCTGCCACGGCAGGAAAACATTAAAAGGAGTGTCTGAATGCGAACAGTATGAGAAGTGGTGTTCAGCCGTGAAAGGGCCACAGTAGGTGAGCAATTGTCCACAGAGGGATGACCAAGATTGTCTGCCATCCACCATGTCTATACAGCTCTTTTCTCTCCTTTCCTGACAAAACCGTAGAGCTTGGATGTATCTCTCTCTCTTGATAAAATTAAGTTGCTCTTCCTGGAGAGTCTGGCCAAAAAACAGGATAATGGCAGCTTATGGAAAGTGTATTTGTGTCTCCTAACAATATCTGAGAAATGGATTAGCTGATTTAGACCAGTTCTTTTCTAAGCAAACAAATTCATCTCTCCAGGCAAGGAGCTCTCACGCAAGCTTTTACTCAGCCTATCATTACCGCCACAGAGGTGTTTAAAGATGAGCAATGAGCTGCACAAAGGCTGAACGGTAGAGCAGGCACAGGCTGCAATCTCAGGCAGCAGATGCAGGTGTCCTCTTTAGGGAGGGCTCCCACATTCCTGGTGCACGTATCTGGGTATCATCCTCTCTTCTTTCACGGTCACTTAGCCAGGGTCAGTGAGGAGCCCTGCTGGTACTTTGCACCTGACGTATGGTGCCACAGATAGAACGTGCCAGCTTTGCAAAATCTGCTCCCCAGCCTCCACTGCTCTGGTGAACTCTCCCTGCCAGCTGGGCCTTTTGCTTTATGTCTCCAGTCTCCTGTATCTCCTGGCCACCGCAGCCTGCAGACATGCTCTGCCAGACCAATTTCAATCAAAGAGGTAAATCAGAAAAGATCTTGGGGCACAAGGGAGACCCGGTGAATGGCAGCGCATGGGAACCTTCCCCACCAGGCAGCAAGCAGAGAAGAGACCAGGGTCCTGCAGACCTAACTGCTACACACTGAGGGAGGAAATTCAGGCCCGCCAAAATTCATGCAACCGCTTTACCATGTAAAAGACTTTTCCCTCCAAAGCTGCATACACCAAATGCAAAAAAATCAGCACTGGGAGTCCTGGGTTGCTCCACAAACATAAGGGTGGTCACAAAGAAGGTTTTAGCTAAGCATTCTTAGCCAACCAGCTGGCCCCTCTGTGCCACAAGGCTTGCAGAGAGGTAGGGCCAACAAGTCCCAGACAAACAGAAGCCATCCTCTTTTCAGCTACATTTGGTAGTACAACCCCATTGTAAGACCCAGTCTTAAACTGCTGTAAGTGCAGTCACAGCCCTCATCTGCCAGGCCCCAGGACCAATAGATGGTAATTGTTAAAACAAATCTGAGGCTTGCTAAGCCTCTGTTGTTACTGTGCTGTGAACCGTGGCCATTTGGGTTTACAGCCATGACAGAGTAAAACCGATTCCTCCTTCAGCCTGTCCTTAGACTGACAACTCTAATTAGCTGTTAGCAGCCCAGGCACCGGGAAGTGGAGTGAGCAATCCTCACGCCGCATCGCTGAGGACAGGGCTACGTGCACAAACACAAGCTCTAAGCAACTTAATCCCAGTCACAATACTGCACGTGGAAAGTACGCTGACAATCAGGAACAAAACTCTCTGCTCTTAACGCGGGGTGCAGCAGGGCTCGATGGAAACGGAGAAATAACATGTATACTTTCAGCTTAGTTACACAAACCTTTGTACAATAAATTGGGGGATAATCTGGGAGGATTTCCCATCAAAGTGGAACCTAACAACCAGGTCAGGCTTTGTTCAGACTTGTGGTTCGAGGTCATGCCCAGGACTGCAAAGGATTTTCTTCTTTTCACTAATGAAGGTCTTCAGGTTTGCAAACACTGAACTTGCAGAAGGCACAGTTTTCCCGTGGCTTTGAATACAGACACACCTCCCCCAGAACATCAGTTCATTCTTGTGCCTCTGATAGTCTAAAATGAACCAGAACATCCCAGAACTCTGGTTAGTAGGAGAGCCCAAGGTTTCCTTGTCTTGGGAGCAAGACCTGTGCCGTGTAGAACAGCAATACTGAAGCATGAATGGAAGGGCAGGAAAGCCTCAGCCACTGCAAGCATAGAAAAATCACTTTCTGCCCCCATGTTAGCTCCTGAACTGCACTCATCACCTTGGAGGAGGGTGTCAGGATGGACTTCACTGATTAAAATAATTTAAAAAATGTAAAACAGTCACTATTAATAAACACACTCAGAAATTAAACCAGCCAAGCCTAAAATTCTTAGCAGATGGCTCCATACTCCAACTCACATGGCCAAGCAGCAAGACCGACAAGCCAGCTCGGTCACAGACATGGGTCAGCTCTGGCCACGTACAGTCTCATTTCTCTTGGACTCCCTTCACTTAGGCAGGGGGAACTTCAGGGAGCACTCAGGAGACAAAAGACCAGTCCTAGCCACGCTGCAGAAACATCGCCGTGCCAAGAGCATGTCTCAAGAGCGTTTTTAACGGAGCAGTTAATATCCAAGCTTATGTTTCAGAGCGGGCAGGGCACCAGCAAAAAGCACTGACATTGAGCTATGGCTTCAACAGTTGATCGAAACAGTTTAATGCATTTCCATTTCCAGTTGCGTGGATCCAGCAATGCTTCTTACTTATTTACAGTATCGCCCACTCCTCTCCTCCCTGCTCTTCTGTTTGCTACACAGATAACAGGGGAAATTGATGCTGACTATTGCCCGCCTGATGTACAGCATTGCCAATAGGTTCAGCAGGATTTTAAAGAGGAATGAGTCAACAGTGTGTGACCAGGAATAACATTTGCCAGTGTGTGAGCTTGAATAGGAAAACGTATCTGTGCCCACCTGAATATTAGTTTAAGTGACAAGGGCAACAGATGCCCCAGCAGGACACGTTCTGGCTGCCTTCCAGGTTAGGGCAGAGCCAGACTTGCTGGTCACCAACCCTATGGCAATGCCTATGTCTACGACGATGCAATGGTTCCTGAAGTCCTGTTAACCATGAAAACTGCCCCTCCAAAGAGAACATCAGTCTACTTTCCTGATTACACATAATATTCACTATGTTTTGAAGATAAAGCACAATAATCCACCTGCCGCTTAATGTGGCAAAACTCTTCCTAAGGGCAATAAATGTAATCCTTTGGAGATAAATCTCAGATGATTGTGGACTATTATTCTGGATCCAGAAGGGGCCAAATTCACAGGCCGTGTTACTCCAGGAAAGGAGATAATCAGGTTGATTCCTTTTCTATTTTTTTTTTCCTGCCAAGATCTCACCTGCTGTGTGAACCAAAGATGAGAAACGGGATCATCTTTCAGGCTTGACTGCCCAAAACAAGGTCAACCCTACGTAAATACCTCCTCTTCCTTCTTCCCTTCTTTCTCTGGGCACTTACAGAGACCAAAACTTCTGCCAAAGACAAAAATGGCACCAGCAAATGTCTGCTTATCCAATCATCAGAACTGGGAGAACTAACAAACATCTCTCAACAAAAGAGAGGGGTGCTCTCCTACCAGGCCTTGGTGGCTATCCAGAGGGAGAACCCATTCAGGTGATTGAGCAAAGGCCTGAAACAGCAAGTAGTGAGTGCTGTGAGGGAGGATATCCCTGTTTGTGGGAAAATACTGGAGTAAGTTTATCAGGGATCAGGTGTGATGAGGAGCACAGGGCTGAGCTGGAATTTGGCTGAGCTGTGCAGTAGTTTATGACATGCCGTTCAGGACTGACAGAACATCAGAGCTGACATGATATCAGTCGAGCAGGATAATGTACTAGGATTGTAATTTACACCACACTGTTATAGGAGGCTATAACGGAGCAAATGTAATATTCACCCTGATACGACAGTAATCTCAAAGGCCAGTTCTAGCAACAGCTAGAGTTTAGAGTCACTACCAATCTTTGTAATTCATGGAAATAATATTTTGACCAGGCTTTTAGGATACATGGCTAATATATTTTTTTTGCAATTTCTTGTTATGTATTTGCTAAATTTGTATCTGGGTAGGATCTTTTTTAGTGATCCACACATACACACTTTCTTTCCTCCTTTCATACACATTGCCTCAAATGACACTTTGTGTTCCAAAACTCAAGAGTGCTGCACATTTTCAAGCCGAGTGTGTCTTACAGCCTTACGCTTTCTCATCTACTCAGGGAGATCCAGTCCTGATTTTAAACCCACCTCTGCAGAGGATTCATTTTTCTGCTAAGATTTTCTTGAGCGAATACCTGGTCCTGAAAAAAGCCTTGACAACAGCATCAGCAATAGCACTGATATTATTAACAACAGCACTCTGCCCTTCCACTGCTATTTTTTTTTCAAGATTTCAAAGTGCTATGTTTATTATGCCCCACAAATCCTTGAAGAGATGGGTCAGTTTTATTCCTGTTTTGAAGATACGGGAAAAGATGACAAGACACTGCCACTCCAAGTGGCAGCCAGATTCCCAGGAGTTCTGACAAGCTCAATCTCTTGCTCTAGCCAGCGTGCAACATTTCTTCATCCCAACCACAAAGCTATAAGGCTGCAAGCACTTTCATGAACTTATTAATCTTCCAAAGCTCTACAGTTCAGACCAAGAAGTCCAGGGAAGAGACCATCCAGCCTGTCAAGAGAGCTGATGATAGACAATTACAGTTCATAAGATAAAAGGAGAGAAACTTTCTCTGCTTGCAAAATACAAAAAAATCATAAGACGACCACTTTTTTTTTTTTTTTTTTTGACAGCTGACTTGTTTATTTTGTCTTCTTACTCTTTTTCCACTGTTGCAGTGCTGTTGGCAAAGCTATTTCTGGGCTAGTTTGTTACAGTAGAGCACTACATGCATGAGGGTGAGGGGAGAAAAAGAAAAGAGAAACACAGAAACAGGTTCTGACATCTAATCAGATCTGCTGTATTGATTTTGCAACTTTAGCTTTGGAGCAAATCAGAGAAACAACCACATTATCACCCAGAATTTGCTCTTCCCTTGAGTGAGCCAGTTCAAAAGGAGCTCGCACCTGACACATGACCAGGCATGCCTTTGTGTGCGCGCACACACACACACACACGTGCACACCCCACGTAAGCAGCTCTCCGGTGGGATGCGTGGGCTGGGGGAGGTGGGGGAAGTGCTCATCACAGAGGCTGCAGGAGCCACACGATCCCTGTTTCCAACAAGATGAGAATTCCAGAGCAAGCCACCAGACTAATGAGCTACCCACACTGGAGAGCAGCGTTTCAATTAACCACAGTGGCCCTTGCTGCAGCACCCACCTCCTTCCAGCTGCATGAACAAGGCGGAGAGGGATAAACAGAGACTGTGTTGTTTGACGGGTTTTTTTTTTTGTGTGGGGGAAAGGGGGGAGCCTATAAAGGGCACAAGGGCAATTCTTGCCCTACTTTCTTGGTTCGTAGTTTGTTTTTCATGCTGATGGAAGGAGTAAATTGTCAGCCCTGAGGCCAAAGCTGCTTGCTCAGACACAGAACAGGCAGCGCCACTGCAAGGTCCCTCCATAGTTCCCAGGCAGGAGGCAGCTCAGGTGTACAAATACCCAGTACACACCCAGCTCCAGCTACGGGTACACAGAACTGATGGAAAAGGGAAGAGGGCCATTTGGGTGGGCTGCCACATGGACAATGCCACCATTACTTGGGCAAGATCACGCTAAAATATTGTTTGGCCTTGGGAAGAACTATAGGAAGAGTATGTTGAGTTGCTCTTTACACAGATGTTCATCACATCTTTGCCTTCTTGGTGGTCACATCAAAGGCTCTACCCCAGAACAGACTCTGGCTTGTACCCACCACCTGTCTTGTGTGGGGAGTCATGTCCTCCCTCTCCAGCCCAAGGTTCAGGGCTGTGATCCCCCTCCAGACCACCCAGTAAGCCTGCATCCATCCCTGCCTCGGCACTGCTGCTCCCTCTGCAGGGGCGATGAGGGTCAGCGAGGACCACACAGCTTTCAAACACCATCACAACACTGGGGACCACCAGCAGGTCTGATGGTTCTTTGCTCCAGACTGACATTTTGCTGCATCTCCCATCCGTTCTTGGGGTGATCAAGAGTCACTGTCCCTGCCATGTCCCATACGCCTGACCCAGCCTGCCTTCCAAAACAGCTGGAACCAAGACACACCTTTCCACCTCGCTGTCCTGATTCTGGCTGGGATAGAGTTAATTTTCTTCATAGTAGCTAGCATGGGCTATGTTTTGTATTTGTGCTGAAAACAGTGTTGATAATACAGAGGTGTGTTCGCTACTGCTGATCAGGGCTTACACAGCGTCAGGGGCTGTTCCGCTCCTCACACTGCTCCACCAGCGAGCAGGCTGGGAGTGCACAAGAAGCTGGGGGGGACGCAGGCAGGACAGTTGACCCCAACTGGCCAGAGGGACACTACATACCATGTGGCGTCATGCTCAGCATGTAAAGCTGGGGGAAGAAGAAGGAAGGGGGGATGTTTGGAGTTATGGCATTTATCTTCCCAAGTAACCATTACGGGTGATGGAGCCCGGCTTTCCTGGGGATGGCCGAACACCTGCCTGCGACGGGAACTGGTGAATGAATTCCTCCGTTTGCTTTGCCTGCGTGTGTGGCTTTTCCTTTACTTACTAAACTGTCTTTATCTCAACCCACGAGTTTTCTCACTTTTATTCTTCCATTTCTCTCCCCCATCCCACCGGGGGGCGGTGAGCAAGTAGCTGCGTAGGGCTGAGCTGCCAGCTGGGGTTAAACCACAACACCTGCTCAAGGGAAGCTTCTCCACACATACTTACCTGCATGGAAACCTGCACACATTTCCCTGTTCCCATCCTGTAATTTAATTCCCACCATGCTCCTGAATGGACAGAGATGACTTTAAAAGGGCATCTTTGAATATATAAAGAGCCTGCAGCACTTTGCATGTCTCTGTTACTGCTGTGCTCCCAGCACTCACATCTGTGAGCAGTGTTCTGGTTGGCTTCAGCCGGGTTATTTGCTCTGGTCTCACTTTTCTTCCCTGGGGAGCAAGCTCGGGAGGAATGGGGCAGCATGTCTAACAAGCACTGCTGCGCTGTATGTGGAGGCTTGTCAGTCACAGCCCAATGCACCCAGGTGCAAATTAACCTGCTCCCTACCCATCCCGCACCTGCCAGATCCACACTGCTCAGAGGACTCTGCAAGAGCTCAGCAATCGCACTAACCCAATGGGATGAGGTCTGCAGGGAGGGTTACTCCTGCAGTCACAGCTCCTTCCAGACCAAGGTGTTTTACCCAGCTGCCTTCCCCCTGTCTGACTCAAAGTCTTCAAGGTGAGAGCACAGACCCCACATGTCAAAACACCCCTCAACAGCACAGGGGCTGAGCAGGCACTCACTTCTCTGAAGGGAAAAACCACTGCAGGGAAAGGATGGAAACAGTCACCCGACGTGGACATCAGCAGCACCCCTCCTTCTACGTTCACCTTTGTGCAGAGGTGGCACCCTTCAAGCAGGGCTGGGAGCACTACCCATCGCTGAAGTCAGTCCATACACCACATGCTAAGAATTAGCTTTCCATTACAGCTTTGTTGCATGGAAACTATTTGGGAGTATGCAGTCCCTGTTAGGGTCTGCCTAGCACTGCTTTTCAGGCAAAACGATTCAGGCACATCCAGAAATGACAGTTGGGGCAACTAAATTGAAGAAAGGATTGTGGGGTGGAAATGGTCTAATCAACATTCATTTACCACCTTTGAGTGCTTGACTTTACAAACTTACTAACATACCCTGAAATGTATGTATAATGCACACAAACACACACCTGGTACAGCTGCTGCTCTGCACTCACCCACTGACAGGGAAATGCAAAGTGTTGTACACAAACACACACAACACCTCTCCCTTCCACTTGCAACGTGCTGGCCATGCGTTATCCAGCCTTTAGCCTTGTGTAGCCAGACCAATTAAATATAAACTGTTCAAAGGTCCCTCAAAAGAGATGTGTCTGCTCAGCCCAGTAAGAAAGGTCAACCCTGCCTGAAAGCAGCACTGAGTGTGTCAACCCTGCTTAGCCCACAAGCTTTTGAGTACACAGGCATTCAGACAGGCAGCCCAGTACTGCACAGTTATACTCACACTGCACGTTGAGCTGCACCAGGGCTTCCCGAGGTCTGATGTTAAAGCCATTGTACCTGGCTGTCTGACACTTATAGGTCCCACTCATTTCTCGGCTCACACTCTCCAGGCGCAGCTTCCCATCATACGTCTCCATCGTCATTGTCCCTGAAGGCATGGGAGTTTCTTTATCTACCCGGGACCAGATGATAGGTGGCTTGGGCTTCCCTCGAACCTCGCACTGCAGCTCAGCCCTGGAGCCCTCCCGGACGGTGATGGTAGACTGACCCTTAGGGACACTGATGGTTGGTGGCACTAAAAAGGAGACAAGAAGTAAATTGTTTTACACCAACTTTCCAGCGAACAAGGAACGTTCTTGAGATGCTTGTGTTTGAGTCACACCAACAGCCCTGAACTCTGAAGGTTTCCACTTGACACACTGCAACCCCTATAGGAACATACTGCCCATGTAAGTTATCCTACAGGTAGGTCACAGCTTCTCCAACAATATATCTCAATACTGATGGCAAGCGTCAGCTGTGCTGGGAACTTTCCCCTAGCTCTCAGCCTCTGGTTGCAAATTGCTGCCCAGCAGCAGGGCTAACAATGAGGAACACAAAGGCAAAAGCCTCTTTGATCCATTTCTCTATTTCTGGTCAGTGAATTTCTCAAGTGGAACTGCAGCCTTTTGGCCAAGAAAGAGAAGTCATATCTACCAAGGTATCCAGCCCCCTTATCCAGGTCAGACCAAAACGAAGACTTACAGGATTAGTGCCTGCAGATTGCATCTCCAGCCTTATCAGATGTCCAGGATCCCTGTTTGCTCATAAACCACAGCAAGAAGCCAGCTGTGTTAAGCGTCTCTGCTTACTTTACATTTGAGATTCACAGTGCACTGGTTATCTCTGGCTCACTTGAGTGAGAGATGGGTCCCAGCAAAGATCACTTCTGGTATTCCTGCCAGGGTGGGAAGAGCTCACCCAGCAGAACTGCTGCCACGCTGGGGCTAGAGCTGGAGGCATAGTAACACTCAAGAAATATCCAGCTACCAGCTGACGAACAGAATTTTGCTGATAAACATTGCTCAAAAGAAACTCGGTGACAATAGTTAAAGGGTGCAGACGTGCTGGTGGGAAGAGATTTGTTGTTCACATCCCCAACTCCACCAAGAACCAAGGAAGGGGATATTTGTGCTAAAACCTATGTAATACTAACATTTTATTTGTATTAGGCTTCAGTGTTAACAGTTCAACTGAGGTAAATATGGCCACAATAATTTCCTGAAAGCTTCTTTTTCAACCCTTCCTCCTGACAGTAGGGATTGACACTTCCATAACTGCAAGGTCCCTGTACTTGGTTTCCATTTGTATCAAAGTTTAGACCTACAGAGGCTGTAACAAGCTGGTCCAACCAATGTTAGCTCAATTGAACTCCAGCAAAGGGGAGTGTGCTACAGTAATTGTAACATGTTACAGACCACAGCTGCTTTAGGAGCAAATTTAGGATGGCTCCAGCCTAATCTCCCCCTGCAGTGACCTCCCTATGCAACAGGGAGGCCACATTTTCAATTTGCAGGTCTCCTGTGGGCTGGGGAATCTCATCACACCCTGCCCCACACAGTGCGAAGGGACGACAGCACTCTTGGTGCTCAACTGGCAGCTGCTTACCTGGCAAGAGGCAATTTTCTCCATGGGGAAAAGCTGTAAATTGCATTTGAAGATTATTTTTTTTAATTAAAGCTATCTCCTCAGAGCTTCTCAGTGGAGGCAGCCACCTTAGCGAGCTCAAGTTTAGCTCAGTGGGGAAACATGGAGCCACTGCGGCTTGCCCTCCTGCTCTGATTCTGTGATCTGGGGAAATCCCACTGGGTTTTTATGTGGGAACCAAATGTTGGAGGTGGCTCATTGCTTTTCATGAGAGTTGCTACACACTGGACAGCCTCGGCTGCTGCATGGAGAGCTGCTCCACCAGGAATGGCTGTTTTCAGTCCCTGAGTCACAAAGCGGTCCTGCTGGCCCAGGCTGCCAAAGAGAAGCTTCAAAATGCCCCAGGCTGCCCCCCTGCCCCTCCCCATCAGCAGCACCCACGTGAGCATGTGGGCTTGCTCTCCACTGGACAGGCCAGAACATGGGGCAGCCTGCCACCACAGACAGCTCCTTTAAGGCAGCAACCCGCTGGTGCTTAGGCCAACACCTGCACCAACAAGACACTGCCCAGCCCTTTGGTGGGATCATCCAGGGTCTTCCCACCCTTTGCAGCCTCCTGCCCTTGCAGTCTTAAACACAATTGTACTCTGCCATCTAGTGATCTTGGGCAAAGAAGATTGCTCCTGCTGGCAGCAGCCACACAACATCAAGAGAGCTGTGTTTGCACCAGGACCAGAGGGTTCCCCCAGTTTTCTTCCCTGCTGCTACAACAGGGTTGGTGTCTGCTGGCACAGAGGGGGCACTGCTTTCCGGGACTGCAAGCAGAAGAGAAGCCACTCTTCAGTGTTTAGTGGGACCATAGCATGGTCAGGGCTTGATCTCCAGGCTGCTAATGAGCACTTTCTGCTGGGAGACAGGGGCTTCAAAAAGAATTAAAAGCAGGTGCAGCACTTTCTGCTGGGGGGCTGAAGTGAGCAACATCCAGAATCCAGACTGGGACCAGCCTGGCCAGTGGATCCAGCACAACCAAGGACTGAGAAGAAACTTTCTGTGAAGGCTGAGGACAAAATCTGTGGGCAGCTGGCTCCCCCCAGGAGTCCTCACCAGATTACCAGCGCAATACTGCTTTGTGCTGTACCCTCAAGGTCCTGGAAAGGCAGCAAGACTACATCGATGTAATGAAGAGCAGAGCTGGATACAGCACTTCCCCAGAAACAGAAAGGCAGCCCTGAGACCCTGTATTTCAGTCCATAAGGTGACTGACAAACACTCTTATGGATTAGTCCTGTCCTCACCAAGCCATGGGGTGAAGCTTTGACCCTGATTTTAAAGAGGGGAGGCATTTAAAACACTTTGACTCCAAGAGAGTGCTCAAGACAGATTGCAGTTGCAATCTGGTAAACATTAAAGCTCTTCGCAGGATTTGCTCTGACAGATGATACCAATCTCCCGGCCACAGCTCTGAAAAAAGGAACATTCCTCATAAACAATGCCAAAGAGAGAAAAGAGCAGCCTGCTTTCTCTTTTACTCTTTTCTAAGCAAAGGGATGTTTGAAATTTGGTGAAATAACCGCTCCCTCTTTCTTCCTTCACAATTTGGAGGCTTCTCTGAAAAAACACACTCTAAACCTGTCCCTGTAGCTTTGACTGGACTGCACTCTGAACTTTTCATAGGGAAAAAACATGAAGGAAAATCTGCTTGGTGCATAACACATCTGGCAGAGAAGCTGTAACTATCACTCGTCTCCAGTCTCACCCAAACACTTGCCTGAGGGTGTGAGTCTCTTCCCCATTGAGATTCAAGACACTCAGGTGAGGTCCCTCAAAAAAGTCACAGGCATGAGGGTGGGGGACAGTTAGTGATGCCAACCACTCCTGTGTGGTCGCCAGCTGCCACAGAGAGGCTCACCTGTCTCTGAGGAGATGTTCACCTCCACACTGAGGTCAGGAATGGGTGCTCCCTGGAAGGTAGCCACGCACAGGTAAGTGCCGTAGTCACTGAATCTCAGGTCAATAATCTCCAAGCTGCAGGTCACAGGTGGAAGCTCAGGGTCATTCCGGGTGATGAGCAACCGGTCTGAGAACCTGGCTGGTTTCCCGTTCTTGTACCAGGAATAGACAACCTTCTCCTGGGGGACAGCATCTACATGGCATGAGAGCTTCAAGTCCTGCCCTAACTGGATGGTCTCACTCTCTTTGATCACGTCAGGGGTGATTTGGAACGTGGCATTCTTCATGGCTGGAATGAACACAAGTGCAAAACTGGTTAGGGACGGAGCAAAGTGTCTTGCATGGGACAGGACAACAACTCTTTGCTCCTCAGGAAGGCAACATCTCCATGCAAAATCTATCTGAAGACCTCCCCCAGTTACATTACTGCAAAATATCCCCAGGGCCTCACAGGTAGCAGCCTGGGATCATTTTCCAGTCCAGGACAGTACTATAGCCTGGGATGAGGCTGCAAGCGGTGCTAGCACAGCAGTTGGTCTGGGAGCACAGAAGCTTGCATAGGCACTTCTCCAGAATACTAATCACTGCTAAGTATCACATTCACCCTCAGCTGCACAACAGCAGCCAGGAGAAATGCAAATCTAGCCCCTCCACCCTGAAAACCCATGCTCCAAGAAAAAGAGCAACTTACACCGCACCAGCAGGTTCACTGTCTTCTTTGCTGGGTTCCCCACATTGTTGATGGCCGTGCAATTGTAGTAGCCTGAGTCCTCTACACGGATCCTCCAGATGGTGAGGTTGCCTCCTTGCACAAGGCTGTTGGGAGGCATTGGGCCAGGAGAATGAGACCAAACCAACTCTGGCTGTGGGTCACCGCCTGTCAGAGAGCACTGCATAGTGATGTTGTCACCGGGGTTGACCACCAGCGTCTCATTGACAGACAGCTTCAGAGCAGGTGGAGCTGGAAGAGTACAGAGGGACACTTCTGAGCTTGAAAAAGACCCATCAACTTGCCTGTGTACACCTTCAGACTTTCTAAGGTCTGTTCTTGAAGACAGCTGGTTTGAGCAGGGAGAGCTGGAGTGATCTGTGAGTTCATTACAAATACAAGGTTTCCGTGAACCTAAAGCATTACCATGTCTGAGTTTGAGCACTCTGCTCTGTTATGGTTAGGAAACACTGCAGGCAGGACCTCACACTGCCCCAGAACAGAGGTCATGCCTAAAACACTCCACCACTAGTGCTTGGGCTTGGGAAACAAGCTAGGTGTGATATTTTAGCAGTGTTCAGTGCAGGTTCTCTAGGGCTTAAGACTCAGGTTAAAAGAAAAGCCTGATGAACCCCCCTTCCACAGGCAGAAGCAGCAACCAGAGAAAATCTGGCAGTGGAAAACCTGAAACTAGAGGCTTCTTGACTCCTGACGCAAACAACTGCAGCAAGGCAGAAGGGCAATGGAAAGCCACTGCAGCTCTGCATTACCTACCTGCATGCATCCAGCCCACTCCTCTGCAGACACCACATCGCCTTCTGTTCTCCCCGTACTTAACTCCCCTGACTCTAGGCAGGCCCTGCAGAAGCAGCACTGGAGAAAATTCTCAACTGGTAGCTCCTACTAGAGCACCTGTATCTCCCTTGCTGCAACACTATTGTACCAATCACAGTTAATCTGCTTATGCCTTGGACAGGAACAGCACAATGCACTGAGCCCTGAGAAAGAAAAAAGGAAAAGAAAAAAACCAACCCAGACAGGAGAACAGGAGATTCACTGTCACAAAGCATGGGAAGTTGCAGCCGTGGATGAAGCCTAGCATCTCAGGACCTGATTCAAAGCATGCTGGGAAGCTCACTGGGATGTCAAGTGTTCTGGATGGTTCTCTCAGTCCCAAGGGAAGAGCACCAGGTGCATGCCCAGTCACAGCCTGCTCCTTCTGCTTGACCACTAGAGCTCCACCCTGGTGGAGAGCCGGAGGAGAAAGGACAGGCTCAGAGGATCCTGCTAGAACGCAACAACTGCTTGTGTTTAGGGACAGTTAGGATTAAACCACTCCTCCTGTACAGAGTTGTCATCCCAAGAAGGAGTTTTGGGGAGTTCCACCATGAAAAATGGACCTCATCTATCCCATGATACGCTTCTCCATGTCTCACACCCAACTAGACATCTTTGAGAGGCAAAGCCTTTGCCAGGCAGCTGGCCCTTGCAGCTCAAAGCCTGACACAGAGGACCAGGACCTGTTTGCACTGTAACAGTCCACGAAGAGTAGCTCTGCACTCACTCTTAACCTCCACAAGTGTCAAATACACTTTTCTACAGACCTGAGGGCTACAGACCAGGTCACAGGGGTTGTCTTTCATGCACAACTGAACGGAGACCAATTCAAAATGTCTAGAGAACCTCTCCTTTGAATACTCTAGTACCTGGTTTTGGTTTATTTCTGCACCCTTCTCACTACATCCCCCCTCCAGGAACTAATCAAAAAACCTTCCTTTTTATATTGTCTGTTTCACCCCAGGAAAAGCCTTTTAAAGCCCCTGTCAGCACCATCACCGGCTCCATCCACACAGAGCCGAGAAAGTAGCAGTCGCCAGCACAAAGGCGGGGAGTATGTTTTAAGTAACAGCCATAATAATGCAAAATAAGACATTGTTCCATATTCATGAAGCCTGATTTAACAGCATCATTATTTCTGCCTCTTCTCTCCCTGGACCCTGCGTTAATGAGCTGTGCTGGATTTGTGTTGGATCTCTGAATTACAGCCCATACAAACAAGGCAAGGAGGACTGCTCTCTCCGCCGCACCAGCACCATAATTTAGCAGCGCAGCTACTGCCATGCTAGGATATTGCTCTGGTGCAGTGAATTAAACGTCTCTCCCTGGCCACGGTGCATGCTGTTTGTGCCAGGGGTGGCCAGCTGTGCCTAAGGAAGAAGGTGGCTCCTCTGCCACCTGCACGGGCCATTTTGAGGCCAGTGGTTGGAGTCCTTGACTTTCAGGAGGCCACAGCCTGCACTAAGAGCCTTTCACAGGTCTCTTTGCTGGAGTTTTGGAAACAGTATGCAAGGGTTAATGTGCACTAATGAGCAAAGGAAGGATTTGTACATCCTCTCCAAGCTCCAGTCGGTTTCACAAGATGCTAGGAAGACCAAGAATGCAATAGCTTGACTCACTATGGTCAGGCAGGTCACATTCCTGACACTAACAGGCTGTCAGCTGAGTGTAGCTAACACCAAATAGCTGTTGCTGCCCTCTGACATTGAACTGGTCTCAGGTTCACAGGGCACAGACAAACTGACAAATGCAGCATCTTGCCTGGCAATCTCCATCCATCCCTGTCAGAGCCAGAGAAAGGCTGAAACTAGTCTATGGCCAGAGAGATGATGTCAGGGTTGGGGAGCACAAACCAGAGGTCCTGCAAGCTCTGGTTAAGATTTAGGGCTCTTGCAGTGCTCGATGTGCACGTATCAGACCAACAATCATCTTACCCAGTTCTGGGCAAGGCAACACGGGAAAAAAGTGACATGCCGGTGCCAGCACTGCCTCAGCACAGGTTGTGTGTGCATGCAAGAGGGAGGGAGGGCAACTGCAAAGCTGCCACCCGCACAGTTCCAGGCAGCGAGCCCCGTGACCTGCCCCAAAAGGGAGCCTGGCCGTGGGCGCCTGCACGGGCTCCCACTCCCACTCCTGTCAGCAGACAGAGGTTAACAGTCTGCAGACATTGCTATGCAGGAGATGAATCTCATTTATTTGTAACCTGTGGCAATTCCTTTTGTTCTTGGCTCAGGAAACCTGCTGGCGGAGTCTGCTGAGCAGCAAGGGGACCATTAAAAACAAAGAGTCGCTTTCAATTCCCTTTGAAGTCCAATTTGCTGCAGTAAAACTGCAGGAGAATTAACCAGCTGGGCTGCTTAATTTTGCAGAAATTGAGGAAGGGGAAAACGTTGGTCTGACCCTGCTGGAGCAAGTGATGGCAGCCCGGTGCTGAGCTGGTCCTGTGGCTCTGCAGACCCAACCTCCTGCTCCAGAGCCACAGCAGGACAGAGGAGCAGCAGAGGAAACCTCTTTCCCATCAAGGTTGTAGACCAAGAACCCATCCCCTGCTGCATGTGCCAAGCTGCTGACACAGAGCTTGGGAGAAGCACATCTTGCTGGAGACTGCGGGCTGCTCAAAGGCCGCTGCCAGAGGAGCCAAAGTCAGCCAGCTGAGGAACGGCAAACTAAGGCGGAAAAGAAGATTCCCTTGGCCTGACATGACCTGACCCACTAATTGCCCTCAAGGTCTGTAGTATCTGGGTCTATAAATATTTAAGAGATTGATTTCCATGCACCTCGGTGCCCTTTGGGTCCTCCTCAGTTGCAAAGGCAAAGGCATCCCAAGCAAAGCTGCTCAGGATTCCGGGCACAGCCAAGGCTACAGAGGCTGCTAAAACACAAGAGGGAGAGAAAAGACCTATGCAAAACAGGAGAGAATGAAAGATTTTTCTTTAAATATTTTCTCATCTATGCACAATACTACCTACAGAGTAAGTAAGCCAGATAATATACTTCCTGATAAATATACTTGGGTTATTTAACACAACCCCTGCTCACACCCCAATGCCAGTTTCATTTTCACCACCAGCTTTTAATACAATTTTCTAGGAATGCATTTTCCATGACGCCTTTGAGCTTGTAGTGTCAGGCTCCATCGTAACTATGTATAAAAATGCATCTACAACTAAACAACAGGAAAAAAAGAACTAGATGTAGGTGCTACATGGCCCCGGTTCAGAGCTTAGGTAAGTACTGATGAAGTTGGTATAAATTCAGCCATATCGCCGGCTTTTGATCTGGCTACAACCTGAAAATACATTTCCCCCGTTCACTCAGTAAAGGGGCTGAACTGAAATGAAGGGTAGTTTCCCAATGCTTGGGCTGGCAGGGGGGAGTGCACATGATGAGAAATTTGATTTTCTAAGTTTTCAAAGGTAGAAGATCTGTATGAGATCCCTTTCTTCATCTCGAGCACAAGATAAGTTTTTAAAGGGAATATCCCAGCATTCACTACAGTCTCATCCTGAGGGAAATTCAGGCAGTTGTATGAGCAGCTCCAGACACATTCAGAGATCTTACTACATCAAGAATATTTTTTTATGACATTAGCTACTTAGTTCGTTTTCTTAAGCTCATTATTTTTCTTCTTTCTACATGAAATGATGCAACTATTGTTCAGCACCTTGGGCTCAAGTCAGATCAATAAAGGTAATTTATACAGTATCAACAATATCCCATCAACAGTTGGCGACATCAAAAGAGTTCTGTTTCCACTGCACAAAGATGACACAAGGGATGCAAACTGCATTGTGTTACATTAGAGAGGTGAATAATTCAAACAACTACAATGCCTTTCTTTCTGATCATGGAGTACCCCAGGGCTGGAAGCGATTTCCTGACATTTACTTATTATTTGAAAATATTCAACACATGTGGGGGCTTTGTGGGTGGTTTTTTTTGTGGGTCCAGTTTGGTTTGGTTTTAATGGACGGGTTGCAGTCGGGTTCTTGCAAGTACTTGGTACATGATACTCAGTCATCAGTCAGTTACTGCAGGTCAAGCAAGAGGCACCAGACTGATTCTGCTCACAACTGGAGGTGCACCCAAGCACTGCCAGTATGAATAGCAGTGTAAAATTTATTTGTTGGGAAGGCACCGGAGATGTTTGCTTTCCACAAACATCAGCACCAGCAGAGCCCATTAGCTCGGAGGTGCTGAGAGCACAGCCCGGCAAGCCAGGCCAGAGCCACACACGGATGAATTATTTGTAAGAACTGCTGCAGCGTCTGCCCCGCTCTAGACTGTATCAAATCTATTTTTAAAGTCACTTAGAATTATAAATAAATAAAAGTGTCTGGATTAAAAACTACATAGTGCCTCAACACCTACATGTACTCTGTTTTAATGATCTCACGGCAGGCCTGGTTAAAGCACCAGCTATATGCAGAGCTACAAGAAATCAGAGCATCCCTGGCCACAAGACTTCTACACGAAGGATTTGTAATCCTAGCAGCCGTGTACATGAACATGAGGTGCTGCAGGTCCTGGAGAGCATGCTGTGTTATCCTCCTGGAGGGTAAGGGCTGTTGAGCAGGTGAGGGGTTGGAAGGCTGCAGGGACCCTCTGTACCCCCTCTTACCTGTGGTGTTTGTGAGCTGGAAGGTGATGGATTTGTCAGGGATGCTGCAGACGTTGCGGACAGACACCTGGCATGTGTAACTGGCATAATCTTGGGGCCGCAGGTTCTTCAGCTTCAGGACTTTGGTTTCACCCTGGCAGTTGGGAAAAAAGTGGGGAAAAAGGATGTACAAGGTGTACAAAGCACAGATCATCATTGCAAGTCTGTAACCTGTCCTGAATTAGATTACCAGCAGTTTCCATCCAAACCTCAGCAAACTGCACAGACTCCAAGCCCCCCTAGCTATATATAAAGGAGACACAAAATGTTTGCTGTGGTAACTCCACCTCCAGGATTTCTCCAAACACCCAGCATCCAACTGACATATAAGCTGAAAGCACTGTCAAACAGGTCTAGGCATAATTTCTCATCAACCACCATCAGAATCATCTTGCGGAACTTGAAAAACCTTAAATGTTCCAAAACAGACCCTGAGATCTCACACTGAGATGTTGGTAGGAACCCAAGGGAAGTCACTGGGGTCTCAACATCACTCAATCAAATGAAATCAGAGTATATACAAGCCTTAATGCTGGCCTAAATATGACAAGTTCAACAGTTACAGTGTAAAAATTTGCAGCACAGGGGAAAAAAAGGTAATTCATAGAAATATTCAAAACTTTCTGATCTGTCTTCTCTAGATTCTAACCTCATTTATGCTGGTGTAAATCTAGAGTGATGAGTGACTGCACAGACTTTAACAGCCTTTTCTCATACCAAGGTAACAAACAAATAAACAAAATCACTTTCTGGCACTCCATTAGTTACTGGCTTGTTATAGAAACATAATCAAGTTGTTAAATTAACAGTAGATGCATTCTTTTAGATTTAGATTTTTATTTATGGAATGTGGAAAGCTCTGAGATGCGTCCTGTGGTTTGCACACCCTGCAACTCGTATGTCTTCCCACGACAGCTTGTCACTGTAGTTCTCCTTGTGTTTGTCTAAATCTCTTTTGGAGAAACCATCCCGTAATTGCCTGCAAACGTGAGAAGGTGTCAGCACAACAAATCCTCCTAAGAACAACCTCAAGGGACTGGACGATGAGCTCAGGCATGCTAATATGCAGAGAAAAAGGATATGAACTGAGTAAATTAGAAAGATAAATACCTAGGAGACCAATAACCCTGTGAAAGTCCTGTCCCCCGGGATTTGTTGCTATGCCACACAAATGACAGCATTTACAACGTGCACATCAACTAATTACTTACAGGGTTATATGTATCCTGTTTATCGATTAGTAAATATTGGGTAGATGTGTAAAAACATGCAGTGTAACTTTTAAAAAGCCTAAAGAGTAAAGTCTTCACCTCCTTTTTAATGTAAAAGACTACCCAAACCTGACACTGATACCAGTTCATCTCTAAGACAATATTACAAACCCCTGTGAAGTCTGCCTTGTTTAACATAGTGCATTTGAGCTCCAGCAAGATTTCCCCATCCAAACAGTGTTGCAGAGGTGTGTTTTCATTAACTTACCAACCCAAACCACCAGGTCTATGCTGGTGCTAAGGAGAGGTCCGTAAGGGCGCACATGTGTGAGCACAGAAGCCCTAACACCCTCGCTCAAGCGCTGGGAATGACCCATCACGTTGGGAACATTCCCTGACAGGAGCTGCAGAACACTGGATCGTTTACACATTAATGCTGCAACACGGTGAATTTCTGCTAGATGCCTTATTTATCTCAAGAAAATATCTCAAGTCTTAAGACATCCTCTCATTAAGCAATGTCCCTTGTTAATTACACTGAGCTTAGTGAAAGCTGGAAGAGCCCGTGATGGCTTCCTTTAAGGCCAGGGATGTCCTACTCGGATGCCACATAGCACTGGACTAGACAAAGCTCCTTTCAGGGCCAAACAGCAGCACTGACCTACAGTGTTTCTGCAAATCTGCTGCTCACCAGCATCTCTCTTCTCTCCACTTATCCCCCCGAACGTTTCCATTTGGCTGCCCATTTCCATGACCTACAGAGATGGCGTGTTTCAATAAAATATGAACATGACTACATTAACTGAAAAGCTGCCTGGGGCATCACTCAGAAATCAAACTCGGCCAGAATGTGCTCAGGGCCCAGCTTTGGGAGCGCAGGAAGGTGCGTGGGATGAAACAGGCACCCTGGGGAGCTGCCCTTTCAGCCCTCCCTCCACTGCCTCATGCTGCCTTGCTGGAAGCGCCGGCGCTGGTTAGCAGCCAAAGGACATTCGGAGTTGGAGCTCAGCTTAGGATAACATGCCCAGAGTGCCTTGGCGAAAGAAGAATTCCCTTTGGTCTCCCACTGCCCTGGCAGGCTAATTAGTGTGAAGACAGCGGTGTTCAGAGGGGTAATGTGGTTGTCCAGGGGCAAGTCCAGCACAGGCAAGCAGGAGTGCCCAGACAGTTCAGCTCCCTGTTACTTGTTGCCATTTGGAAAAACTCTATAAACAAGAAGGACTTCCCGATATATGCAGCTTGGACACTCATTTAAGAAAAAAAAAAACCCCACATTAGTAATGGGAGACAGAGGAGACCCAGTCTTGGGACTGTTTGCTTGGATTGTAGTCTCAGCCATCCAGCAGCCACGTAACCTCATTAGGGGAGCTGTGATCTGCTCTCGGGGACAGTGCCAGAAGGGGGAATGTACTTCTAGGCTGTCACACTCCATCCTGCTGCTCTGCTCCTCTTGTACCCTGGCAACACACATACAGAAGTAGGCTCTACCAGCCCTTTTGGAGACGGTGCTCCTTGCAGTGACCCTCACCCTCTCCTCAGCATCACAACCCATGCAAGGAAGGAAACATCATCTACTACAGAATAAGCTGCATCAGCAAGATGCTCAAGACAAGCTGGGGGAGGTTTGCTTTTTTTCACCTGTGTGTAGAGGGGTTCATAGATATCCACGCCATTGTCCTGACTGTGGGAAAGTGTCTCAGCTCCCCGTTTCCAGATGAAGCGAGCTGGTGGGTTGGAGTTGACAGTGCAGCGGAGGAAGACAGTCTTCTCCTGGTAGAAGCTGCCACGTACGTCACTGATGGTCTGGTGAACGGTGAGAACAGGTTCATCTAGATCTGGAAGGAAGGTAGGGAGGGCCGCAGCAGCTGTTAGTGAAGCTTGGTCTGCATGTACAGCCTGCAGAGCAGAGGATGCTCCAGGCACACAGAGGAGAGCGGAAGCTCCCACATATTTGACTGATGACAACTGCTGAATTAAGAGCTGATCTGAGGGCAGGTAACACAAACAATATCTAAAGGGAACAAACAGGAGAAGCCAAAACTCTCCCACTCACCACGCAACCTTCAGAGAATAGAAAGCACCCTCTGGTTTGCAGATCCCCGTGTAGTCCTCAAGCAAGCCACCTGCCTACCACATGCCTCAGACCAGCGGGCTGCTTCACCTTCTCCAGTGGCACCCCACACCCAAAATCACTGCCCTCTACTTGAGGGGGAGGTCAGAAGGATCCCAGGAAACTCTGCTCTATCGCAATTTCTTCTGCTTCCACTTTCCACTTCCCAAATCTCTCCTGAAATCGCAGGGCTAAGCCCATGGCTGTGAGACATCCACACAAAGAATATGACAAACCTTCAAGTCAAGGGGTGAGAGTAAAAGTCAGGACAAGATCAAGGAGCTAAGATGGAAGGTCATCTCCTGGACAGGAGCAAGTCTCATGGGGTGCCATGGGAACATGAGATGCAAAACACTGTGACAGGTATGTACAATTTCTCTTCCTTCCTATTAACATATCCTCTGTGTATTTTCTTCTTTTCAAGGTTCGTACCGACTCTCCTTCAGCAACTTCTACTCGCTGCATTCCTATCACCCACCCCTGAAACTGATCAGACCCTTTGTTTTCTCCCTTTACAGAAAACAGTCCTTCCGATTCCTTCACCACACCTGCACCAGACACAGCTGTCATGACTGAATCAATGGTCATCAGTCACTTCACTTGCAAGGGCACAAGCAATAGCCTCGCAGGGAGCATACTCTCTCCATCCACTCAGAGCACACTGGTCTCCAAGAGTTGCCCTCCTGCTAAAAAGGGATCATTTTCTTGAGCTTTTGAACCAGATGTCCATGTTTGAACATCAAGGAAGCATGAGGAAAACCTCAGAGGGGCTGGATCTTTCTCCTCCCAGAACCACTTTGAGACTGATGGGGGTTAAACCTAATCCCCAACTGGGCCCCTAAAAGATCTGCCCCTGTGCCCTTAAGCACATCTTAGAAGGCATCTGTTGAGCTCAGCTGAAGCAATTCTACATTTTCAAGAGCCTTATAACCCATCTTCACCTGCAAGGAAACTGAGGCACACACACCCACTATTGTCTTGTGCTGCCACTACTGTCTTCTGCACATGTTAGCAGTGAGGACAAGGACACATGCTCATCACCTCCTGCTCTCCTATGCCACCTGATCTTCACGGTATTTTATTTTAGAGATTTGTGAGTTTGGAGAGCTGACTCCCAGAAAGAAAGAGGAAAGCTGGGATAAGTTTCTGCTAACATGTCTCCCAAATAATGTATGTTCTCTGCTGAATCACAAGTGTCAACTTGTGGATTTGCATATTTTAATGAGCTGTATGCTTGGTAGGCAGCAATTGTAATGGGATCCGAGATCTGCCTGCTTGACCACACCATAGCTCAGAGATAGGAGTAAGATCTGTTACCATAAAAACGAAAAGGCACAGCCACCCACCACCACCCCCAAAAAACCCAACAAAAAACAACCCAAGGCTGAAGAAAAGCACACATAGGTGGAAAAAAAGGCTCCTCTCCATACAGTGCTGTCTCCATGTAGAGACATGAGTGACTGAATTTTACACCAAATTCTCTTGGACGGGGACCTTAGGCACAGCCTTTCCTCTTTCCTCCTTCTTTGTCCTTAACCCTCCTTTATTTGTTCACACTTTACATGAGCAACTCTGCAGCACCATCCTTCTGAGCCTCCTGTTTCTCAGCAGGATGCATGGCAATACACTTTCCTTACTGATCAAAGATACTCACCATTCAGGTCTCCTGGCTCCCAGCTACTCCCCACACAGAAAACAACATCTTCCTTTTGGTTGCTAAACCTTTCCTTCCTTGAATCTTTCAGCCTTCTTTTGTAGCAGTCAGCTTTAAGTCTAGCCCTCCTGAGAAAAGCTAAAATAAGACCTATGACGATACGCATGTCCTTGATGTACGCGTAATGCCACTGATGTCCGTGAGCTGCACAAATGATAAATTTGGCCAAAGGCTGCTCATGGAGATGATCACATGGGATGTTTCATGCACAATGTAAGCTTGTAAACATCCATTCTTTCTTTTTCTTTACTTTCTCTCTCTCCCACATGGAAATACTCGAAACAACAGCTGCCTGTCTGCCAGTATCTAACCAATACTTTAAAGCCTCACTTGATGCCCACTGGGGTAAAGGAATAACTTGCTACACGTTAGTGTTTCCAGTTTAATATCCTCTTGGCACCAATGCTGCTCTCTGCACAACCTTGCTGTCTAATACTAAAAGTATGAGTGAGGACTAGCACTAGCTGTCAAGGACACCAAGGCTCACATGAGGGTGATTACTTACCTCTTAACTACAAATTGGGATGTGGGGAAATAAGGGGTTTGTTTTCAAATTCTGATTCATTCAGCTGAAGGTTGCCTGGGTGAGTGTTCAACAAAAACTGTGGTTTTTCCTATGTGTTCCCTTGTACCTACTGCAAATACTAGCAGAAAATAGTCTCTCCTCCCAAAAAAACAAGTGAGCAGAACAGAGGTACATTACCAAGTCCATCTGCAGAGTAGATGTTAGTATGAGAAAGCCCTTGGCCACCCTATTAGCCCCATAGTTCTACAGGTCAGAGCTGCACGAGGGACCACGGGACACTACATCACTCTAGCTCCAGCCTGCACCCCAGAAGTAAAGGGAGCACCCTTCGGGCAGAAAGAGATTCATGCCGCAGTCCTGTTCCTAGAGACACAGGCCTTGGCAAAGTGTCATACCGAGGCTTGAGAAAAGCAAGTCCCCTTTGCAACAGAGAGTCACCATATGCCTCCACCACATGTAGAAGAAACGGGCAGAGAAGCCAAGCAGATCTACACGGGTGTCAGAACTCATTGAAACAAAACTATGTGGTGCCCACGAAGAAATGCTCATCCTATCCAAAGAGGCTGCTCATTAAACAATCTGTTTTCCCAGCCTGTAGGATGGTGCTCACACTGCACTACTCCAATGCAGGGCAGGGCACGGAAGGAACAGAGATGGGAGCTGCTCCAAGCTATATACCACAACTGCAGACCATGAACCTGCCAAAGCCTGAAGACATTCAAGTCTATGGCACACTTTGTGAGGGTCACATCACCGTAGGGCTAAAAAGAAGCTGTCAGGCAGCAGCTGCTGTTCGCACAGCTCTGCCCAGACTCCAGACAGGCACTGGAGTTCTGCAGCCTGAGGTTGCTCCTCGGAGATAACCACCATGCACCTCAGCACAGAAGGCTGTCTTGCTAGAAGCAGTGTGGGAACAGATGGTGACAGGTTCAGGGGCGGTTCCAGTTGCTTTATCCCACTTTACATCTTTTTAGCATCAACTCTTGCTGGCTAGGCCTTCTCAGGAGATATGAATGATGAAAGGGATTTGATGTTACTTGGGTTGGAGAAAACTGGAATAGTGGATAGCTGAGGACAATGAGAAGAATGGTCATCTTCCCCAAGAGAGCAAATCTCTTCAAAAGTTGCCTAGACCTTACATCTTGGATTCCTCCCATAGGGGGGTTATGGGATGTTTCATTTCCCTCCCTTTTTCCCACAGCAGCCGAAGAATAAACATCATTAAGCCAGCATGAGAAGCCTTCAAAACTTGGGGCCCAAGGTGGAGAACCACTAACATCTCCAGGACACAAGAAGGATGGGCAGTGCAACCAGCCAGAGAAACACTGAGACACTGATGTCAAGGGGTCCTCACAGATTGCTTCACGTTCACCCCTTCACAGCTCAGCTTCCTCAGGTGCATCCCAGAGTCTTCTGCTCTGTTTCCCCCATGCTACAGAGGTAGCAATGCTGGGGGCAAGGCACTGGTTTCAGGAATGCTTCAAGCATCTGAGGCACTACCAATTTCAAGAAGCACTGGTTTGCTTCACACATTGCCAGTTTCAAAATGAAGACAAAGAAAGTGGAAGTCATCTACAGTGCTACATCCCAGACAAGTGCTAGGGATCCCTGGCGGTGACAGACATCACAGCACCTAGATAAGAATGACTCACATGGACAGCCAGAGCTATCTTTTTCTGGATGGATCTAATCTCCCAGGGAAAATGGACCCTGGGGACACTACTCCAGTCCCTTTGCTCCTGGATCAGGTGCGCACGGTCCTAGGGCAATGCAGCTCCCTACCAGCCCCGCAGCAAGGCAGAGACATGCAGTAGAACTGTGGGAAGGAATGGGTTGCCGCTAAATGACTTACACTGCACATCTACTCGAATGGACTTGATGGCAGGGACCCCAACCCCATTTTCTGCTTTACAGTAATAGCGGCCCCCCTGCAGCCTTTGGATCTTCTCAATCCGAAGTGTCTCGTTAAGCACTGACGTCTCTTGGAATTTGTCCGACGCGCTGCCAGCAGTTTTGGTCCATCTCACCTGCACGAGAAGAACAAGAGGAATACAAACAAGCAGTGACCCAAACTAGAGATGCCAAGGGACAGCAGTGCTCCCTTCACCTCTCCTCCCCATCCTTCCTAGCCACTCTCAAAAATAAGCCCTACAGCACCATCAGAACTTACCAAAGTTCACCTACTGATCTCAGTACGTCTCAGTAGACCAGCTGCTGATCCTCGTCCATCACCAGTCCCCGTGTCTGAGTGTCCAGCGTAACTCCTAAGTTCACCCAGACACACGCTATGTATTTACCACTCCTGCTCTGGTCCTGTACACCCAGCAGTTTGGTTAGTTTTATACCACTATCCGCACGGCACAGGACTTTCACCATTAAGCCCTGGGACCTCATGTGGCTGGCAGGCCACGAAGCTACAGCAGACATCAGCTCACAGCTACAAACCTTTTATTGCAGTCAACACTCTCTCATCTTTCTCTGGACAGCGAGGCTACCTCTGCTGTTTGCTTTTCCAAGTAAGAGTGAGAAAATGCAGTTGCTATGTGGCTCTTGCCCCTTTCCCTCAGGGAACCTCTGTGTATGTTATTTTTATAGGTCATCCTTTTGCAGGCTTTTACTTTGATTTTAAAGATACAGAGAAAGAAAGAAAAAATCCCATTAGATTTCAAGCTATCTTGCATTTTTTGTCTTTATGTTACGTATCTTAAGATCCTGGCTTGCGGGGGCAACAGAGCTGCGTGGTATTTCATGGTGAATGGTGGCAAAAGGACAGTGCTCCTAAAGACTGTTATTCTTACATCTGGAATGAGGTACAGCCCTAGCAGTGGCAGTACAAGCTTCCCCCTTGTTTTCTGCAGTCCAGACAATGCGCCGGAGAGAGGGCTTTTCTCAGCCCATTGGTTTCCTCTGTCAGCAGCCTCCTTTCTAAAGGGTGCTGACTGGTGCCCATCTAGACTCTGGGACTGAGGTCCAGCAGGATCAGCCAACAGAAAGAAGACAAACTTTCATTTGGCATTGGCCACAAATAAGATGGACCAGGTACCTTGACCACTGTGCCAGACTTTGCCTCAAGTTCACTGCCATCACCTGATTGATGCTGATGCTCTGGAAAGAACAGGGGTGTCTACATTCCACTCCCAGAGCAGTAGGCTGAGCAGATTTTCAGAGCTAATGACCATGGATTTATTTAACCTTTGCAGGCTTATTAGGAAATTGTCTGAGGACCCTGGGACTCTCAGAGTCTTTGTTTGCAAGGACACTTCAGCCAGCTCCTTAATCTTTCCAATTTCAGTTTCATTTAAGTATTTTGGCCACATTTTCATACTTTAATGACTGGCTGATAGAAGGGAAAAAAGATTAAACAAACGTTAGGATATGAGCTTAGCTAGGGAAGAAATCTATCCATCAGGGGGGAAGGCAGAGAAAGGGCACATGCCACATTGTATCTGCATGGGTTCCAGCATCTCCAGTCATGTCCGGTTCCATGCTCTGGTGTCCCCTTGTGCATATCCAGGCAATGACAAGCCACAACGTTGCCCACCAGGCATGCTGTCTGCATCAGACTCTGCTCCAGCAATCTCTCTGGCTACTCAGGCTCCACTCCATGCAACCTGCCAGCATCTTCCCACACATTTAACATCCTTAGGCAGGGCCAGCCCTACCATCTTCCTCATTTCTGACATGCACAGCTATCATCTGCCCATCACTGTCACAAGCCTAGGCTGGTCATTTTTGCTGGCTTGGCTCAGATAGCTTCATTTTCATTGTTTCCAGGATATGCTTTGATGGATAAACCATTTCAAATCCTGCTGGCTGAGTCTCCCTCTCCTTTGTTGTATGTTACAGCCTCTTGGCCAAGTAGCTACTCACAAGCAAGTCTACGGAGGCACTGATAGGTGTATGCACATGCATGGCTTCTCAGCACAAATAGCTTTCACTAGGACCGGGGAAGGGGGGCAAGAAGGCACAAATATCATACTTGGCTCCCTTGAGTGTATTCTGGCACACCTAGCTGTGCTGTATGCACCAGCTGCCACCCGTACCACGCTCTGTCCCAGAGCGGGCAGACCCATGCTGTGGTCCAGTATCTCCAGACACATTGCCCCCACTCTGAGCCAGCCTGCTTGAGTATCTGAAGGGTGGGGGAGGTGGCTGCAGGGGGCTTGAGGCTGTGCAGTCCTCTAGGGACCCTGGGGAAGGACTAGAGCAGTTAGACAAGCTCAGCTCCATACCTCTCCACTGAACTGTGTCTTTGACCACAGCATGGATATATCCCCCACTGCAAGTCTGAACCTGCCGCTGGTGGGTGGCAAGGGCTCTGCATGGGGCTCAGCGAAGTGACCTACAACCAACCTCCCAAACTTCCCCAAGCAGGTTCCTCTTGGCTGTACATTCAGAGAAGCTGAGAGACTGATGGACCATGAAGGACCAACTCCTATGGCCAGCACATGCAGGAAGCATCCTCTAGCCTGTTCAGGCTGTTCCTGCTTTGTAGTAAGAGGGTTAAAGATTTGAGGGTGATTTGTGTAATGGATTCAGTTTGGGCTTTCAGTTTTTTGGGGGACTTCACATACCGAAGACCACTAGAAGGTCTGTGTAGGCTCCTGCAAAGATTTGTGGACTGCTTTCCATGAAAGCAAGGATAGATGCTTCACAGCTTACCAAGCTAGCACTTGCACTATGGGCACCCCTACCTGACTCCAGCATGTAGGAGAAAGCTGGGCACCCTGCTGCCTACAATTCTCCTCTACATCGAGACTACAAAGACTACCATGGGGAGCATGGATGACAGGCAAAACCAAAAGCTCACCTGTGGCCGGGGGTGTCCTGTGACCAGACACTGCAGGACCAGCGTGTCCCCCTCCCGAATTGTGTAAACGCGTTCACTGATGTTGTCCTCCTTCACCACACACGCCTGCCCAGCATGGATGATTTGGGCCTGAGCAGGAGCTGCAGAGAGGAAAGAAGAGGTAAAGAGGGAAACAAGCAGCACAGCCCCTTACGGTCACTGCCCAGGGTGGTGCTCCCACAGCAGGGTGGAAGAGCCACCTCTTCAGCCGCAGAAGGGAAGGGCTGGACAGTGCTGGGTATGAGACACAAAGGTCTCAGGAGGTAGAAAATAGAGCAATTTTCCCCATCCCCCAGGCAGCTGGTATCAACTGCTATTTTAAAACTTTTGGTCCTGTTAGGATGCGCAGCTCTAGGCACTGAAAAGCAGAATATGCAGCTTTCTGAGGGTACCCACCTGCATGGGCTGAGTACCAAAAATTCCCTGTTCTCTTCTCTCCCAGAGAGGCAAGTGGTTAAAGCAAGAACCTGGTCAAATCGCAAGTGCTCTACACCTATCCAATCCAGGCCTGATTACTATGATTTACCTTGCAGGGGGCTGGGATAATTACCAAGCAGAGTCAGAAAGGGCCTTCAAGATCTGTACAGCTTTCCGTGCATGTCCCTAGAGCAGGCACAGCAAGCACTGCAGGAAAAACAAGTCTTTCCCAAATTACACAGCAACCTGTCTCAGCCATGAGCCGCAGGAAACGGCCTCTGCAGGACTTGTAATCTCCAGGGATCTCTCCAGTTAAGGCTCCAAGTGAAGACCAGTTACTGCCAGTCTGGCCAGGACAACAAAAGAACAGTGTAGTGGAAAAATACGTGGAAAGAAAGTTCCCAGAACAAAGTTTAAAAACGTCATGATCCCAAACAGCAGCTTTGTCCCACTGTAGCCCTGATGAGCAGCAGAGAGAGACAAGCTCTCGGAGAACAGGTTTTTATAAAGAAAAAAGCCTCAGCTCTGGAGTTCTGTGCAGAGCCCTCTGCTCCCTACTCCAAAAGTGTTTGTGTGGTCACTGAAGCAGCTGAGATGTACTCAAGGTACCTGCACAGCCCAAGAGGACACCTGTGCTTGTTTGAGTGGAAAAACTTCAGCTGCACTTCAAGGAAGAGAAACCCACAAATGTGTCTAAGAATTAGTGCCTCAGTGACAGTCCCCCAGGATACTTCCCCACCTTACTACAATGCTTCCAGGTGACTGGAGTCACAGCCCGAGCTCCCATTAGTGAAATACAACACAAACAAACAAACCACTGAAGAGATGATCAAGGAAGTCAAAGCAATGAGCCTTGGCGAGCCTTCTGAAACAAGCGTGGATTTTGCACAACCTGTTAAAGCTGAACTGAGCATCCACTTTTTCCTCAAGGTTAGTTGAGCTTCAAAGACCACTTTTTTTTTTTTTTTTCCATTCATTTGGCATAACCAAAATGTTCTATATCTAATCACCTGGGCAAGGGAAGTGCTCAGATTCACGCTGGTTTAACCCACCAGCAGCACAGACCTAGGGCAAGCTGAGCTCCGGCACTGGAGAGGATCTGCCTTTGAGGTCAGTCTTTATAAACTGGTGTCACCACAACGCACTGACCATGCAGCAGTGACACATGGGTGGACATGGGGCTAGTGGTGCCGCCAGAGCTCCACAGCCTTGCCACAGCCGCTCAGCACCCAGGCAGCAGCACTGCACATACAGCAAGCTACCTCTTCTTTTTCCATCTCTTCTGCCTTTCCAGCATGGTGGCACTTTGTTGAAAACATTATTACTATCCAAACCATTGACTAATAGGAGCAACATGTGTATTTGAATAATATGATGTCACAAACCCAGATGAATCCCTCAGCCTCTCCTATCTTCCCCCTCTGCAGGGCTCCCAGGAATGTGCCGGCCATGGCTCGAGCACCACGGAACGCTGAAACCAACTGTCAAACCTTCACTGATATGACTGAGCAGATGAGTGACCTTCCCCTGCCTGGATGGCAGAAGAGTCTTGTTGAATCCAGGAAAAAGCAGAAACCTATAGATGTGCTTATATACATCTGTGTGTTTGTATATACATACATGTATGGATATGCGTACAGATATGTAAATACACTAAGTAAAATAGTGACTTACCAGGAAAAGACATCATGGATGCTTGTCAAGCGAACAGTGGCAGAGGAGTAATTCAGAAGCCTATATAACCTTTGCCAGTATATCTTAATCCAAATGACAGTCTCTGGTGCTGTTTCAGCCCTCAGATCGCTCCTCTGCAGACCTGCCATCACACCTTTAACCACATGTGCACTGCAGAGCATCACCTAAAGTGCCGAGCCCCAGGCTGTGATGCTGAAGAATCCCTGCCCTACGATTAAAAGAGAGACCCTGTCCCTTCCCATCCTGTACCATATCCCCCCCCATCCCTGACCTGTGCTGCCTGTATTTCAGTGGGGTCCTGGCACTCTGCAGCAGCAAAGCTCTGGTAACCCCTCTTCACACTCTCTAGGCTGCATTTGCCAGCTGGTGGCTCTATTCTGCCTTTGCAAAAATGACCTTGCTGCAAAAACTCACATCCAGCAACCCCATGGAGAATCAGAATATTTATCTGCAGCTCTAGTTCCCAGTTAAATGTTTCCTTAGGTTGCACTGCTGTATTCCACATGGTATACATGCAACTCTTTCAACTTCCACTCTTTTCCCTTTGGCCACCCCACTTCCATGTCACCTGGCCCGTGTAACTCTTTCCTGCCACTTGCCTGAAGGCAGTTCCACATGGGGAATTTCCACAGCAAAATCATTAGGTACAGTAATACAAGATTAGAGGGGGTCTGTGCAACTATTCTGGTGCCAAAATACCTTGTGGTAATTTGCTGGTGTCTCTCTGAGTTTGATAGAAACATTTCAACTAATCCTTTTTTGGCACTACAAAGCATTCTATGGCACTAGTCTACAGCAAAATGACAACTCTAGGGATAAACCCTGTGTCCTTCAATAATTTTATCCCCTTCTCCAAAGTTCTCTCTGAACTGTAATGAAGCTTACAAGCAAGGGTGCGCACATCCAGCTTTGTTCATAGGTGTCTTAACTTGTTTGTGTTACCATCACTAAATCTTTCAGCTATATTCATTGGAAAGGAGCATCACTTTAAGTGAATCCCCCACTGCTTAAGCTGTAACATCTCTCTTGCTATTACAGCACCAGGTTCCCAACAGAACAACAACCATTTTTTCATGTCTTAAACGCCACACAAACCCAGATCTCTCAAAAGGGAGCTTAGAAAGCCTGGGGTTGTCTTGGAAAGAAAAGCACTCAGATAGATGGCATAAGAGTCTGAGAAACTTTGCCTTTGGTTACAACTTGACATTAGTGAAGCGGTGGGGGCTGAGCAACAACGCAATCCAGCTCTTATAGGATTGCATTAAATCACAAGATGAGACTCAGGAAGGTCTCTGTTCCAAGCTCAGCCTGCCACAGCACACAGAAGCTGGGAAAGTCACCTCATGCCGTATTACAGATGGGCAGAGAGATTGTGAGGATTAATTGCACTTTTAATGTGCTTGAACAGAAAGAATACATTATTGTTTGACATCATCCCAGGTCTCCTGGAGGATTTCAGCTTGCTGACTGTTTGCACGCTGCCAGCACGACAGGATGGCAGGATCATGCCTGTCAGGGTAAACAGTTTCACAGAAGGCCCCCTTAGGAGGGGAAAGAAAGGCTGGAGCAGGAGGCCAGGTGCTGGAGACGGAGCAGTAATCTCAGCCATTCCCAGCAGTGCTCCACGAAGAACAACTCTTGCACAGATACAACCTGCCCTGTTAAGTCCTGCTGGGGCAGAGTCCCTCTCCTCAGGCTGACAAACCCCAAGGCAGAGGTCCAAGGAAGACCTCTGATGACCTCTACGGGGGAGGAGGGGACGGGTTGTTCCTCACCCTTTTTCCCAACATTTTGAGGGGCAGATGCATCATCGCTTCCATTCCACGTCCAGGTAAGAGATCAGCTTAGGGAAGGCTCCCAATACAAAACCCTCCAGAGAAACGAGGCCAGCCAAATATTGAGTGCCAGATGTTTTACAAGGCAAAAAAATCAGACTCTGAACCTGCAGCTTTAGGTCCTTCCTTGGGAAAGGGCTGGCTTGCAATGCGTTTGGCCTCTGCACTGAGATTTCCTGCTACGCTTTCACTTGATATATTTCACATTAAAACAAAAGGAAATTGGAGTGGGTAAAATAACTTTATTCCCAGTGCAGTGTACTGTACGATGTTATTATTACCATAATCTGGAAAGTTTATGAGACTCTTGGTGCTTAAAGGTTGCTAATATGATTAAAATGCAGAAAAGGAGAGAGAAATGGTCTTTTGGAGAGAACTGAGTAATCCGTATTTGGTTCACAGGTCTAGCCACTCATCTTTTTGAGCCTGAGATCCCATTGCTACAATGGCAATGATGACAACTCCGCTCACAGAGAGGGTGGTGAGTGACAGCTACTGCACGGACACTCCCTCAGTCACAGTCAGCAGGGCTGACACAGGGGCTGCTCACCCCTTTTGCAGCACAGCATCAACTGCACTTCACTGCAGCCTTCCCAGCAGGCTAACACCAGCCATCACTGTTAGACGGCCCCACCACCACCTCTGCCACCTGCACGTGCCCTGCAGATGGTCTCAAGGGTGAAGCCCATTCATCTCCAAAGCTGCTGGCCCAATACCTGCAGCTACACACACAGGGACACTGAATCCACCCCCCTGCGCTACCACGTTCCTGCAGGGTGGGAACAGAGGGAAGCTGCACCTGGAGCCTTCCCTCTTCCTCAGGCTTAAACTACCACCCTGCTTTGCGAGCCGATGCCCTCCCATACATCTGCTGTCATTGTATTTCAGCCTCTTCTGCACATAAGCTAGGCAAAGGAGCCAGGGTCCTTCCCCATCCCTGTCCACAGGCTCCTTAGACTCACCTCGCTCAGTTACATGGGAGCAAGAGGTGGGGGCACCAGCTGCTAATCTGCTGCTTAAGCCTCTCAAGAACCTGCCTGTGTCTTTCCCTCAGCCTTCCAGTCCTGAGCAAGTGGCTTGAAGGGAGTTCCCAGAAATGGGAAAAATACAGTGTTTATGGAGCACATGGTGTCAAACTAGCATTTCATTATGGAAATCCGCAAGTGGCATTCCTTGCTGAACAGCCACTCTCAGTAACCGCCTGCCCACGGGTGGAATTGCCTGCAGCAAGATTAGTTACCGACCCTGCATGGCAAAGCACCCAGGGAGCATCTCATGTCTTCAAGCCACTGCTTTAGTTAGCATTTTACCCCATCTGTTCATGCCATGCACAACTGCTTGAACAGCAGGGGCATGCAGACACAAAGACCTTTGAGGAAGGGGTCATGTCCCCTTAGCAGAGCAGAAAGAGAAGCCAGTACACACGTAAAGGCGGGAGATGTGCTAGTAACACTCAGCAGGAGCAAGGAAGGTCTAGTAGGATGGGAAGGGTCTGCAGAGGCAGCACCCTGACGGTCAAACAAAACTCCCTGCTCATACCCACTCTGGGAGGGGATGGCAGCTGCCTTGTTGTGTGCTCCATCACTATTCAGCTGGTCTCATTGATCGCTCTGCTGTGGATGAAGACCACAGGCTTTGCTGAAACTTTCGACAAAACAAATTAACCAGGCTAGCTCCAGCCCACAATGCAGGGCATGATATTGATGGGCCATTCGAACAGGAAAATTCACTCCAGCTTGAGGACGATTATGGAAATAATAATACACAATCAGTGTCCATTAACACTGTCAGCAGGACTGTGGATCAATAGTGTATTAATGGCTGAAGAAAGACTGCCCGTACTATCGGCAGTTAAGGCCAGCACAACAGCAGAGGGAGCAGAGATGGCAGTGGGTGGGCGTAATCCAGCTCAGGCACTGGACATCTTTGCACAGCCTGCCCAGGGGAACCCCCACCACCCTCACCTTCTGAACATGTTCCCTGGCTGCTTGCTTGGGGGTCTCCTCCCCTGCACTCCAGTCCCTCCCAGCCTCTTTGCCCAGCACAATGGCCAAGGGTGCACAGCCCCTGCAGGGACCTTCCCCAGCTCGAGCTGCCTGGTACAGTTTAGCCTGATTAGGCTCCAACTTCTAAGACAAGGCCAAGGCTAGTCCCATAGCAAGAGGGAGGCAATGCAGAAGCCCCCAGGGATAGCTGAGGAGCAAAGAGCATCCATCGGTTTCCTCCCACTCCTTGGATTTCTCTCTTGGCCAGGCTCTTCCTGTCGACTCTTCCAACACAGCATGCTGCCTGGGCAGCTCTGCGCTACCACAAGGCTGTCCTAAAGCAAAAACCATCAGGTAGACCTCTCTGCATGCTGATCTTAACAGTTACAACCCTGAGCAAGACAGACCTCCACGGAGGTTCTTTTGCTCCCATGCATTAGCGTTCTCTCTGCAGCCCAAACCATGTACTCAAAAAAAAAAAAAAACCAAACACAAAACTGTTTACTATACTCCTGGCCTAAATTTGTGGCAGGGAACATGTTATATTTCAGCAGCAAAATGTCTCTTGACTCCTTTGGTATTTGTACATTGATCATGATTAAAACACAAACATCAATCCACCCACAGAAGAAACACAGCCACTTCCGATATGCAAAGCAACCACGTCTCTAACCCCACACAACACTCCATAGCACTCTCGAGCAAGAAGAGAAGAATATAATTTTCAATTGGAAAGTCACAGAGAAATGACAGAGCTGTGGAAAGTAATCACAGAGCATGAAACTTGGCTACTTAAAATAGCATGGGATTTTTTTTTTTTTTGCTTGGAAGAGACCAAGACTACGTCTTTATATCTCTGCCTGATTGCATCTCCAGAAAGAATTTCCTTTTGCAAAGCTCAGCCAGATGATTTGCATGGTCTTAAAATAACTTTTTGGTTAATCAATGTCATTTCCTTGAAGCACCTCTATAATTTTGTTTCTTTTAGAAAAATGCCAGCAGCAAAATCATGTGAGATGTCATGAATAGTAGGTACACCCCCCAGCGACTGCAACACCTGCTCCTGAGACCTTCGTTCAATTTAAAACTAAAGAGGTGTTGTGTGCTTTACTAAAGTATCAGTCACTAGATCATCACTGACCCCCCCGTCACTCCCCAATCCCCAACTTCACTGCCTGCAGCAGCTCACTAGATTTCTTAGATGTTCCCAAATTTTTCCTGCATAGGTCCACCTAACTGCAGTGTCAAGCAGCAGAGCACAATTTTTACAGTTGTTACACACCCAACATTGTGGTGGCATAAACTTTGTATCACTGCCTAACTCATATGCCTGAGTTGAATTTGTCTAGATGACTCAACGCCAGCAATGGGAAGCCGGTTGTCTTCAAATCTTTAGGAGTTTCAGATATGGTAGCAGTCAGAGCCTGCGCCTCAGCGATACTGTCCTGGAAGCTTCCAGCTTTGGTTAGGTAAGACAAAAAAGCGTGTCTGCCTCGTAATGGCCACAGAAGAGACTTGATTATCTTTCCCAACCAACTCCTCACTGTGCCAGCTTCAGAGCCTGAGCTGTATCTCTAAATCTTGCTGCAAAACCCAATGAGCCACAGAGCCATACTCGGGTGAGGTGATCCTGCCAAGCTGAGTGCTCAAAGCATTGCACTTAAAAAGCCATTTCTTGCCTGGCTGCTACTTAAAGCTCCTAAGCATTTTAGGGGAAAACACAAATGAGGCAAGCAGCTTGGGGGAAAAATCAGGCATCCTCTATTCTAGAGATCACTGACAGACTGACTTGTTTATCAGCTGGTCAAATACCCAGAAATTAAATGGTCCAGCCAGAGAAAAAGAGGTCTACAAAGACAGGAACTCAACTGGACATGGCTTATCCTGCCAATGCACTGCAGGAACAGTCCCCAGAAGACAGGCCAGCACCAGGCTCCTTGGCAGGTTTGATCCCTTGCTTTCTTATGGAAACTCCCACCAGGTCTTCAGTGCCCTGAGTCAATCTCCAGCTGCTCCACGCACCCACCACCCAGTGAAGGGGAATGAACAGTTATGGGCATTCAGAAAGCCTGCTGACCCTCCTGCTTTTTTTGTAAGCCCTCGTGCCCTCAGCTTTCAGTGTGCCCATCACCAGGAGCCTCTGAGCAGCCAGTTCACAGGAGGGCCAAGGCTGGCTCCGACAGAGATGCAAGTCAGCTGCTCCTTATGATCTCATGCTTCTGCTCTCCGTTTTTGCTCCTCTGTCACAGCACACAGGAGCCACTGAAGGTGACATCCCCACTCAACCAGGAAAACTGCCTTTCACAGGCATGCTGCAGCCTGTCAGCACAGGTATCAAAGCCCAACACGTGGCATCCCCAGGATCTGCTGCTAATAACTTTTGCAGGCAAATGGGCTTTGCTCAAATGATCCCAAGGGTTCTACCTCTCTCCTCTTAACCCTGAATTAAAGATCAGCTCATTCCCAAAGTCAGCATTGCTGCTGCTTGTTCCACTTCCCTCTTTATACTTTAAGACACTTTGGTACAATAGTGTCTGTTCAACATAGGTCCATGTGCACAGATGTATAAATCAACATACTTTGAAACTCAGCTGTTTTTTCACTCCTGGACCATTTAACATAGGAGATGAAAGGAGAGCACAACACAGACACTTCATCCCTTCAAAAGAGAGAAAAAAAAACGTCAATTTGTTAATCATCTGTAGACTAGATTAGCAGCAAAGGTGCATGGACTCTAATCAATGAATAACTACATGCTCCTTTTCATATCAAAAGGGGAAAAAAACATCAGGCAGCAGCTGTGGCTCCTGAATCATGAAAAATAAGGAAAGGCAGAGGTAGTGGTGTCAAACTGAGTTCTCTGGCTGGCAGGGCACATGGGTAATGCTCCAGACTTTGCTGGTGAAGACTCCACCAAACTCACAGACACATGCTAAACCCTACCCTGGAAACACAGGAAAAGAGACAGATTCAAGCTCCAACTCCAAGTATATTAAAAACAATAGACCAGAACAAAACCCAAACCAGTTTGCAATCAGAGTACACTAACACAGACTGGGTGAGGAGTACTTTCACGGAACTCCAGCTGGTGCCCTTCAAAATGCTAAACCCTGCGGTCCAAATTCTTCAATGCCAAGGTGGAAACTGGGGCTGGTGAGCAGGAAGATTGGCAGGGAGGACCTGCCA